>NC_054481.1:9799983-10111983 GCF_017639515.1 Carcharodon carcharias | reverse complement strand
GCATCTATTATTTGCCTCAACTATTCTTTGTAGTGGCAAGTTCCATTCTTACCACTCTTTGGGTAAAGATATTTTGTCTGAATTCCCTATTGGATATTTTGATGATCATAAATTTATAACAGGAATCATGAAGGCATTTTTTTGTGAACAACTTATTTTGTGATTCCTTAATACTACTTTGGAGCTTAATGTCTCCATTACATTTTTGTATCTTATCTACCTTCTTGCTCAAGGTTCTACTTGGTTTCTGAATACTCGCAAAGGTATGTCCCCTATAATTTCCAAGTGTCCTCATTGATCTTGCTATTAAGCAAGCAGTCATATGCACCAGAAGGATGGACAGAAAAACATTTCCAATATTTCCATGTAACTCTGACGAACAAAAAAGGATTGCGACTCTAAATGCAGGCTGCTCCTGAGGATTGCCATTTTTATGCTAAAAATTGAATTGTCCAATTACTTTAAGCAGCAAAACAACAAATGGGATTTGGTGTTTAAAAATGAATTTATTTTTAAAAAGTACACAATTGAACTAGCCTTTTGTAAAAATGCTTTACCAGTTTTATGTTGCGTCTGAAAAATAACACCTCTGACAATCCAGCATTCTTGTGTCAACCTAGATTATATGCAGTCCAAAGCCCTTGATGATGTGGGGTTGCAGGACAAGGTTCCCAGACTCCTACTGGAAAATGGACACAGATCAATGTCAATTTAAGGACAGGATTGGGCTTAGGTTTGCTACAACGCCTGCAAGGATTGAATCACCTGCCAGCACTCACTGATGAGGCTCCCATATAAATAAAGCCACTTGGTTGAAATACCAAAATGTTACTAACACCTGTGCAACTGCACACTAGCAAAGAGCTAATATATTTGGCAGAGGAGAAAGGAGTGAGAAGAGTAGGGAGATTTGCAGGAAAAGAATTACACAGACATGGCAACACCTCTTGAAAAACTGAAGATTTATTTGAAATAGCTTTGTTTCTGGCCACATTTCCCAATTGTCAATCAGCAATTATTTTACAGAACAAAATAGCAATGATGCAATCTTAGTTCTTAATTTAAATGTATATATAATTGAATAAATTTCCCTAAATATAATGAACTTTCTGGTCAATGACATATTCTATCAGTAGCTCTTACCACCAGTAACCCAAAGCAAAAATCATTGTCCTAAAAATTAACAGTAACATGCTTGGGAAACACTTTCAATGTAATGTAATCCTCCAATTCAGTAAACATGCATTGTTTACATTCACCCTGGAGGAACTATTTTATTTGTGATGTGTGTGTGAATTAAGTAAATGATATTAATAGATCTAGTTCCAGCATCAGGAAATCCTGGGTCAGGTATATCAGTTTGATATAAAGGCAAATCTCCCTCTTGTCAACAATTTGCCTCATTCTCTACCCTAGAAGAATACACTATATTACAAAGTATGTACATTTTTAATTTCTTATACTAGTTATTTTGTCCTGAATGACTATATTCAGCAATTAAATATGTAGGAATATTTTATGTGCTGAGAGTCTGTACTCAGTGGAACTGGATTGGGATCAAAGTAATTTGACATAGGATTCAACCCATGCTCCTTACATGAAAGAAAGATTGTGTCTAACCCAGGGTACCATAAAGTTCCCCTATACTTTTTAAAGACTTTAGCTGAGCAAGTTCCTGGTTACTTCAAATGGAGCCTAAAGTAACATCTTACCCCTAAAAAAATAACTTAAGTTAACTAGAATCAGCGCACTGCATTTCAATTCATCCAGGATAATAGGATAAATGTCTCTCTTTGCTGAGTGTCAGGGTCCTAGTGAAATCTACTTAGGAGTTTCAATCCAGTTGCTAAGTGTTGTGTGCCAATAATTGCCAATCTTATTCAGAGGAGCCATGGGAATGGCCCGTTTGAAGATGGAAATTTCACATGGGTGAGTAGAGGTTACATTTATGGGTAAATTTGGGGAAAAGAAAAGACTTGCATTTATATAGTGATTTTAGAGCCAATGAAGTATTTTTGAAGTGTACTCCCACAAACAACAATGTGATAACAACCAAATAATATATTTTTTTTTGTGGTGATGATTGAGAGATAAATATTGGCCAAGACACCAGGGGATCACTCCCCTGCTCTTCTTTGAAATAATGCCCTGGGATCTTTTACATCCACCAGAGCAGACAGATGGAGCCTTGGTTTAATGCCTCACCCAAAAGATGGCACACCTCTGACAGTGCAGCACATCCTCAATACTGTATGCAGTGTCAGCCTTGGTTTTTGTGCTCAAGGTCTGGAGAAGGACTTGAATCCAGAATCTTGTGATTCAAAGGAAAGGGTGCTACTTTACTCTATAGCTCATTGTGCTGTATCTGACCTGGGGGAGTGGTTGATCTGGCCAATGGGCACCTGAAAAGGAAAAATGTTTCATCACCATCAGCAAAAACTTTTAATATAAAAAAAGTAAATAGTAAAATTAAGTGATAGAAAGTAAAAGTAAACATTGCATTAACTGACGAGGATGTAAAGGCTTACTGAGCATGTCAAGCATTAGAGCTATCAGCAGTTTTCCATTCAATACACAAACGTAAAAGATTGCCATTTCAATTCCATATTAAATCAGCTTCATCACACGGTCACTTTGGTTGTTTCAATAAGGTCGACATTCATAAGTATATCTTTCCCAATAAAAAAAAATCTTAATAAACAAAATACAAAGATCAAGATTACATTTATCTTATACAATGTTTCCTTTGTAGAAGCATGTGAAAAAAAGATAGCACGGGGGGGGGGAATCTCAAAACAGAGAAATATTTTGGCAATGGTAATATTTTCGAACTTGGGTTTTGTCAGTTTGATGTTCAATCTTTTGAAAACAAGCTCTTCAGACCACAGAGGTTGTATAATTCGGACCTGGGGCATCAAATAGGAATCCTTTTTAATGACGTATTGGTGGCCAAGTCGTGTTCCAGCTAATCCAGGCTGATTTCCTGAAGTTGTAAATAATTTCAAAACATTCAATTAAAAATAGAGAATATGGGATATCTGGGAATGATTAAAAACTAATCCAGTAAGATATAGAAGAATGAATATCTGAACATTAGAAGATTAATCTGACAGAAAATATAGCCATTTATAAATAAGCTGCCCAAACCCTTGAACCTTAAAATCACTCCAGTATATTTCAAGCCCCACAACTCCCGAGTATTTCCCCTTCTCTCTAAAAGTATATTAATGTTGGGTTCAGTTCCACCTCACCCGTTGGACCATTTTACACGTGAACCCGGACAACAAGGCGGCAGCTCATCAACACCTTCTCAAGGGCAATTAGGGACAGCAATAAATGCTGGCCCAGCCAGCGAAGCCCACATCCCATGAATGAATGTAAAAAAAAAAAAAATCCTACTGAGACTAACTTTATACTAGACATTTATTAATTGAATTCAAATTCCACCACCTGCCACAGTGCTCCCAGGTCATAAGTCTGGGTCCCTGGATAGCTAGTCCAGCGACATTACAACTATGCCATCACAAGAGTGAAATATCTTTTTCAGCAGAAAGTTTATCATATGTACCTACGAACAGATCCTACTTCTCATGCAACAATCTGACCAAAGCATGATCTTATTACCAGACTTTTCCAGGTGCACGTGACTTTACAGCAGTGATACACAGCTTTCTTCAGAGAATATCACTTCCTTAGAATAATAACATAAAACAGCATGGCATCTTTCATGGCCTCGGGACATCCAACACTACTTCACAGTCAATGAAGTGGCTTTGAAGTGTAAAATAAAAACAGAAAATACTGGAAGCAGCTCTGGCAGCATCTGTGGAGAGATTGGTGACCCTTCGTCAGAATGGCCCTGCCGACCTGAAACATTAACTCTGTTCCTTTCTTCACAGATGCTGCCAGACTTGCAGAGTATTTCCAGCAATTTCTGCTTTTATTTCATACTTCCAGCATCTGCAGTAGTTTACTCGTGTACTTTTGAAATGTAGTCAGTTTTAATGTAGGAAATGTGGCATCCGATTTGTGCATAGTGTCCCATTCATCTGTTTTAGGCGTTGATTGACGGATGAATGTTTGAACAGTGCTGTGGAATCTTTTATGCAGCAGGGCTTCGATTTAACATCTCATCCGAAAGACAGCACCTCCAACAATGCAGCATTCCCTCAGTAATGCACTAAACTGCTAGGCTAGATAATATGCTCAAGTCTCTGAATTGGGACTTGAACCCAGAGCCTGACTCAGGTGCAAGAGTGCTATCACTGAGCCAAGGCTGACACCATCTTGTCCTGGATTTTGCAGTGGTAATGACAGTGAAACTGTCAGCATCCACATTGACCCCTCCACTGATACTGACTAACTTTCGGAGTTTATGAATGCACAGAGTCACACAGAAATCTAGAAGTTGCTGCCAGTGATTCTACACTGCTCCAGATAGTGCCCTATTGAGGCTACCCCACCCAGACTGCAATCATTGGCAAACTGGCAAGAACTTCCACTCATAGTCTTGCTGTAAAATCACTTGAAAAAGTTACACTGTTGAATGAGGTCTAACTGCAGCAAATAGAGGGATCACGGTGTCCTCATACATGAAACACAAAGTTAACACGCAGGTACAAGTAATTAGGAAGGCAAATGAAGTGTTAACCTTTATTGCAGGGAGATGGAGTAGAAAATCAGGGAAGTCTTGTTACAATTGTCCAGGTATTGTACGGTGAGAGCACATCTAGAGTACTATGTACAGAGGGTATACTTACATTGAAGATAGTTCAGAGGAGGTTCACTACACTGTTTCTGGGATGAAGGAGTTGTCTTATGGAGAAAGGGTGAGCAAGTTGGGCCTCTTTGGATTTTATTAGAAAAAGGAGGTGATTAAATTGAAATAGATAAGATTATGAGGGGGCTTGACAGGGTAGATGCTGAGATGTTTCCCTCATGGGGGAATTTAGAACTAGGGGCATAGTTTCAGAATAAGGGGGTCTCCCATTTAAGACGGAGATGAGGAATTTCTTTTCTGAAGGTTGTGAATCTTTGGAGTTCTCCACCGCTAAGAGATGTGTAGGCTGAGTCACTGAATATATTTAACGCCGACATAGACAGATTTTTGAACTATAGGGGAGTCAAGGATTCTAGAGACCAGTCAGGTAAGTGAATCTGAAGCCATAATCTGCTCAGCCATGATCTTACTGAATGGTAAGCAGGATCGAGGAGCCATATGGTCTGCTCCTGCTCCAATTTATGTTCTTAAACAAGGATCTAAATTTATAATTACTACTAAAATATCCTCAATGACCCTGGAAAGCTAATTTTATATTTGTGGAATGTAATTTTTTTCCATTCTGATTAGCATTCGTATTTTTAAATTTACAGGTTTATAAATATTTTAGCTTCTACCTTAATCTAATCAATTATTTAATTCACTTTGTGAAAATTTAAATTGAAAATGAAACTAGTTAGTGCTTTTAGCTTCCTGGTTTGCTGTCTGTGAGAATACTTTAATGTGATCGGGGCTCACCCTGCTGACATCACTAATGTTGGATGTCTGGAGATCCACTTGACTTGGCACTAGCTTTATTGGGAATGGGGGAAGTCCATGCTAGGTCTTTATAAGCTGCTTTCTTTGAGATCAAAGGCAAAGCCATTGCCTCGCCACTGAAAGAAAATTCCAGACCCTTATGTACCTTACAGCCTGATTTCAAAGACAGATACATAATTCAAGATTTTTCTTCAGTGAAATATACCTGACTACATGAAGTGTGAAAAGATCACAGAGTATACATAACAAAAGCCATTGATTGGAGACCAAAAATGGCTTCTAATCCCATATTTTAGTCAGATGAACATTTGTGTCTATGCTAAAATAATAGTCTTCCAGCTGATGCATTCTATAATTCTCTTTGTTGATGTCCTTTATGTTTAGCCAGAGCTATGTAGATACCCTTGAGAAATATTAATCTTCTTCCAAAGCTTTGCACCAACAGTACTTTTCTTCCCTTCCCCACCCCATAAAGTATCTTTTAAATGTTTACCTATCTGGAATTGTGAGGATTACAGCTTTTTGTTCACTATTGACAGCCATGATAAATGATGGAGTGCTCCTGCCATGCGTGCAGAGGGGCCCAATGCGACGGATGAAGAGCTCCTGGGTAGATGAAATTTATTGTGCCCAGCTGGTGCAGCAGATAACACAGGTGATGTCAGGACAGACTCCTCCTGGACATTGCTGAATAAAGACACTGCAGTAGCCAGAATGGTTTCGTTTTGAGGAGCTTCAGAAGTGTAGCTGGAAACTACTGAAGAAGAAAAAGAAAGGAGTATTTTATTAATTGATATCTGGTATAATCAGCAACCAGCATGGAGAGGTATGCTGAACAATCTCTACCTTTTGCTGAGTACATTCTTATTTGGTCTAAAGTGCAATGTGCTCAATTCAACAGTGGGTTGATTTGCATAGCTTGCCCAAACTGTTCCCTTAAAACACAGTGATTCAGTTCCCTTGGCCTTCCCGCTTGGTTGTTTTAATTTCCAGGTTATTTGGTGGTGGTTTTGCATTTTTCTTCTAAACTCTTTATACTGGTATAATTTTAATTTTCTTGCTTGTTGCAAATTCTTCTTTCTCTACTTATAGCCATTCCTCCTTTCCCCATATCTCGTGCAATTTTCCTTGGCCAGGGAGGACAGTTCATCAGACAAGCATCTCTAGGGGTAGAGAAAATAGCACATTTTCCCTTCCTCCCACCGAGAGACAAGAGATATATTTTGATTGGTGCAAGAAGGGGCCACTCCTGAGCATTCTGCAACCCCTCCTGAGTTTTTCCAAAACAATTAAAGTCTAGCAAACTTGCAATCAAGGAAAAGCCAAAGTCAGGATGTCTACGAAGACTAAAATATCAACTTGTTTCTATGTTTGACCAAACACAAGATTTTTTTTCTTCACTGTTATATCCACATTGATGACAATCAAAGACTTATATTTCTTCAGCAACTAAGTTATTATGTCAATGACTGGAGCACAACCTTCTGGATTGTTGACTGGAAAGCTAGCCTTCCCTCCCTGAAAATGAAGGCATATTCGCTGTGGGTCACAGAGATTCAGTGTTTCAGGGTAAGTTACTCTATGGAATTTTTATAAGTTCTTCTCTTCTTATACCCCTACATACCTTTCAGCAATTATAGCCAAAATGACATATATATAAAATTGCTGTGATCCTCTAAGATTTTTCCTTTTTCTCTGTACAGCAGCATTTCCTCAACAGAGGAAATCACGGCAGATCAGCATTTTGAAATACTGCATCAATGCTGTTGGTTTTCACTTTCCATGAAAAAAAAAATCAGTATGACCACCATATTTGGAATGTGAGAATCAACTACTGCTTTCTCTACTGAGATGTAGTAAGCACCACCTTTGAATTAAAACACACATTTCATGGATGAAATTATATAGAAACATGCAAATCATATTAATCACAAAATAATTCTGATTAGGAAGGCCATTTTGGCTCATTGCAAATCATCCACACAAACCGACTCCATCCAAAGTTTCTCCAATGCAACATCTATTTGATTCTTAAATGATTGAGGCTTTTCATTTGGACCAGTCGATCCACGGGTCCATTACGTGTGTTGATCAATGTTTGTAAAGAAAAACCTCCCGGTATTGATCTCACACTTGCCTTTTGCTAGTTTGAACCTGTATCAGTCAGTGCCTGTTTCCCTAATTTAATTTGAAGTAATTTTCCAAATTTATCTTTACTGTTTAAAACTTTATAAGATCATCTTTTAGTTTCTTCCTTTTCCAGTCTTTTCTGATAGCTCAGATCACCAAGACCGGAGATTAACGTGGCTCCTATTTGTACCGGCAATTGGATGTCTCACATTCAGTGCCTGTTACTAGATCTGGTACTCAAAATGACCCTCATACCAAAGCACTATATACCGTCAGATCATGATTTAATCGGACTTGAATTTCACTGTTTTAACAACATGGCTCAACATTCATATTCCGCTTTGCAGAATACCTGCGGTCTGTCCGCAAGAATGACCCAAACCTCCCTGTCGCTTGCCATTTTAACACTCCACCCTGCTCTCTTGCCCACGTCTGTCCTTGGCTTGCTGCATTGTTCCAGTGAAGCCCAACACAAACTGGAGGAACAACACCTCATCTTTCGACTAGGCACTTTACAGCCTTCCGGACTGAATATTGAATTCAACAACTTTAGGTCTTGAGCTCCCTCCTCCATCCCCACCCCCTTTCTGTTTCTTCCCCCTTCCTTTTGTTTTTTCCAATAAATTATATAGATTTTTCTTTTCCCACCTATTTCCATTATTTTAAAATATTTTTAAATCTTTTATGCTCCCTCCACCCCCACTAGAGCTATACCTTGAGTGCCCTAACATCCATTCTTAATTAGCACATTCGTTTAGATATCACCAACTTTAACACCTATGTGTTCTTTTGTTCTGTTGTCTGTGACATCTTTTGATGATCTGCTTCTATCACTGCTTGTTTGTCCCTACAACCACACCAACCCCCTCCACTTCTCTCCCCCCCACCCCCACACACACACACACCTAAAACCAGCTTATATTTCACCCCTTTCTTGGATTCACTCACTTCTGTCGAAGGGTCATGAGGACTCGAAACGTCAACTCTTTTCTTCTCCGCCGATGCTGCCAGACCTGCTGAGTTTTTCCAGGTAATTCTGTTTTTGTTTTGGATTTGGATTTCCAGCATCCGCAGTTTTTTTGTTTTTATGGCTCAACATTTGCCTGGTGTTGATTTTTGCTCTGTTCTAGCTGGCCATGCTGAGGGTCAAGTTTTAGACTCCTAGGTTTTTTTCAACTTCATCCTTAGCTATTTTAACAGCATTGTTAGAGCGTGTTTCTTTCAACAAAATGTTTGAGGCCACATTTATAGTCCATTCCTAGTTGCTCCAAGATGGTGTTAACAGGTTACTCTTTGAAATACTGCAGTCTTTTCAATGTGGCCAATTTTTGCTTTCTATGCATATATTTTACATCTCTTTTAGTCATAAATTTAATTTGTCATTGGGGAAACAATTACATCTGTTCAGTTAAAAGTACTGGGCGAAAACTTACATGGGGCAAGATCCTCGCCCTCGCCCCCCCCCCCCCCAAAGTGTGGGAGTGGGTGGGCAGCCCTTTGATCCGCACCCCCAATTGGGGGCATACTGCCATTTTTCATGGGTGGGCCAATTTGGGGGTGGGGGGGTGCTGGCAAATGTGGAAGTGCGCTCCGATCTCCCTGAGACTAAGTGCTGCCTCAGGGGGATCGGTTTTCAAAGGGAAAAAGTTCTTTCGACAATTTCATTTACCACCCATGTCCCCTCATGTGACAGTGTCACATGAGTCGGGACATTAACTTTTACTTAAAGTTATGTCAATCTTAATTTTTTAATTCAGTCATGAAAGCTCATCCTGCCCTTGGATGAGGTTTCATGCTTTTTCAGGTGGCCGCCAGTGCTCCCGACCTGCCCACCAACCTTAAGGTTGAACGGGCAGGTCCATTAATTGCTTTTTGAATGGCCTCAATAGGCCGTTGACAGGTCGGCGGGCGCACAGCTGACTTGGCTGCACCGCCGCCGACCTGAAAATGCAAATGACGCGGAATGACATCAGGAGTTGCGCCTGATGTTAATCCGCGTCAGTGGGGGCCCCGCCCCCGGCTTGCCTACGGGAAAATTCTTGCCATGATCTTCCCTTACTTCACATACCACTTTCTTTCAACCAAGCCACATTTTACCAAGTGGTTTAAAGGGCCCATTTATATCCATTTTTTTTTTTATGAAATAGGGAAGATAAAACGTTGTTACATGGGTGAAAAATCAATAAGATAAGTAGCTTCTAATAAGCAGCACCAGAAACCTTGAAAATGATTGAAATAATAAGCAATTTGAAATACAAGTAAATGTTTATATAGATTGATATCTCAATCAAATTCAGACATGAGCTAAGTATGCATAAATGTATTGCCAGTCCTTACAGAAGTGTGCGCAAATTGTGATATACAGGATAGAATTTGCATTTGGGCAATGACAACTACAAGGCTTACACATACTACATGCAAATGTCTTAAGCAATACCTCATAGGGAGCTTTACCTGTCTCAACCTGACTGTTAGCTGTTTTTCTCAGTCATGTTTGGTTAAAGTGCATGGATTACGCCAAGTAGTAGCTTCATATTGTATGACTGAGCAGTAATTTGTATGAACAAGAGTGTAATTTTAACATGGCTCAGACCATGCTGTACAATTCCACAATCTGGAGCTCCAATATACTTCAGTACCATAGCAGAGGGTGTCTGCTCATTGTGTGCCAGCCTGGCTCACTTGGTAATCACTCATTTTCAGATGAGATGTTAAACCAAGATGACGTCTACCTTCTCAGTTTTCCAGTCAGGGAATGACAAGTGGACACAAAAATATTCCATGCCACTATTCAGAGAATGGGGAATTCTGGCAAATATTCTTCCCTCTACCACGACCAAACAGACTGTCTGGTCATTTATTGCACAACACATAATAACGAAACTTCAAAAATAATCTACGGGTTAAGGACTTTGACGTGTCTGCAGGATTTAATAAAACATTGTGTGAATCTGAGTTTGCTTTACTATGTTCCCTCAAGTTCCCAGTGACAGCCTCATCAGACGAGTCAGCCTAAAGAACACATCCTCCACCTCACTCTTGCCCGTCAAGTAATTTGTTCAAGAGCAGGGCTGTAAGGAATGGGAGGTACTCTCAGCAGAAGAGAAGGTGAACCAAAGGAGAATTAGATAGAATCATTTAATCCATAGTGAAAGTGCAGTTAAACAATCCAGGTGTCCAACAATTCTAATGCTTACCTTCCTTGGCATCTGCTTTTAAAGAAGGCTGAACATTCTCGGGTTTGAAAGTTACACCTGAAATACCAGTATTCAATAACAAATGCACTATTACTTAAGGCTATTAAAATGCAGCAACAAAAAAAACGTTTTGCAAATTTAAAAAACATTCAATTCACATACAAAAGTTGGCCACAAGTCAAATTTTCCAGTGCTTCCACCCTTTTACATACATACGAACATATGAATTAGGAGTAGGAGTCGGCTATTTGGCCCTTCGAGCCCACTCTGCCATATGTTAAGATCATGGTTGATCTGATTGTAGCCTCTCAACTTCACTTTCCTATCAACCCCATATACCCTTTCACTCGCTTGTCCATCAAGAATCTAACTCAGCCTTGAATAAATTCAATGACTAAGCCTCTATTGCTCTCTGAGGAAGAGAATTCCACAGACCAATGACCAACCCTCTGAGTGAAAAAAATTCTCCTCATCTCGATCTTAAGTGGGAAATCCCTTATTTTTACAGAATATAACCCCTTTATGAGAAGCTGAGTAAATTGGGCCTGTATTCTCTAGAGTTTAGAAGAATGACAGGTGATCTCATTGAAACGTAAGATTCTGAAGGGCTTGATAGGGTAGACACAGAGATTGTTTTCACTGGAAATCATACACACACACCTCTAACACAGGCTATAGTACATATTTTAAAAAATACTCATATCAGAACTTGAAATAAATTTGAAAGGCAACAATCTTTTGTTAGAATTTAATCCTTATCTCTAAAGCCAGGTTAGGAATAGTTCTGTCATGCACATCAAAAGATCCTACAAAAGGAGTTCTGTTGCTTAACATTAGAATTTGTAGATTACACAGCTAAATGCAAACCTAGCCTATCCATTCTTGTGACAAGTAGCAATATTTCAAGTAGAATAATTACATAAATTTCAAAAATACTGGCACCAACACTATTTATAAAATAATTTTTTTTTTGAGAAATAATTTTGTTTTACCAATCTTTCATTTTCTCTTTTCTCTAACATAATACTTGAGCATTACTCTACTGTCACTAGGTGTGCTACAGTACCCAACTTAAGTGGCCATTCCTTGTGTGCAAGTACAGATAGTGTTCACCTGTACGTCATCACCACAGCAAAGGCTGATCCTATCCAATATCTGCATGCACATGCACTTTCCAATGCATCCCTGTATGGCAGACAGAGACGGGACCCAGGATGATTTGTACCCTCTGTAGTTCAATGATATAAAATCAAGCTTTAATACTTCTATTGCCAATCCAGCTAAGATTAGATAACTCAGCAGGAGATGAGAAACTCAACATGCACTTTCTGGTCTATCTTGGTTCAGTTCCATACTTACTAGTGCCTTTACCAACTAAGCCAACATGTTCTACAAAGATTTAGTAACTTTGACTATTATATATTTTGATTTTTCTTTTCTTGATGTAATTCTTGACAGGTATGAACTGACGGAGTTGGGGGATTTAGCTTAGGTGAGTTACAAAGCCCATAGTGAAGAAGTTGAAAGTACATTATAAACAAATGATACAATTGCAGAGCATCCAACAGTAATGATTTTATCTTCATATTCAGTTCTCTCTCCTCGCACTATTGGGTACAGTTATCGTTCTTCTCAGTTCCCTCAAATCATACATTCATTGTTAAAACAAAAATATTTCTTGAAATTCTAAAAACCAACACCTGTATACTACAGCTCTCAAAAAAAGGCTCCTGCACAGTTCGAAAAATGTTCAATTCTCCAATTTCAATACTACACTGTTGTACTCACCAGACTGGCCATATCCACTAGGAATCTCCGCACTACATGGTTCCACAGTATGCTTAGTATCAATTAGTGAGATATAAAACTCATCTTGTGATTTTAACTTTGCCTCTGAATTTGGGAGATGATCCACGCTGTTCAATGATTCACAGCACAGATCCTGCTATAAATTATATACATAGTTAATAAAAGGAGCAAATACAAGATAACATTACTGAAAAAAGTGATCAAAAGTTTAAGTACATTAATTTAAGGTGAGTAGAAATGTTTGGTATTATTTTGCATTATCCCCATTTTATGTGCAGAAATCATTCTTCAATCTAAAACATATTTCATAAGAAACGCAAAGGGTCATCCGAACTTTAAAATTTGGAAACAGAAGATAAGTTACCTTCTCTTGTCTTCCAAGTCTGCCCAATATTTAATTCTTCCATTATATTCATACAACAAGACGACTACTTAGGGACTGAAAGCCACCCATTTTGCATGATAAATATATGGGAAGTGCAAACCTCTCCTTAAATCGTGGAAGTAAAATACAATAATAAACCTACTTAATGCCAAATGATTCATATTATGTGCTACTTTTGATTGTTAACGTTGCTCACTTTGTTCAATATCACTTGGGAGATGGAATTATTGGATATCATATTCTTCAATTTGGAGCAACAATTCATTAAAAAGGATAACTTTTTTTTTGTTATAGTTGCTTTAATATAGATTTGGTGATTGAGCAGATTGTGGTTTGGGAAAAAGGAATTTGGGGGGGGGGGGTTGGGGAAATTGGAGGACAGGGTGAATGTCAGGTTCAGCATTTCCTGCAGAGTCAGAAGCGGCAGCAGCACAGACAGAGTGGCCAGTAAAGGGGAAAATGAAACCCAGGGAATTTTACCTCAGATAAATATTAGTGAAAGATTGTCTCTACTGAGAGAGCCCTCCTTCATCATTTTAAAAAGATACATTTCCAACTCTACAAAACTACCTACATCAATTGCAAATACTCCTTGGTGCTACAAAATCTGGATTTTGATTTCTGTGGCACATAAAGTGCCATGTGGCAGAAAGAGCTGGTATCAGTCATCCCTACCGGCACACAATCCTAGCTGTTATTAGCGATTTTTCTAATAATGTATAGAAGTTTGTCACTGGTTACTAGGTTTCTAGTGATCAATTGTGATTGTTGATAATACATACTTGCTTTTCCTCTTCCACCACCTCGAGTGCTGGGAGCTCATTATACTTAATTTCTTCAGACACTCCCAGTACAGACATCTTCAACGATTTACAACTGTCTTCAACTGAAGTAACAGAGCAAAATGGATGTGGTTCCAAATATGGCAAATCAAATGTTAGTGATTCAAAATCCTGTAAAAGAATTGGTATATCTCTTCACAGACTGTCAGTGATGTATAGAATTTTACATTAATTACAAAAGGTGGCAATTGGATGTATAGTAATTAAGAGCCTGGGGTGAGTGACCAACTTTAGAATAAAGTGTCACAGTACTAAAACTGGAGAGGAAGAATGGACATATTATCTCCATATATTATATATATATATTATATATATATATATATTATATATATATATATATATTATATATATATATTATATATATATATATATTATATATATATATTTATTATATATATATATATTTATTATATATATATATATTTATTATATATATATATATATTTATTATATATATATATATATATATATATATATATATATATATATATATATATATATATACACACACACACACACACACACACACATACATATATCATTTAAGATGGAAAGGTTGATGAATTAGTTCTATATATGTCATGATTAAGAAGGGAATGAATTGTTTATCTCTAGGTTCAAAATATGATAGGGATCAGGAAGCTGTTGCATGTATTTAGTGATTAGGAAGTATCATTTGCAGCCACTAATACTTGCTATTCCCATCCTATGATTCTTTAGGATGCTTAACTTATTATTCCACTGCATACTTTCACGTGAGCGGCTAGAAAAATAAGTTTTCTACACCAGTTGCTCCCTCCTCATTGGAATATCATGGATCAGGAAAGGGAAATATGGTACTAAAGCAAAATGCAGTATTCATGTTACGTTCTTCTGTCAAACTATAAAAACTACCGTTTATATTTACCTCGCAATGAATCCTTCCAGTTCCATCTCGAAGGCAGGTTTGTGGGTGTTCACAGTGCCACCTGCCATGGGCTTAGTAACAGTGGACTTATTGTCTAATGGTTCTTCCAACCCTGCAAGCTTTTAATGTGTCCTTTTCCACTCTTATGATTGTTGCTTCCTCCCACAGTAAAAAAGCTGAGAGCAGGAACTGTTTAAGGTACTGTGGCCATTTTGCACTATTAATATAGCATAAAGTATAAATACTATTTGAGCTTCAAACATCAGAGGCTTCCCCAGCAAAACTGTGGGGAATACTTTTACTTCTTTTTACTGTTTTGAGGTGGTAATTTGTAGGTTTACAAACTTTGTTCTCTTTCGCTCCCAAGATAGTAAAAGTACAGGAATTGTTAAGAACGTATTCAGTTTCATGGTAGGGCCAAATGCAGCTATTCACTTTTCCAAGTGGTACTGAGCAATCTCCCACACTGTTCCCTCCCACCAGGATCCACTTCCCAGAACTCAAAACCTTTTTCCATTGCTCCCATAATCTGTCACCATTATGCAGCATTCCCAAGAACACACCGCCCCACTTCCACACTCCCAGGCATCAAAATCACCTGCTCTCCAGTGAACAATACAAACAGATGCAGGCAAATGATGCAGTCAACATTACTCTCAGAGTAAGAACATCATTGGATGTAATTTCACAACCTTGAAACCACGTTTTTGGTCTTAGCACTCAAAACAAGATCCTCTTCTGGCTCAAATATGTATTTCCTCTCCTGCCCAAAATGGCAGGCTGATCAACTTTAAGGGTGTGAAAAGAGATGAACAAAACACTGAAGGTGAAATTAGCATTTTTATTGCAACATTACTTCTTTAAATCCCCATCCCATGCCATTATTCCATTCTTCCCATGCCATCCCATTCCTTTCATCCTTCTCACTATCCCCCATCACCATTCCATCCCTCCCATGCATTCTCCACCCCAATCCCTCTAACCAGGCTAATTTTGTTGTTGGGCTCCCCTTACCCTCCAACCTGCACAACATTTGTTCTGTGGGGTGACTGCTGGTAATTGCGACATGAATATTTTCAAGAATTCAAAAGGTGCTGCACCCATAGGTGCCAGTGAAATACAATGTTATGTGACCAACTGATTACACTCACCAAGTGTTATGTGACAGCCTCAAAAATATTCAGGGACATATTTCAACCAAAAATTGCCTTTTATATTGAGAAAACAGCCAGGTAAAGAGGTGCCAAGACACAGAAATCTGAGTGATCATACATTTGGATCATTTAAAATGGAACCATTTATTCAGCTGTTGAATGCAGAATCACAGAATGGTTACAGTACAGAAGGCGGGGGGGGGGGGGCATCAGCCTGTTATGCCTGCGTCTGCTCTCCGAATGAGCACTGCACCTACTGTCATGGCCAGATCTGTAGAAGTCAGTTAAGAACCAATAATGAGAAACTCAGCATTTACTGATCAGCACTAAAAAACTTAGTACAGAGTAATATTGTAACTGAAGTGCTAAGGCAAGAAAACCCAAAAATTGAATGATATACCCTGTATTTTAGAGGCAAAACTTCCGAAGGAGCATCTCCTGAAATGCTGCTACACAAACCACTAAGCTAGTAATAACAATGCGCATGCAGGTCAAACATTGGAACAGCACACTGACTGAAGATAAAGGCAGCAACTTTGAGATTCACCAGAAAGTGGCAAAACTGAATCACTAATGGGACAAAAAATGCAAGTGAGAATGACCTTCACCCAACACCTCCACTGCAGTCCCAGAGTGTCCTTTAGCTCAATAAACACATCTATAGTGCAGACTTAAATGGGAAACGTATCCAAACAACCCCGACCACTTAAATACCAGCCTAGCACTAAGATTTGCTGGTCAAAACTCTTAAAATTTCAGTCATTGTAACTCTGGACATCCCCATCCTCACAATCAGAAATTGTCCTTTCGACCACTGTTCTGGACAACCACTCACCCCCCCCCCCCCCCCCCCCCCCCCCCCCCCCCCCCACCTCCCCCCCCCCCCCCCCCCCCCAAACACACACACACACACACACACACACACACACACACACTAGGTATCTGCCTCCTTCCTTGAATATGCAGTTTTTGGGAGTATTAGCCCCTCTCAGTAACTTAAAAATGGGCCCCGTAATCCCTATAAATGAGTATAATTCAGCATCCCCTTCCCGACTCCCACCTCGAGCTGAAGCAGGACCCACCCAAAACCCACCCCCAATCATTCCAACTTTGAACAAATTCAGGCCTATCTGAACCCCCTGTGAGCAATAACTCAACCCCTTCTGTTATAATCACAGCTGACGTTAATTGCTACGCAAACCAAATCCCAGAGGGAAACTTGGCTTATGGACCCTATCCATTCGTTTTTGTATTCTGAAAACGAGAAGAAGTCACATTGATCTCAGCAGAAAGAAATCCAGTAACACCTTTGGGATTTTAAAACTTAAAAAGTAAAAGTTTTATTAACAAGAATAAAATAAAACTTAAGCACACAAGACTACAGTCAAACTTTGTTTTACAAAACAATAAGTCCCCCAAAAGGATTCTCTACTTGGTCAGACCCACAAGTAATCAATCACCTTCCAGGAAACACTCCCTTATTGATGTTTAACTATAAAATCCAGTAATAATGCCCAAGGCAAATTGCTGCAGCTTCAATAATGGCATACCGCATGGCATGTAACTTTCTTCCACTCTGCTGTGAAAATCCAAACTTCAGGATAAAACTGCTTTTTGCATTGCAAGACTTTTCTGGCTTGACTGGATGGTTGATTCCAACACAATCCTCTCCCAGCCCAATGCTCCAGCTATAGCTACATCTCAAACAGCTACAGCTACCCTAAGCTCTCCACAGTAACTCTAAAATACCTTTTTTCCTCCCCTTCATCTTAGGTTCCATTGTTTTCACACCTCTTTGAAACTCAAATCTTTGAATATAAGATCTTTCATGTTTCCATCTTGTCTTTGCTTTTGGGTTAATAAAATATAATAACCCCACTTCGATTTACCTATGGAACTCCTGCAACATGTAAACGTTTCTTGTCACCTCTGACTGCTCTGACATTCAAACTCTCCACTTATCTAAATATGCAAACATTAGATCTAACCTATTTACACTTGTACCTCAAACCTAATACCTCCATCCTTTTCATGTTTTAAACCCCGCCCCCAGACACCTATTAATCTCTGTCCAGTTTAATTAAATGATACACACATGTTTTTAGAGTAACACAACATTCCCCAAAAATATTTTTCAAAATTCCATTTCTCACACTACTCAGAAGTAAATTGCCCTAATGCAGATACAGAAACAACTCATTCCTCTTCTGACTCACACCCAAAAGCAAGGTATCCATCCAAGAATAAAATTGCTCTTCTGGTTCCCATCCCCACCCTCACCACCCATGGAGATAGAATTGAGCCATGCCCTAGTGCAGGTTCCCTTCCCACTGAGGAATCTTGGCCCTGGCAGTACCAATCAAACCTTTCATATTCATCATCATTCCTCTCCTTCATTCCCCATCTCCCTCCTTTTCCTCTTGCCACCCATCTCTTCATTCATCCCACTATAAAGAAATGGCTCCAAGTCCAGCATCATGCATCTTAGGATTGCCTTATCATCTTACCTGTTCCTCCTGTCCTGTCCTCTTCCAAAATCTCCAAATACCAAAAGCATCCTCTCTCCATTGATCTCTTCTCCCCTTACCTAGGTCCAGTTACTCCTCTGTCTTCTAACCTGAATACTAGATCTGGTCTTGACTTGGTTTGTGTAACACCACAAGAAATTGATAGTTATTTTAAAAAACATCAAAACCAAACTAAAGGTTACTATAACGCAACATTCCACAGCTCATACAATGATGATTAGCTCACCTGTTCACTCTTTCCTCCATGTGCTGGGAGGTCTGATTCTTTGATGTTCTGTTCTGCTGTGGAGGATTTGGGTTTTCTGTCAAGTGGGGATGTTGGAGGCTCCTTAATTTTTGATGGCACCTCCTTTACAGAAATTAGTTTTGATTTCAAATACAGGGTTGCTGGATTAAACAGCCCAAATCCCTATAGCCAAAACCAGAAAGAAGTTATGACCAAAGCTCAAAAAAATATTTTGTATTTTACTGGAGTTCAACCAACATACACTAACAAGGACTCTCTAGCTCCTCACTAATTTGTAAATTAATTTCTCTCATTTTACTCATACTTAGATAAGCACAAAAGCCTCTCACTTTGTGTTAAGTAGCAAGAGTGGTTGTTCTCTCCAACTATCTATTTCTCCATATTAGCCATGCTGAGGCAAACCATGCAGAAGCTAGAATGATGTCTCATATTCTAAGCTATTTTGTGAAATCTCCCAGCTTCAGGCTGAAAAGCAGCATTTGGATAAAGATTCAACAAGTACCCTGCTCACCATTTTGGACAAGGAATGTCAGTGGAATTAAAAGGGCCAACTAGAACACATGGAATAGTTCAAGAAAAGAAAATGCAATATCAATGTACCTGCTACAGTGGCACTGACTGTACCTTAGAGGCATTGTATGTAAGGCAGGGCACAGCATGACCTGCTTTCTTAAGCACATCATTAATGTAAATGTCTTCATCTGTAGACGTATCACATAGGAACAAGTACAACACATCGTCAAGATATCCACAAATCAGGGCCACCAGTGGTTGTTTTCCACAGAATCTCAGGAATTGATTTTTAGCAGCAATGCTCCAATCATCCTGTCAAAGGAAAATTAAATCTCTAGAATGAAATGCTGCAGCTGACATACTTCACAGGCATCATGTCTGTAGGGCAAAACTCTATCAGTGGTTGATACAGGGGCTTAATTTGTTCAATTATCTAATATTTTAACGACAAAACATGAACCAAAACACAAAATGGATAAGCAACAGAAAACTGAAAAATAAAATGGCTGTTTTTAAATACAAATCAAATATAAAAGTAGGAGGAATTTTAATTTGTCTAATATTATAAATTTTAAATTCATTCACATACAATTACTTTGAAGTACAGTCGCTATTCTGTTGAAATGTAAGCCAATTTTCCACACTTGAATTGAATAAACTACTTTTTTGATGTTGCTGAATGAGTACTTCCAGCTTGAATTATTGGGTCGAGTTTCATTGTCCATGTTATCTATAAATACTTTAGTCCCCTCTTGAGGATTTTTCACTATGTTAAACACTATGTAATTTCAACTTGTTGATTGGCTTCTCTCCAAACATAACAAATCTCTTTTTTCTTGAGTCCATCACCTCTGCTAAACTACCAACCCCTAAGCTTCTCCCCTTGATTCATTCAGCAGATCATCCTGTCTGAGAGTACGTCACACCTAGACCAACACAAAGTTCCTCAGCTTGCAATCAATCACAGCTTCATTAGTTGGCAAGAGATGAGCTGAACATAGGTGCATCTTACTATAAAAGCTCTGTATGGGAATGATGGGAGAGTGTTCAGATTGTGAAGGTATCCACCCACTCCTACTGAGTGCTTCTCATCTGGCACATCTGCCAAGGAGCTTGTTATTTATTTCTCATCTATCCTTGAGTTTCCAGCCCATCTATCTGCTCACCAGCCTGCCCAGAGTAATTTTGAGGTTGTCCACTGTCCTTCGTGCCCCACATCGTTTCCTTTTCAGCTGTTTGTCTAGAGTCTTCTTGGCTTAAGACATGGAAGAAAATGAGAGCTGCAGCATAGTGAAAGGAAGCAAGAGGCCATGGAGAAAAAAAGTGAAAAAAAAAGAATTAGAGAAAGTGAGAATGGAAGGAAATGATAGAATAGCAAGCACCAGATAAGAAAAGAGTGCAAAATACCAGAAATGGCAGGAGAGGGGGAGCAGAGAGACAGAATTGCAAAAGCAGTGAGAGAGAAAGAGAGCAATTAGTAAAGAAGGAAAGCATAGAGACTGGTGAAATAAGGAGGAAGGCAGTAGGAAGAGAGCACATGTGGAAATTATGTAGCAAATGGAAAAAAAAAGAGAATAACTTATTACAGACAGTGGTTACACTTAACTGAAGACTAAGAGTTGTGGAATTAGGTATACTTTAGTGATAATTTGTGAAGGGTGGATGTGTTGTTTGAGTGAGCCATAAGCAAAAACAGTGAAATTATTTAGTTTTTCAGCTTCAGAATCTTCAACAAAATTGTGTGTGCCCACCCTGATCCCTTCCAAGGGATGTGGTCCCTATCGTCATCACCAATTCTGCCACCTTTCAGCATAGCACCTCTACATTTACATCTTGGTTCAGGCAATCACTGGCAGCAACAAAGTGACACACAAAAATAGGAAGGAGAACAGAGAGGACAGATTTACAGAAAGAGTTGGACAAAAAGAATGAAAAAAAAGAGAAGCAAAATGTGCACATCCATGCACTTGCGTTAGAGACAATGAATCACACTGAGAAGGAAACAGTAATAGAATAGTTTCCTTTCAGAAAGAATAGCATCACAGCAGTTGCTGGTTATAATAGTGTATTACATAGCATGATACTACAATCATTTAAAAAATTGCATTGCTACCTCCACATTATAATGGAAAAGACTTACGTAAACTTAAACTGCAATTGCACCCTCAGTTTTCCATCTGTATTTTCCAAATTGCTGCAGGTTTTGCAACTTAACTATAAATAATAAAATTCAATTGTGTAAAAATGAAGACTCAAATGAATGACTTTAAAATGGGGACTGTGTTCTGCTGGAATTACACTTGCCCTTTAACCTTGCTTCACCTGAACAATAGATTTGGATTTCATTCCCTATGGGAATTCCTCATAGGAAGTGAAATAGTAATCTTTAAATTGGGAAACTTGCCTTTAAATGAAACCCACTGTAATGGGACCAAAAGAAATTGCAGTGGGTTTCAATTTTAAAACATCCTCAAAGTTGATTCGAACCACATTTGTCTTCTGCCCTACCTCAGTTGGTTGTAGCCACATAAGCGTTGATGGGACTCCTTGGGCAGGAAGTTTTGAATGGCAACATCTAAGGAAGGCAATAGAAGCAATGTTAGGATTGGAGAAGGCAGCATTCATTTAATCTTTATAGGTACTGGGCTGCCGAGATCTAGTTTCAGGAAACATTTGAGAGCCCAAAATACCATGTTTGGGCCGGCTTTGTATGGTTTTACAATTGGCAAATACACTTTATGTCTGATTTGTACAAATTCATTGATAAGGTTAATTCAGTATACTGTAACTAGAGGATGCCACACGCTAAACCGATCAAACAAAACCACATCTACTTGAATCACAATGACATTTATCATTTAAGATCCAAAACTTCCTTCATATGGGGATTTATATTTTAGCATTAAACTTTTTCATCAGTGTTCAGTTGATATTTTCATTGATAATACGTGTTATAGAATTAGATACAAACCACTTACACTACCCACGGTGTACATCCTGTTAGGTAGGTTTTGATCGGACAATGGCATCTTTCAGGATATTCAACAACTAACTAATTCCCCGGCCAATAGTTAAAATGATTCAAAAGCAAAATACTGCAGATGCCAGGAATATAAAATAAAAACAGAAAATGTTGGAAATGCTAAGCAGGTCAATCAGCATCTGTGAAGGGAAACAGAGTTAATGTTTTAGGTCAATGATGATCCTTCATCAGGATACAGATGCTGCCTGACCTGCTGAGTATTTCCAGCATTTTGTGTTTTGAAAACAAAAATATGAATGCAGTGGCCTGTGGAGTGAGATGACCCATTTTGAAATTAATGCTTATAACATTCTTCCTAATGAAAATCAAAAGTTCTCAAATGATCGAGATGAATGCAACCTCGAACGACTGGAGATAAGCAGACCCAAAACAGGTGCAGGATGGAGGTAACCCACGTAAAAGAAGTTGTTCTTACTTGAGGAACCTTAGTCTAGATCTTTCCACGGAAGAAATATCTCCAAAGTCAACATAGTACACCTCCACTAGTTTTTCATCTAGTACCCAGTGGATAATGACACGGTACCACCACACATCATGAGGATTCCGCACACAGCACACTTGTCCTGGCTGGATAAATGAATCTGGCATCACATAGCGTTCAGAGACCTCTTGATAGGAATAGCAACGTCTGAAAAGTAAAACAAAATTAACACTTTGCTCAGTTACGTCCATTCAGAATGACTATTTCTGGAACTGGCTGCACTTGGTCCTGCTGTGCTTTAATTGTAAATGCATTACAAATTTGTTCCTCTAGTGAAGCTCAACGCAAACTGGAGGAACAGCATCTCATCTTCCAACTAGACACTTTATAGCCTTCCAGACTGAATATTAAGTTCAACAATTTTAGATCATGAACTCTCTCCTCCATCCCCAGCCCTTTTCCGATCCCCCTTTTTTCCAATAATTTATATAGATTTTTCTTTTCCCACCTATTTCCATTATTTTTAAATGTATTTCCATCCATTGTTTTATCTCTGCCTTTTAGCCTATTTCGATCCCTTCCCCCCACCCCACCCCCACTAGGGCTATCTGTACCTTTATTATCACATTCCTTGGATAATATCACCACCTTCAACACCTCTTTGTCCTTTTGTCTATGACATCTTTTGGTTATCTCCACCTATCACTGGCCCTCTATCCAGCTCTACCTGTCCCACCTCCCCCCCACCCACCCCCTTAAACCAACTTATATTTCACCTCTTTTCTATTTTTCCTTAGTTCTGTTGAAGAGTCATATGGACTCGAAACGTTAACTGTGTTCCACTCCGCAGATGCTGTCAGACCTGCTAGTTTTTCCACATATTTTTGTTTTTGTTTTAGATTTCCAGCATCCATAGTTTTTTGCTTTTATCTACAAATTTGAGATTTATTTACCCAATGGCATTTTGCTATTCTGCTGTGATTAGAATACAGTTGAACTTTCCCTCCCACGTTCCCTGTAGGTAACAGTAGAAGAAAGTGGTCGGAAAACTGCTGCATGAAATGCAAAGGAATGTTCCATTAGGTTCACCTGGTCATCTCCCAAATGGAGTGGCTGTCACGTCTTAGGCTCTCAACTGTAAAACATATCTATTTGCAGATTGGGAATGACTCTTGCTTTGATATGACAGTCAGGGTCACCAATTCAGATCTGTACCGTAATCATCTCAGTCCATCACCATTCATCCTATAATTAAACTTCCTCAAAAGACAAAATAAAGCAAAATAGGAAAAATCTTGGTCTTGAGTTAGACCCAGTGTTCCCTAAGCTGGGTCACCCAAAGGAAGCAAGCATCATAGAGGTCACACAGGGACTACCAGAAGGCAACTACGCATATAGTACATCACTGCAGCAGCTAATGTAGGAAAACATTAAATTAGGGACTCCTTTTGCAAGTTTTCACAACATTCTTCAATGACACACCCAGGAACAAGATCAAAATCATCGACTCCCCACATCATACTGTCCCTTTTCATTACCCCTCTTATGCATGATAGTTGACTCTTGCATTTTAATTGTAGTTCAGAAAGTCAATGACAACCTTTTCATTAAAATGGGAGTAAGTGGATAATTTACGGTTACTCGGGATTCTATTTTGGGTTAAAATTTTAGAACAACAGTGTGTGCTTTACTTGCTGGGGGAAGGAGACGAGGAAAAGCAAATATAACAATAACAGGCTGAATTTTCTCAGCCCGGTGACGGCAAACTTGGAGGTGGGAGAGCCATGTCGGAATGGTTCCCGGATCTCTGGAGTGGGCAGCCAATTTATGCTTGTTAAAGCACCAATTAGGGGTGGTTTTGCAGCCTTGCAAGCATTTTGCCGCCAGTGGAGTGGCTCCCCTGTTGCGCATGCAGCACACCAGCTCAATGGAGGTGGCCTCTCTGTGGCGAGCTGCAGTGTCATCAGCGCTGGAGGGTCCATGACCCATTAACTGTGCCGAAAGCATGAAAGGCCACAATCACGGCTGAATCTGCTCCAATGGATCCAGACCCCTCCAGCCTTGCTGGCCTAGGTTTAGTTTATTTTTGCACTGTGGTGCAGACCAGGGAGGGCTCTTGCTATCCACAACGTGCCTCAGTAGTGCCCATTTCTGCCAGCGTGGGCTGCCAAGACTCCAAGGTTGCCATCCTTCTGATTGGGCCTGCAGCAGAGAGCTTGCCAGCTGTTCTTTTTAGGGTGATAACATGGATGTGGGCATTTGGCAGGCTGCCTCGCGAAAGACTGCTGAGCAGGCCCTCACTCCTGGCAAGTATGGGCTTGAGAGCCCTATTTAATTCCCAATTTCGTGGTCCTGAAGCCTGTGGCAAAATCCAGCAGTTAAAAGTCCATACCTCATCTCAATCATCAGATCCTCGAGCATCATAGAGGTGCAATCCCCATAGAAACGAATATAAAACTGACTGGGCGAAGTCACGCTTTCTACAAACACACAAACAAAGGAGTTTTCCTCTAGCTCTGGTAACTTGTAGAGACTTCCATCCTGTATGGCGTCTGGTGGAATCTCAATTTCTGGTGAACACTGGGTCTTCTTTACCTGTATAATAGGGCAACAAAACTGTAAAGTAAGGCCTGCTATCTTCCTTTGCTTGTAACTCACTTTTGTACATTCACCCCTACCCCGCCGCCATAATCATCATCAACTGTGAGTTCAACTTCATCTCCATAAACGTTGTTGCTTGGTCTGGCCAGAAGATTCCCTGGATGATACAAGATGAGAACCTGGTCCAATTTGCCTACCCTTTCTCAGACAATCAAGATTGGTAAACACTTTGAATGGCCTTTTCAGGTGAGTACTCCAAGACTCTGCCCTGGAGCTATCAGTGTCTGATTCAGAGTTCAAAACTTTACCCTAGTGTCTTGAACCTATTGGCTGTATGTCCAGTCCATTACCCCCATCACTACTGAAATCATGTCGTCAGTAAAACAATATAACCGTAGAATTATTGGAGTCAGAGGCTGCAACCACTGGAATCACCATGAAATTTAATTTGCCGGATTACTAGAACAGATCCAATAATTTCAATTATTCATAAGTTACAAAATAATAATTTGTTACAAAAGCAAGATGGTTATGTTTTAAACTCTATAAGATAAAACGAAGAAATGAGAAAGTCATGTGAACTGCTACATGTCCTGCCCAATGACAGGCCTGTGAGGCCTGGTTACTATGGAGACCTAAGGGCCAGGTCGAGTGCTGTTGAAATGCACATGCCAGATTTTAACATCTGCAAACAAAGGCAGAAGCAGATGTTTTTGCTGTTGCAGACTTTCTGTCTCAGAGACTGAACAGAAAGAAAGTGAAAGGCAGAGACAGAGAGAGACATCAGTGGCTGTGAGGAACAAGGAACGGCTGTTGAGTGTTGGCTACCAGGAGTAATGCTGATGACAGCTGGCCCTCTTGTTAAAGAGTGGGAAGCAGCAGAACTTTAAGAACTCAGATTTTTCCTGGCATGGCCTGGGGAAGGAATCATCAGGATCAGCCGTGCTGCCGGGGATCAGTTTGAGATTTCTCAGAAGACTGAGGGAAAAGTATCCTAAATGATCACTGGTTACAACGAGGCAAAACAGGGACTATTAAACCCATTGGGAGCCAAGAGTGACTTTGGACTGCTTCCTCAAAAAAACTGAAATTTTATGGAGAGCGTACACACAGTGTGGGGTTATTGGTCATGTTAAAACATTAAGGAGTGTTATCCTTTATATAGCTTAGAGTATTAATTGCCTACTAAACATTGTTTATTCAATGTTAATTTAATTTGTTTGTTACAGTAAGTTCTAAAACTTGAAATCTCGTCACGTGATTCCTTTAAGTTGGTCACTGGGAATTCAAATTGGTTTCTAAAAAAATTATTGGTTTCTACAAGGATCATAATACACTGGGCCCACAGCCGAGAAAATGGAATGAATAATATGGTAGAATTGCAGATTATTAAGGTTCACGCCCTTGGCTGTTGCTTAGAAGCTGGTATTAGTATTCTGAAATAGTTTTGATGCTAGGAGATCCCACTACAAACAAGCAGTTTGCACTGAACGAAGTAAAATTGATACAAGGTGTAAGAGTGGCCTGTCAGTTGCGTACAACACTGCTACCTGAAATTACTTAAATTCACTGTTCAGCTGCTGGCTCTCCAAACTGGAAATAAATTGTTGTGGGGCTGGAATTTCCTACGTACTTGCACCTGGAAACACACAAAGCTGGGGCGCAAAGAAGTTATGTGCATTGTTATATCACCTCAAATCCCAATCTTTTAGAATCCTCTATCAATCCCTTTGTCAGAATGCATCCACACACATAATGGCGGTGCCCTAATTTAAATAATCTTGCTATTTTTTTGCTCAGAGGCTCTCTTCAAATTACCACCAGACTTTCAGGCACCCAGTAACCTTAAGCAGGTGCAAACCAACTGCTCCAGGAAGTTCTGAAGCTATTCACACCCTGTTAACGCACACAGCAATTTTCCAGTCCTGTTGAGAAATAAAAAGGCTCTTTTGCTCACTACTGCCTACTATTATAAAATGAAGTAGAGGAGATACAGGAGGCCTGGAGAGTGAAGCACCACCAATGGAGACAGCACCCTGCATGCAAGAGTGTATAGGATTTGTGTGACATTCCTAAGTAATTTTTTGAACTGCCCCCTGCAACATGCCATGTACAGATGGTATTGTGCCTGCTGCTTGAGGGCCTGGGGCTGGCTGGTGCCGTCACCCAGAGAAGTGGCAGAGCGGGCACTAGGAATACAATGGCTTTCACTTCATCTTCAGCCGCATTCACCAGCCTGATCACTGGCGTGGTGGCAGTCATTAGAACAGCATAGCCTAAATAAGAGACTGGAAGCCATGATTCATCATGCCTTCTAGTTTGTCAACAAAAGCCTTAAGAGCTGAATTTCCATCAAAGTGGAATTCCTGACTGCTCCCTCACTGAATCCTGCTGAGGAAAAAGCTGCATCTTCCAAATCCAGCAGCCACTCGTGCATATTTGGTGCTCAGCATTGCAGCTCGAAGGCCACATCTCCAAGAAGCTCTACATTACTGCTGCTGAATGCCAGAATCCTCATGCCCTCAGGTTTTCCACCAGCAGCGCCTCTTCAAGCCTGCAGCCGGATAATCAGGCTTTAATGACACAGCAGCCACCTTTGCATTCCTCACCGTCTCCCCTTCCTTCTTCCTGGCAGCTTTCTCCTCTAAAATCTGTCAGCTGTGAGAAGGGAAAGATTTGAGTCAATGAAGACCGAACAATTTAAATGGAGCTAACAAAAATCTTTGACAGGGAGCTGTGCGCTATTTGGCTTGTACTTCCCAGTCTCTAAAAGGAAATTTCTAATATCTGCCCATTTTTATATGCCTCCAGCCTTGAGGTCACATTCCAATTATGTTCAAACCACACTGACTACCTATACCCATTTCACATTTGTGCATAAGTTAATGAAATTGACAAGATGCTTGCGCATATCTTGCCAATGCTAGAACGGCCACAGAAATGGGTGGAATTTCAGGTACAGATTCCAGGTTGCAGCCCCATAGGAAACTCTAGACATTGGACCAGTAACAGGACATGAATGATTGAGGAATAATAATAGTAGTAGTAGATATAAAATTTAAATCGAGTAAGATTTTAATCTTTACCATTTCCACATTACTTGTTTTAAGGCTGAAATTCTTTCCAGGCTCCCTACTGTCTGCAATAACTGTATTTTTCTGGTCTGCAGATGGCAATGAATTGATTTTGTTGAGTTGTGATTCCACTTGCTCTAGAAAAGGAGAAAACATTAAAAAGAATGATTTTATAATTTGTATTGAAGAAAATTAGAAAAGATTTTCCATGTTAATCTTCTATGGTAGAAAAGGCATTAGAAAATAATGCAGCCCCACCTGGAGTAGTGTGTGCAATGCTGGTCGCCATAGTGTAGTGGGTACATCCTGGCATTAAAATATACAAAGTGAAACTAAATTAATACATTGAATTAGGTAGAGATTGACAAGTAGCATCACTAGGACTGTTTACACTGGAGAAAGGTAGCTTAGAAGTGACTGGCATATTCAAGCTTCTAATGGGTATGGGTAAATTGAACTCTAATTTTATATGTGTATATATATATGACATTCACAAATTCTACAGAGAGCACTAAACAGATGCTCAAAAGAGGGAAGTTAAACAGACAGTTTAAATTTAACTACAAAGAAACTTGTGACTGCATGAAGCAGACTGCCTGGGGCACAATGACAGTGGTAAATTCAGAAGAAAATTGGATGGATATTTGGCAGAGAAAGGGATTAATAGGATACAGTAATTTTAAAACTATGGGATCAGCCTGATGGACTGCCATGATATATTCTGGTCTGCTACATTACTTCCATGCATTCTCAATAGTATCCATGAATCTAAATTTAAGATAAACACCAAATATTTTAGCGTGAATCTTTGCTTCCCCACACATTAGAGCTTTAGTGTGAGATTCCTAATTCAGTGCTATTACATTCCACAGGCCCAGGCCAGCTGGGAACAAGATTGAGACTGCCCAGACTCTTATTTTGGAGCCTTTTAGATGGTACAATGCCATGAATCCCTTTATCATCACCGCAATTATATGACGCTGGACAAAATATCAGACATTTTCCACACGTATGGAAGGGACTTGGGAAGAGAAATCTTATGGTTAGTTATGTTTTTCATAAGCCTATTAATACCCGTTAATAGAGTATACCATCTCTGAATGCTTCAAGGTTATTTTCTAAAGATATATCTAAGGAAAGCAAGTTTATTGAAATATTTAAGGAACACAGCGAATTGGTAGGAATCTAAAACACAATGACTGACACCTCAGGAACGTGCAGGATTTACTTTGCCGAAAGGTGAACACTTTACAACTAAACAGAAAACAAACAGTGCTTTATTAGCCTTTTACTTTGAAGTGACTTGCAGTGTCGGATGTCAAAGACTAGCCAATCCTGGTTTACAGAGTCACGCTCCACACAGAGGGTATCGCTTAAGGCACCAACAAGTTCAGTCACACTATAGAAGCCCAAATCCTTTAAGGGAAGTTCCATTCCAAAAATATTCTGGAAGTCAAGAAAAGCATATTTTTCTGATTAAGCCATTCATCTGCTGTTATTTGGAAATAGTATGTTCACTAGATGTCCAACAGGACACAAACTACATTGTGTATCCCCAAGAAATGTTAGACTTGCCTCCATAGGCATTCCTTATCCCTGCCCTTTCCTCACAAAAAGCAATATTGAATCTATACATTGAAGTAGAATTTGCCATCTTCTGTAGGTAGGAGAGGAAGGCTAAGACAGGCTTATTTACTAAAATTTCAGTATCAAACTTGGTGATCTACACAATAAACAATTGGTTAAGATCATATAGGACAAGAGGAAAAAAAGTGTAAAAAGCAGCTGACATTAATTTTATATAAATGACACAGTAGTTTGTGTAATTTCATCCAACCCAAGAGGTCTTTCTACACGTACATTATTTAACACCGATATATTCCCATTAAAAAGAATTCATCTGGCTCACACCTGTGGGTGGGGTGCCCAGACAGGTTTCAAATCAGTGACTGACTATTAGGAGAATTCCTTCCCTGTTCTAAAACCACCAGGATAGATAAGCAATTCTATTCCATAGAAAGGAATGAAGTGAAAATTCTGCAAAATGCAGAGGCAAATCCTCTGAATTCTATTTGAAAGCAATAAAATATACTGAATTGTATTTTTGAGGTATTCAATATTACTTAACACCGAGTGTTGAAATTCATTATTAAAATGTCAAGGATAGAAAGTTGCTAAAAGAGCTACTTGGCTAAAGGAAAACATTCCAGAGATCTTATTAGCTCATTAAAATGTTGATACAATTTAGCAAGTATACTGTAGTAAAATGCAGAAAGTGTTAGTCATGTACAAGCAACCCTCTCAACCAATTATCATTTTGAAAAATTCTATGAATATGCTTCACTGAAAGAATAGCCTAACCCATCTTAATCAGCCTTGCTCTCGTATGTGTGCACGGATGCGTGTTTCGATATTTATGACTCCTGGAGTTACCTTGAATTCCGTTGGGAGTTTAGATGCCAATAACCCATTAGGTCGTTGTGCTACTGTCTAAATTAGGGATAGAATAGATCAAATCAGAAACCACTTGCAGGACTGAAATAACAACATACTTTTTTTTAAGCCTTCTGTTTCCAAATCATGGCTAGACTAATCTGAAGTCAGTTAACCTTGCAGCTTTTGGTCTCTATAATGCACAGCATTTAAAATTTCACATCAAGTATAAACCAATTTAAAATTTAAATTTAAATTCTGAATTTAAATCTGCTGAAGAAAGTGAGGGATTTCAAAACCAATCAGTACCATACTGCAGAAGGGAGAGAACAGGAACCATCTGAGCTCTATCAGAAACTACTGTAAATCTTCCAGCATAATAAATTTTTTAGCCCCAAAAATGTGTGGCATATTGGAACTAACATTTATTGAATTACTTGAAGTAAAACATAAGTGAATTAAATTGCAATAAGCAATGGCACAAATAATGGAAATTGCTGAAAGACAGAGATACGCTGTTGAACTTTTTGTCTTGCACTGATCAGGACAGACACAAGAATGCCAAATTTTAAAGGAAGCAACAATTTATACTGCATGAGAAAAGGGTGCTGATTGGTTGGCAAGTCGACTCAAGACATTATCATGGTGAATGGACTGGGGAACTATTGTCCCCCAAGCTTCTGTTTAATTCAAAAAAGGCACAATGCCTAGACATGTTCCTTTTGCCTGCAGAGGGCAGGTCCCTGCATATGCATATATGTAGCTTCTGGCAAGCGTAAGTGAACCACATTGCAAGTTCAACGAATAATCTTAAGTTGGTTGTTTGTGTAATTCTTTGCACACACTGATTGTTCATCAAATGCTATCCAATCATGGAACATTATGTTCTGAGTTTTGTAAGTACGGGCTGGCTGAGTACAATCAGTGCTCTGCCTATTGCGAACATATGAAATTTGGCATTCTTGCATCTGTGCTGATGAGTGCAAGGCACAAAGCTTTGAAGGGATGTCTTTTTTTCAGCAATACCCAGGTTCTGTACTACCAAGTGACTAGTAAGAATGGAAATGTGAAATTAACTTTAAGAAACTCTGAAATTCGTTGCCATCAGATTTGAAGCTTATACATATTGGCATTAAGTCATGTTCATCACCCATGCAGCAATCATTTTGCCCCAGTCAAATCACTTTCATTACACACCTTCACTACTGGAAGATGCCAATCAGTAGGTGTGTGTATGTGTTTGTGAATGGCTTCAGGAAAATACTGGATGATTGAAATCCCTAATAAAAATGTCAAGGATGGAAAGTTGCTAAGAAAAGAGCTACTTGGCTTAAAGGACACATTCCAAAGATCCTATGAGCTCATTAAAATGTGTTTAAGCCAGTCATTCAATTGTCCCGCTTTAATTTCAGGTGGTTTGCTCACTGCTACTTTCAGTGACTAAAGCATGAGAGTTATTCCTGAGTACTTTGTTTGTAGATATTTCTTGACCAATGTTATTCAGTAGCAAATGAATGAATACAGGGCAAATCATAGGCCAGCTGTCCTCTCTGTTCTTAAGTTCAAAATTAGAATACATAGCCCTCTATCAATATTTTTAGTGATTTGCATGCTAAATCACTGGCCAACTGTCTCAAAACTATTAATGTGCTCAAACTCAATCACTTGCCTGGGCTTCCCATTCCAAACATTAATCCCCCGTGAAACAACTTTCTTATCTGTCCATTTTCCTGACTGTGAATTTCAGTGCCAGAGAGAGCAATTTATCAGGGTTCAAATAGCTATTATCCTTAAGGGTCCTAAATACCTACTATTTCTTCTTTAGGGCAAGTAAACTCAGCTTTTGTAACTTCTCCCTGTAACCCAGGAGTCTGATGCTAGGCATCAGAAGTTTAGTCCTTTGCATGAAACAAAAGGTTGCTTCTTGTAAACAGAAGAGGAAATAAATGAGCCAAAAACAAAAAGTAAGAAAACTTATTTTGGTGAAAGCTAAATAATATTCCCAGGAACCTGAATCTTAGTTAACTACAGTAAAAAAAAAAGTGGATCAAGGTACAGGGAAACAAAAATACACAAACTTCAATAACCAAAGTTTCATTTTGCAAAAATTGCTCTAGTATATTTCCAGTCAAGCTCTCCCCATTTCCCTTAAGATGAACAGGAAATTACAACCAGCCTATGCCACTGAACAGGTGAGTTTCTGAAACCATGTTGAAGCTCCTTAATATTTTTGTTATATTGGGTTGTATATTTGACTGAATGTTTATTTAAAAAGCAGGAGTAACTAATTGTGAATGTGTCCCTACTAATAAAACCTAGCTTAAGAGACACAATTGTTTTAATGCTATTTGATGTACTTGGCTTTTGATGGTACGTATGGAAAAGATTTTTCTCTGTAGCTTTAAAACTTTAAGATCAATTGCCCCCAACTATGACTATTTTCAAAATATCTAAGTTTCAAGCATTGTTTACACAAATTAATATATCCCTTCTTGCTCTCCTTCCCCCAAAAAGTTATGAGAAACAATGTTCAATTTCTACTTACAAACCGAATTTTCTCCTTTACTTGTGAATCAATGGTGCCTTCGACCCCTTTATCTACAAGTACTGTCCTCAGGTCTTCTACAAGCTTGAACATCAAAAGGTATTGGTTAACAACACATCATTTCAAAGCATCAATTAATGAACAGAAGTGAAGATGGTGAACAGAACAGCTATTAGTTTCGAGCCTGTTCACCTGCCTTGTCCCAGTTAGACCAAGACACAGATCAGCATATTGATCACAGACAACCCATGACTTCCTATTAATGGTTGGCTAATGGTCAGTCTACTTTTAACCAAAGCAATTAAACAGTTTACTTGCCTCCATCGATTTTGTTAAGATTATAAAGCTTTCAATGTAGTTTCCTCTCCATATAATAGCAAGAAACTGGCCACAATTCAATTGGCAGGAGCAGGAAAAATCAAAGCCATGGGTACCAAAACTTCTTGAACATGCTCACTAAAAACATTTTTTCACAGTTGTTTTTTTGTAATATAAAGAGTCTTAACTGAAGGTCCGAAGGGACAGTTGAAATCCAATTTTGAGCAATCAATACTCTCACGATAGCAACAGAAATTGAAGTAACAGAGGAGATTCACCAGGATGTTGCCTGGACTGGAGTGTTTCAGCAATGAAGAGAGACTAGATAGGCTGAGGTTGTTTTCCTTAGAACAGTGAAGGCTGAGGGGGGATCTGAATGAGGTGTACAAAATTATGAGGGGCATAGATAAGGTAGGAGAAGAAACTTTTCCCCTTGGTGGAGGGGTCAAAAACTAGGGGGCATAGATTTAAGGTAAGGGGCAGGACGTTTAGAGGGGATTTGAGGAAAAAAAAAATTACCCGGGAGGCAGGGGAGAGAGATCTGGAACTCACTGCCTGAAAGAGTGGTTGAGGCAGGAACCCTCACAACATTTAAGAAGTAATTAGATGAACACTTGGAATGCTATAGCATAAAAGGCTACAGCCCAAGTGCTGGAAAATGGGATTAGAGTAGATAGGGACTTGCTGACTGGCATGGACACAATAGGCCAAAGGGCCTCTTTCCAAGCTGTAAAACTCTATGACTCTAACTTTGTAAATTACCCAATGTACTTAAAATGCCACTATCTTCATTTGAAAACTGTAGGTGAATTCTTATAGGCAAGTTATTCTACCACATCTCCGTTGATATAAAACTGTTTTGGCCTTGCATCAACATATATATTATTAAAAATGCAACATGGGCACACAATTCCATCTGAAAATATATTGAAAACTCCTGCTTCTATGTGGGGCTTTATCAATACAAAAACCTATATTAGAAGGTGTCAACATTAACTTGCAGTTATCAATTATGCCCATAAGTGGTGCTGTCAAAGCAACTTGAAATGTTGAACTAGCTGGAAAGCAGGAAAACAGCTAGTGATAAATTAAAATCCCTGAGTTGGTTACATGCCCAGAACATGTAAATTGATGGCTCATGCTGGAACAGTGACATGTTATTCTCACTTACTCCAGAGGTGGCACTATAGCCACTCAACCTGGTGTAACAGAAAATTGCTGGAAATGCAGACCAGGTCAGTCAGCATCTGTAAAGAGAAAATACAGGACAATGATGCTTCAGGTGTGTATCTTTCATCAGAAAGGTTGTGATAAGGGATACACATTCAAAATGGAGCAGCAAATGCTGACTGCTATGTATTTCCAGCATTTCATTTTTCTTTAATGTTTAGATTTGTAGCATGTTTTTTCCCCATTTTTACAGTTCACCAATACGACATTTACTCAAACTGAGTACAAGTTTTCCTGCAACTGTGTACACTTCTTCATTTACCGTTTCATAATTTAAATCGTGGGAGGCAGCCATTCAGCCCTTTGAGCTTATTCAATTATCCAATTAGATCATGGCTGATCTGCATCTCCAAATTCTCTATATCCTTTGATGCCCTTACCTGACAAGAATCTGTCAATTTATGTCTTGAATTTTTTAACTGACACAGCATCCAGGGCTGTTTGGGGGGAGGCAAGGGGTGGGGTTGAAATTGGGGCAGGGGGCAGGATACTGTTTCACATTTCCACTCCTTTGTGAGAAAAGGTGCTTCCTAATTTCACTCCTAAATAGCCTTGCTCTGAATTTATGTGGTGCAAATCATCCACACTGGTCCAGTTTAGCTTTAAATTTCATACCTCTTTCAATCTTTTATTATATATTTATTTTCAGAAATAACATATACAACAGTGACTACATTTCAAAAATAATTAATTGGCTGTAAACTAACAAAATATTCTCCAACAGGAGAGAATCTAACCACCTGCCCCTGACATTCAATGGCATCACCATCGCTGAATCCCCATCAACATCCTGGGCAGCGGTGTCATTAACCAGAAACTGAACTGGACTAGCCATATAAATACTGTGGGTACAAGAGCTGGTCAGAGGCTGGGAATTCTACAGCAATTAACTCAACTCCTCACTCCCCAAAGCCCAGCCACCATCTGCAATGCACAAATCAAGAATGTGATGGAATACTTGGAATACTTTCCATGAGTGCAGCTCCAACGGCAGTCAAGAAGCTGGATACCATCCAGGATAAAGCAGCCTGCTTGACTGACACCCCATACACTACTTTCAACATTCACTCCCTCCACCACCGATACACAATGGCAGCAGTGTACCATCTACAAGGTGCACTGCAGCAGCTCACCAAGGAAACCTCGACAGCACCTTACAAGCCTGTAACCTGTACCACCTAGAAGGACAAGGGCAGCAGATGTATGGGAACACCACCACCTGCAAGTTCTCCTCCAAGCCACACACCATCCTGATTTGGAACTATATTGCTGTCCCTTCACTGTCACTGGATCAAAATCCTGGAACTTCCTTTCTAACAGTACTTATACCACACAAACTGCAATGGTTTGAAAAAGCGGCTCACCAATACCTTCTCAAGGGCAATTAAGGATGGGCAATAAATGCTGGCTTAGCCAGCAACCCCCACATCCTATGAAAGGATAAATAGAAATCACGAAAGACACTATGTATTAATGCAAGTTCTTTATGTATTTTTTAAGCCTCTTGTTGTTCTTATACCCTGCACCCATCTGCACCCTAAGCCTCTTATCATCTTTCTTCACTGTTCCTATGCTACTCTTCTGCTTGTTTTGATACACATGCTACCTCTCTTTCTGGCCAGCACGAGAACACAGGACTTAGGAGCAATCCATTCGACCCATTCGATAAAATCATGGCTGATCTGGCCGTGGTCTCAACTACTGTCGCCCCACCCATCCCCACCCCCAACGATTCCCATTCTATCTAACTCAGCCTTGAATAAATTTAATGATCCAGTCTCCACTGCTTTCTGGGAAGAGAATTCCACAGGCTAACAACCATCAGAAAAAAACTCATCTCATCTCCATCTTAAAAGGGAAACCTCTTATTTTTAGTTCTAGTCTCCCCCACTAGAAGAAACATCCCAGTATCCAATCTATCAAATCCTCTCAGGATCTTATATGTTTCAATAAGATCACCTCTCATTCTTCTAAACTCCAATATAGGTATAGGTTTAGGCCCAATCTGTTCAACCTCTCTCCATAAGATAAGCCCTTCATCCCAAGATGAGTAAAATGAGTCTTCTCTGAACTGCTAACACAATTATGTCCTTTTTCAAATGAGGAGACCAAATCTGTACATAGTACTCTAGATGTGGTCTCACCAATGCCTTGTACAACTGTAACAAAACATTCCTACTTTGATATTCCACAAAGAACTCTTCGTAAATGAAACATCATTTCCCTTTCACAAAACCACATTGATTCTGCCTGATCCCATTTTGATTTTCTAAATATCCTGCTTTAGCCTCCTTAAAAACAGATTCTACCAATTTCCTTGTGATAGATGTTAAGCCCATTAGCCTATGGTTTTCTGCTTTGTCTCCCTCCTTTCTTGAAAGTGTTATATTTGCTGTTTTCCAATCCGCTGGAGCCCTTTTTGGAAAATTATAACCAATGCATCTGCTATCTCTGCTGCTCAAGTTTCTCAGTCACCCCACCCTCACTGCTCCTACCCTCTTCTCCTTCTGCATTCACTTCTGGCATTCATCTAATGCTGTTGCTGCCAGCTCACCTCTCTCACTGACTCTATACCCTTCTGCCTCTTCTTCTGGTCTCTATTTCCATCAGCCTTCTGTTCTGCCATCCCACTCTTCTGTTCCTCTGCCACTTTCAGTGCTTCTTCCCAGCCTTTGCTTCTGCACCCATGCTGTTTCTATCTGCTTCCTCAACCCCTCTTGGTCTGTCTTTCTGCTATCTGAGATGCTGCCTCCCTCCTGACCTTTCTTGCTGCTGATTCTAATCAAACAGATCAAATGTTTCCCCACCAGCCTCCCTACCTTTCCCCTGGCCCTGCACAGCCCCTGCTGACTATTTGACCTTGTTTTCTGGTCACATGCTCTGCCTTCACCTACCAATTGCTGATACCGGGAGCATTTCATTACTTTTATTGTCCTTCTGGTCTGCCTAACGCGAGGCCACAGAGATCAAACTGTGAGAACAGGTCGGCGAGCGGAAGATAATGCAGAGAAGAATCAGTGGTCAACTTGTCTGTCTTTGGAACCATGCATCCAACTGAGACACGGGGTAGAGATTGATAAAGCAAGACATATACTTTAAAGATCAAAGAAAATAACAAACAAAAATCAATATAAAACATCAGACAGTGAGACACAAAATACTGTAAAGATCAAATCGAAGCAAACCAAACACCACAAAAGAAAGCTGTACAGCAGATATGCAAAAGAGACAGGCAAAATGATTAATAGCAAAGATATCCCAGAAAGATCATTGGAAAGAAAATTAGTCTGAAAAGTGCCAGTGAGAGACAGACACCCAAATCATGACAAAAAAAAAATCAGGGAAAAACTTTGTACAAATCATGTACAAATTCATGGAACAGAAAGGAACACCAGGAGAGGGAGCAAGGGAAGAGCAATAATCAGCAACAACTTGCATTTATATAGCGCTTTTAATGTAGTAAAATATCCCAAGACACATCAAGGTGAGAGAGAGAGAGATGCACCTTTATGATCTTTAAAACAAAACTATTACCTTAAAAAATTGTACTACACAACTAATTTATTTTAGTCCAACTTACTTTGCTCCTCTTTTTCTTTGCAACATTTTCAGCTTAAAAGATTAAGCAAGGATATTATTCGCAATGATAGTATGAAGTTCATAAAGTCAGTCTGGGATCACTCATTCATGACTTGATTCCCCTCTGTGGGGATAAAACATCCAACCTTTGTTCTACAATTGGACAGATAACCTTACAGGGTTCAACAGGACAGATGCAGGAAGGATGTTTCCCTGCCTAGGGGTTCTAGAACCAGGGGACACAGCCTCAGAATAAGAGGTAGGCTATTTATGACTGAGTTGAGGAGGAATTTCTTCACTCAGGAGAGTGGTGAATCTTTGGCATTCTCTATCCCAGAAGGCTGTGGAGGCTCAGTCTTTGAGTATGTTCAAGACAAAGACTGACAGATTTCTAGATATTAAAGACATCAGGGATATGGGATAGTGCAGGAAAATGGCTTTGAGGTAGAAGATCAGCCATAATACAGTTGAATGGTGAAGCGGGCTCGAGAGGCCGAATATCCTAATCCTATTTCCTATGCAGCTACATCCCAACCATTTAAGAACTGCTTCCGACTGTGGGACAGCACACTGAAGTTTGATACACAAAATATAAATGACATTATCCAATACTGTTATGATAACCAAATAAATGCAGACCTTTTTCAAACCTCCATCAAAGTACTCTGGGTCTGGAGCAGGATCTGGTAAATTCTCTGGCCTCGAAGGTGATACAATTTGGTTCCCTGTGGGCGGTTTGATGGGGCTTGGTATTGCAATTGATTGGGCTTGGTTGTTTTGCAAGGGCTGGCTTAGCTGTTTACCTAAATCAATATAAAATATAATTTGATGCTGAAATTTGCATTAGCATCTGGAAGAGCAAACTATGCAAGTTTTCATCCTCTCCAAGCAGTATGCCTAGGCACCTGGATTCTATCACATACATTGCTGGCTACATTATGATTCTTTGATAGGATACTTGCTTTCAATAAGCTGAACTAAGAGAAAAGATCTGGTTTCTAAGCAGCACTTGAGACAATCCACAAATTATTAATGGTTTAGCAGGTCAGCTAAGGAGCAGCACTAACATCTATGAACGCCAGCATTTATCTCCTGAATGCATGAGCATTTGAAGGGTAATTTAAAAACTCAAGTTTTAAACAAAGCAAAAAAAATCACACTAAAATTTAAAGGTAATTAATTGTTAAAAAATAGCATAAGTTCCCAACTTAAAAACCCACCTTGTTTGATTGGACTCTCTCTATTTTTGTTTCTCAGCAATAGAAGGGAACCCTGGCGTGTCTGTTGGATCTCAATGTCATCTCCAGTTGCTTTGAGAACTTCCTGTAAGGAGTAGAAGCCGTATCTTGTGTACTGAAATGGCCGTCCATACCTTTTCATAAATGACTTGTCAAAATCAGAGAGTAGGACACCACCAGGAAAAGATGCCACCAGCTCTCTAAGTTCACATTTCACTAATGCTGGTAGAATTGGGGTGGTGTTATACCGCCTGGGCAGGAATGCTTGCTTCTGCATGAGTTCATACCTAGTTTTTCTTAAGTTACGTTTGGTCTTGGTGGAGACTTTTGCCTTTGCCACCAGCTCTTCAATTCCTTTAGTCGTTTCATTCCCAACCCCTGGAAAAGGTTATTAAAAAAACAGACTAATCAAATACTCCCATTATTTTAATTCTATAAAAACATGAAAATGATCCTGTAAGATCACATCCCTACTACACAGCACATTATCTTCCCACAACATGTGCTACAGTTTGTTGTGCACAAATGTGTTGTCATCTAATAGTGGCGAGTTAAACACATAATGCTGAGAGCAGTGTTAATAAATCTACCAAAAAACAACTGTGTGAAGGTGTCCCTGGGTTTAATCTATAAAAAGTTTACCATATAAAAATATAAAGCTCTTTTTGGTTCCAAGCATTTGGCTCTTTAGTTTCCATACAAACAAATTACTCAGTTGTAACAAGCCACAGAAAAGGATGGACCACCCCAGAAACGACAACAGCAATCTCAGCCCTGTTGACCCTGCAAAGTCCTCCTTACTAACATCTGGGGGCGAGTGCCAAAATTGGGAGAGCTGTCTCACAGACTGGTTAAGCAATAGCCTGACATAGTCATCCTCATAGAATCACACCTTACCGATAATGTCCCAGACACCATCATCACCATACCAGGATATGTCCTGTCCACCGGCAGAACAGGCCCAGCAGAGGTGGCGGCACTGTGATATACAGTCAGGAGGGAGTTGCCCTGGGAATCCTCAACATCGACTCCGGACCCTATGAAGTCTTATAGCACCAGGTCAAACATGGGCGAGGAAACTTCCTGCTGATTACCACATACCGTCCTCCCTCAGGCAAGTAACATTTACACCATACAAGTGTCAGGCAATGACCATCTTCAAAAGAGAGAATCCAACCATCGCCCCTTGATGTTCACTGGCAATACCATCACTCAATCCACCACTAACAACGTCCTGGGGGGTTACCATTGACCAGAAAATGAACTGGACTAGCTATATAAATGTTGTGGCTACAAGAGCAGGTCAGAGGCGAGGAATAGTGTGACGAGTAACTCACACCTGACTCCCCAAAGCCTGTCCACCATCTACAAGGCACAAGACAGGAGTGTGATGGAATACTCCCCACTTGACTGGATGAGTGCAGCTCCCATAACACTCAAGAAGCTTGACACCATCCAGGACAAAGCAGCCCGCTTGATTGGCACCACATCCACAAATATTCATTCCCTCCACAACCAACGCACAGTAGTAGTGTGTGCCATCTACTAGATGCACTTCAGGAACTCACCAAGGCTCCTTCAACAGCACATTCCAAATCCATGACCGCTAACATCTAGAAGGATAAGAGCAACAGATAGATGGGGACACCACCATCTAGAAGTTCCTCTCCAAGTCACTCACCATCCTGGCTTGGAAATATATTGCCATTCCTTCACTGTCGCTGGGTAAAAATCCTGGAACTCCCTCCCTAACAGCACTGTGGGTGTACCCACACCACATGGACTGCAGCGGTTCAAGGAGGCAGCTCACCAACACCTTCTCAAGGGCAACTAGGGATTGGCAATAAATGCTGACCCGGCCAGCGAAGCCCACATCCCATGAATGAATAAGAAAAAATAACAGGAGTAGACCATTCGGCTCCTCGAGCCTGCTCCGCCATTTAATAAGATCAAGGCTGATCTTGTGTTTCGAGTTCCACATTCCCATCTAACCCCAATAACCTTTGATTCCCTTGCCTAACAAGAATCTATCTAGCTGTGCCTTAAAAATATTCAATGACCCCGCCTCCACCACCTTCTGAGGCAGAGAGTTCCAAAGTTGCACAACCCTCCGAGAGAAAAAAATTTCTCCTCGGTTCTATCGTAAAAGGGCGATCCCTAATTTTAAAACAGTGCCCCCTAGTTCTGGACTCACCCACAAGAGGGAACATCCTTTCCACGTCCACCTTGTCAAGGCTGTTCAGGATCTTGTATATTTCAATCAAATCACCGCTCACTCTTCTGAACTCAAGTGGAAACAACCCTAGTTTGTCCAACCTTCCCTCATAAAAGAACCCACACATTCCAGGTATCTAATAAATTTCCTTTGAACCACATCCAATGCATTTACATCCTTCCTTAAATAAGGAGACTAAAACTGCACACGGTGTTCGAGGTGCGGTCTCACCAATGCAAACATGGAGTATAGTGTTTAAGAATCTGCTGTGGCATGTATGGTGCAATATGGGGGCACTCTTGCTATTCCTCACTTGATGAATTATCTATTTCAAAAGGAAACTCGGCCTCTCACAAACAGCCAGATACCTCCTTTGCCAGAAAGGCAGCAAGATCAGAGAGAACAGGGGACACCCAGCAATACAGCAACATTGATAAAGAACTTAGAGCAAGTTTCCAGTTAACCTTTTCAACCAGAGATAATGCTCAGCATAAAATGACTCTGCAGGTTTGAGGTGGTAAAGAAAGAATAACATATTAAACAGAAGATCCCTGCTTACCTTTCAGAAGGATGCTGCCATCTCCACACTTGTGAACTTTAATAGTATCCGGTATATGGGAGGCAAGCTCCAGAACAGACCTGTAACCTAATGCACACAGAGGCAGCCGCTTCCCCATCATGCTGTGGTAATCTCTTTCTAGCTCAACAGGAGTCAGACTATTTTTGGCAGAAATCAGCAGAGAGCGTAGCTCCTTCTTTAAAACTTCCAGGAACTTCTCCTGATCTGACATGCTGGACACTACAACAATCATAAAATGATGAATAAAAGCTTACACAAAACAGCCTCTCTCACTTCCCATTAGTAAAAATACTGAGACACTTCAAACAGCTTTTTAAAAGAAAATAGTCTGGCCAGAGTCAGTTAGGGACTTACACTGGATCTTTCCATTGAGTTTTAAAAAAGGGCTTTACCCATACAATTTACCCAGCTAACGTATCATCTGTGGTGAATTGGAGGAAATGGTATATCTTTAACAAGGAGAGACAAAAATAAAAGATAATCTCCTTTTATTTTCTATATCTGGCAAAAAGAATCAACCTCAAAACTACCAGTGTATTCTCCTGCTACAGAGGGAGCTCCACTAACTTCACTGGTCCTTCCAAACCCCAAAATGTAAAGATTTTGAAACACTTAGTTACCTAGAATACAATTACATTTGACAAAATATTAACTTAGATGTAATTTCATGAAGATATTAAAGGTTTTTTTATAATGGCCAGTGCAAATTTGCCTAAGAGAACAAAATATTAACTGTAAAATCAAAAATAGATGGAATGATAAAAGATATAAGAGCAATAAGTTATATTTCTTCATATATGAGCAGATAACATGATTTATAAACTGGAAAAAACGTTACCAAAAGAAAAATGTTATGGAAATAAAAATTGCAGTTGGGGGTTACAATCATGGTAAAGCATCCATGCTTGTGGCCAAAATTAATGACGAGGACCAGAATTTTAGCCCTTCCAACACCAATGAGGTGCTATGGCATCTGAATGGTTGGGGGTTGGCTACTTCCACTGTATACCCACACATCAGACTGTCCCTTCATCCCACCTCCGCCTTGAATTAATGGCACTCCCATTCCCTCTCCAAACAAGAGGCCAGACAGAAGTAAACATATCCCAATCTACTTAATTTACTGACCAGCTTCATTAATCACTGAGAGTTTCTAATGCTTAATTTGGCTACTTTTCATTTTAATTAAATCTCAAACTTTATCTATACTTACAACTCTCTTGCACTTAAATGAAAAGTTAAAATTACAAATAAAAAAGGAGAACGTCAAAAAGGAAATGTCATCCATTGAAAGAATAAGAAAAGAATCAATCTTTTTGTTCCATTAACTGATTGCTCAAGGAGTCAGCACAAAATCAGTAGTGACCCAGCCAAAGATGGGAGTATCTCTCTCTTTGTTTAATTCGTTCTTAATGAGCTGAGCCATAGTACTTTTTTTTAGTACTATTAGCTAGGACCAGAAATCAGAAACTTTATCTGTACTCTGTAGTGCTTGTTGAATTGGATTCAAAGTATTGATGCCCTTAATGACATTCCTCAACTCACTCCACAGGATGTCTAAAAAGGAAGTAATTCAAGGCAGAATTATGAAACTAGCAGGTGAAGAAGCAACTACCCAACACATACAAATGGGGAAAACAAGTGAACTTGTAAAAGAGTTTTTAAACAGTTTGCATTTATATAGCACCTTTAACATTGTAAGATGTACCAAGGCACTTCACAGGAACATTATCAACAAAATCCATCACTAAGCCATATAAAGGATATATTAGAGCAGGTGACCAGTTTGATCAAAGCGGTAGGTTTTAAGGAGCACTTTGAAGGAGGCAAAAAGAGGTAGCAACATTTAGAGAGGGAATTACTGACCTCGGGGTTGTTGCAGCTGAAGGCAAGGCAACCAATGATGGGATGATTACAATCAATGGTACACAGTCAGGCGGGAGTTGCCCTTGGAGTTCTCAACATCGACTCCAGCCCCCACGACGTCTCATAGCATCAGGTCAAAAATGGGCAAGGAAACCTGACTACTACGTACTGCCCATCCCTCCACCCCCAGCTGATGAATCAGTACTGCTCCACGTTGAACACCACTGAGGGTGGCAAGGGCGCAGAACTCGAGACATGAGGCGAGAGCGACTGCCCTTGCGCTGATGATTGCACAATTTTTAGCACCATTTACGATCTTCAGATACTGAAGCAGTCCATGTCCAAATGCAGCAGGACATGGGCAATATTCAAGCTTGGACTGACAAGTGGGAAGTAATATTTGTGCCACACAAGTGCCAGGCAATGACCAGCTCCAACAAGTGAGAATCTAACCACCGCCCCTTGACATTCAACGGCATTACCATCACTGAATCCCCCACTATCAACATCCTGGGGAGGCTACCATCGACCAGAAACTGAACTGGACTAGCCATATAAACACTGTGGCTACAAGAGCAAGTCAGAGGCTAGGAATCCTGTGGCAAGTAACTCACCTCCTAACTCCCCAAAGCCTGTCCACCACCTACAAGGCACAAGTCAGGAGAGTGATGGAATACTCCCCACTTGCCTGGATGAGTCTAGTTCCCACAACACTCAAGAAGCTTGACACCATCCAGGACAAAGCAGCTCACTTGATTGGCACCACATCCACAAACATTCACTCCCTCCACCACCAATGAACAGTGGCAACAGTCTGTACATCTACAAGATGCACTTGCCCGGTGGGCACCGCGGGAACTGGGGTGTTTTACCGACCCCTTTAATCACATTTTGGTTTAATGTTTGTAAGTTTCCTTTAAACTTTGTCCTTAGTTTTACAGCTGACCTGACTTAGGGGCTGTGTTTGCCTTATCCCTTATTTTGTTGATTCAGTTTAATTGGTTGACTTTCAAAAGTTACAAGATGCACTGAAGAAACTCACCAAAGCTCCTTAGGCAGCATCTTCCAAACCCATGATCACTACCATCTAGAAGGACAAGGGCAGCAGATAGATGGAACACCACCACCTAGGAGTTCTCCTCCAAGCCACTGACCATTCTGACATTGAAATATATTGCTGTTTCTTCACTGTCGCTGGGTCAAAATCCTGAAACTCCCTCCTTAACAGCATTGTGGGTGTACACCTACACCACGTGGACAGCAACAAGAAAGTAGATCACCACCACCTTCGCAAGGGCAATTAGGGATGGTTAATAAATGCTGTCCTAGCCATTGAAGCCCACATTCCTTAAATTAATTTTAAAAAAGTGTTGTGCAAGAGGCCAGAAGTGGAGGAGCACAGGCATGAATGAGGGCTTCAGCAGCAGATGAATTGAGGCAGTGGCAGATTCGGGAGATGTTACAGAGGTGAAAGCAGTCACTCTTAGTGATGCTGCAAATGTGTGGTCAGAAGCTCATCTTGGGGTCAAATATGACATCAATTTTTGAGTCTGGTTCAGCCTCAAAGGAGGAAGATAATGTGGTCAACTATTTCAAAGACGGCAGGCAGTTCAAGAAAGAGAGGAGGGCTAGTTTATTTTTGTCACAGTTGTACAGGAGATGTCATTCAGGACTTTGATAAGAGCAGTTTCATTATTGTCACGGGGTGGAAACCTGACTGCAGGGATTCAAACATGGAGCTCTGGGAAAGATAGGCACTTATTTGGGACATAACAGCATGTTTGTGGAAAGGAAGGTGGAAAATGGGGTGGTAGTTTGCGAGGATGGAAGGGATCAAGAAATTTTTTGAAGAGAGGAGTGATAAGGTTAGACTTGAAGGGGCAACACTTGTAGAGAGAACCATTAACAGTATCAGCTAGTGTGGGAACCAAGAAGTAAGAGTGTAAAAAAACCAGAAAATGCTGGAAATACTCAGTAGGTCCAATAGCATTAGGTTTATTCTGATTCATTTAAGACACACCCAACCAAAACAAATTTATCTTGTTTAACTAAAATGAAATACCTCACAAATTCATCCTTTGAATAGAGGCACTTTAAAGAACATGGTCCCAGGAACCGCAGTCCAAAAACCTACTCAAGTTAACATTCAATAAACCATTAGTGGTGAGGGCCCCTACACACACACACACACCCTGGTTCTTTGGACTTAAGGAAGCAGAGGTAGAGGTGGTACCAAGTTGGGGGGGAGGGGAGGGGAGGGGAGGGGAGGGGAGGGGGGGAAACAGAAAGGTTTGCAGGGAATAAGAGTTTTACTGAGGGGGGGGGGGGGGGGTGGAGAGAACAGAAAGGTTTGCAGGGAATAAGAGTTTTACCGGGGCGGGGAGGACAGAACAGAAAGGTTTGCAGGGAATAAGTTTTACTGGGGGGGGGGGGGGGACAGAAAGGTTTGCAGGGAATAAAAGTTTTACTTGCGGGGGGGGGGGGGTGAAGAACAGAAAGGTTTGCAGGGAATAAGAGTTTTACTGGGGGGGGGGGGGGGGGAAGAAAAGTTATCAAAGATGGGGGTGAGGGTGTGATTGAGCAGGCTGGACGCTCCAGGAATGTGGTGGACAGGTTGGGGCGGGGGGAGACTAAAATAAAAACAGAAAACGCTGGAAAAATTCAGCAGGTCTGGCAGCATCTGGGTTAACCAGACCCAGGCAAAAGCAAAATACCGCGGATGCTGGAAACCTGAAACAGACAGACAGACAAACTGAACCCAGGAGCCTGGGCCTGGCGCTGATGTTGTTGGTTTGTGGCGCCTAAGGAACGAGTGGAGAATCTCCCAACACACTCACCGCTTGGGAACTCCTGAAGGAACGAATAGCGCCGCTGTGAGACCTTGGCCACGGGTACAGGGTTTATCACTCCTCTGGGGTGGGGTGGGGTTGGGTGGGGTTGGGTGTCCTCGACGCCTCCTCACACCCGCCCTACTCGCCGCTCCTTCCCGCGGGTCCCACGTGCTGCCTTCCCCCCAACCCGCCCCTCAGTGTCCCAGCTAAAACACTCCCCCCCCCCACTTCTCCGGTGCGGCAAACAGACGTTCCGCTGCTGAAACACACCCTAGAAAGTGGCTGTGGAACATTGATTAACAACAAACAGGACCATGTTTGCACCAGTATTGTTCAAATATCCAAACAAACCACAGCACCGTCCAAGGCATTTTTTTTTAATTAAAAAAAACTAAGGTGGGGATATTTTGCACTTTAAAATAGTGGCAAAGATGACAAAGAAGGACTTTTGGAAAGGAGCAGGGTGGGGGATAGAGTAATGGCCTGCCAATAATTGGTCATGATGGTAGGTAAACACGAACTCAACAATCTCCACCCATGCTGCTTGAAGGTGCACCACAGCCTCAGAATTATTTCCCTTCAGATCCTGCAGGTTCTAAGGTGGAAGGATAGAGTGCGGGGTAATTTATTTCCAGATCTGGGCACACCAATTAGAAAATGGTGCCAAATGTTTCCTTCAATAGTCTCACCCTACTCATATCTCCCTTTTCTGTCTCCATCTCATCATTAAAAAACTTTCCCCAAGACACTGACAACTCCCAGCTTCCCCCCCCCCCACCCCCCCACCCAATAAACAAAATACTGCAGATGCAGGAAATCTGAAATAAAAACAGAAAATGCTGTAAAACCTCAGCAGATCTGGCAGCATCTGTGGGGAGAGAGAGTTAATGTTTTGAGTCTGTGTGGCTTCTTCAGAGGGCTGAATCATATGGTCTCAAAATATTAACTGTTTCTCTCTCTTCACAGATGCTGCCAGACCTGATCAGTTTTTCCAGCATTTTGTTATTTTAGTCTTCTTCCCTGTCCACATTTCTGGAGTGACCAACCTGCTCAACCACACCCTCACCTCCATCTTTGATGTCCTTTCCCCCAGTAAACCATACTGCTCCCCTTGGTATGACCTCTCCCTTTGCTTCCTTAAGTCCAAAGAACCATTAATAGTATCAGCTAGTGTGGGAGCCAAGGGAGTAAGATGAACAGAACAGTAAATGCTGGAAACTCAGGTGGCATCAGGTTTATTCTGATTCATTTTAAGGCACACCCAACCAAAACTATTTTTCCTCCACTTCCAAGTGTCTCCTTATACCCCCCTCCATTACTCCAAACTGCAAGCTCATGGACTGGATTATGAACATTCGTTCAGCTGCATCCCTTTCTCTTTATCTAAATGCATTTTTCTCCAGTTTACCTCCCATTTCCTCTCTAACCTCATCTTGCCCACAAGGCCCATCTCTGCTCTCTTGACCCCATTCCCACTGGACCTCCTTTACCAATCATGTTAGTTGCTATAATAAATAGTTCCCGCTCCTTAGGCACTGTCCCATGCCCTTTTCAATCTATTACACCTCTTCTCAAAAAACCAAACATACTTGTATTTGCAAACTATCACCCAATCCTCAAACTCCCATTCCTCTCCAGCATGTTTGAATATGCTGTTGTCTCCTAAATCCATGCCCCTTCCATGTTTGAACCTCTCCAGTCAAGTTTCTGCTCCTGTGTCAGCACTAAAGTAATCTGAATCAAAGTCCCAAATGACATCCTCTGTGAATGTGGTGCATTATCCCTCAACCTATCTATAGCCTTTAACATGGTTGACCACATCATCCTCTTTCAATGCCTCATCTCCATTGTCCAGCTGAATGACACAGCCCTTGACTTGTTCCACTCTTAGTTATGGCAGCTGTAGTAAGAGGATCTTCTACAATGGCTTCTCATCCCCCACCCTACATATTTACTTCTGGAGTCCCAAAGAATCACTCTTCAGTCCTGTCCTACTTCTTATCTACATGCTGTCCCTCACCACCTCATCCAAAGACATGCCAGGTACCACATCCAGTTTTACTTCACTTCCTTTTGAGTTCTCTAATGCCCATATTGTCAAGATTGCTTGTTTGACATCCAGTCTTGGATGCGCTGAAGCTTCCTTCAAGTAGACATTAGATCAAAACCACTGGGCCAGAATTTGTCAAAATAATGGATAGATTAATGGCAGTCAATATTTATGCACAAATCACAGCAAATTCAGGCAAGGTCAGATGTGATTAATTGCAAAGGTTGCTGTTCAATATACACCTCTCTGCCATTAGTCACAGAAATGACATCTCACCTTCTGACTCAACATTTCAAATGCATTGAGTAGCATGAAGTTCCTGCACTTGCATAGTAGATACAAACTTGCTACAGGAAGTTAAGAGTTTCCACGTCAGATTGTGGTGTATCCCTTCACATCACTGGAAGCTGCCTGGTCCCCACACTTTGGGAATTCTCTACCTAAATCCCCATCTCTCAAGTTCTCTCTCCCTGTCAAAACCCTATAATTTCCACACCTCTGACCAAGCTTTAAATCTTTCTTCCTAGTATATTCTCTTATGCCCATGAAAAAGTAGTTTTTTTGTGTTAAGTGCTACATATATACAAGTTATTGCTGTTCCACAACCCATACATCCCCAAGCACAAAAAAAATTGAAAATAAGTCACGCCGTACAAAAATACAGTATAACTCCAAATGAAATAGACTAAATGGGTCATTTGCTTACAGTGTTTGAAAAAAAAACAAATATTAATCACTTTCTTTTATTAAAGCCTTTTGCAAACTTTGTACAAAGGATAAAAATATTTACCAAATCGCTGTAGCCAGTACAAAAGTGAGACTCTTGATCTAACTTGTACAAGAGAAATTTCCAAGTGGATTTTACATAACCTGACAAGCTGGACAGATGAATTGGAAATATTTATGATTCTTGCCACTAGGCCATGACACATATTGAAACACCCTCACTCGTTTTAAAGTGAACACATTAATCTGAATGGTATTTTATGTTATCTCACAAAAAAATGAGATTCTTTTGCGATATACAAGAACAATAAACAGGAGCTGGGGGTTCCAAACCATTTGTTGAACTCCAATGGCACTGAATATACAGCAGTCAGGCCCTCTCCTTAAAGGAACCAGTGAAGGCGGTTCCAAAAACAGCAACAAAAAAGTGTCACTCTTTATAAGGGGGATAGGCCAGGAGTAATGCAACTCCTCTTGCCTGCTGCTGGTTGCTCAGAGTTTTCCACCCCTCAGGATTGTTACCCCTTTAAAGGAATACTGATAGTGTGGCTCTGCAAATTTCCCCCACCTCAAGAAAGCTGAGCTGCAGATCAGCCTTGTTGAAGCACTAGTAACTCACCAAAATTACTAGGCGAGACCAAATCACTGAAATGGTTTGTGGCTCTTGTTGATGCTATCAGACAAACAACACAATCATCTTCACCCATCCAATGTTCACCCAAACCAAAATATTAGCCCCAGGATTTTTAGTTTCATTGACATTGTCCTAAGCCAAGTGAACAACCCTCAGAACTCAAAGAAAACAGGCAACTTTCTTTTTCAGATATAAAAAAAAACTTAATAAGCATTGAAAATAACTAATTCTGCAACTGGCAGGAAGAAACTATCCATTTCACAGATATCATTCATCCAGTGCAGCATATTGTGACAACATATTCAATGTCCATCGCAGATGGTTAAGAGTCTTGTTGAAGTCTTTCTTCATACAGGAAGGTTTAGTGACTGCACCTCATCTAAGCACTCAGTGTAAGCTTCCTGGTACTCTTCATGAGGTTTGATCAGTATCGCACACGTTGGCCTTTTGGATCCTGCAGCAGCTCCCAGATCCTTCACAAAATAAGAACAAACATTACCATTCAAGCCCTTTATAATCCAGTCACATCTGTGCAAACTGCAAATCGGAGACAACCCAATGTGATAATTAGAATACCCAAATGCGTTGACTCAGCAGGCTGAAGAAAAAAGCGATTTTCTTTTTGTCAATTCAATGCCTCCAATATATAATATAACTTTTACACCTTGTCGAACCAATGGACTAATGTTCACTTGAAGTGAGAAGAACGCCATCGCAATTTCTCCTAACATCAAGCAGCATCATCCAATCTATTTTATTGTTTCAGGTTTCCATTTTTTTTCCTTTATTAGCTTCATCCAATGTCATCCAAAGCTATCAGGAAAATTTTCACTATGGTATCCTGCAGAAACAAGTATTGGAATTTTTCTTTGTAATATAAAACAAATCAAGTAAAACCGTACCATTTTGGAAGGGATATAAGCATAAGGAAGGTTGTTATCTTCACACAAGATTGGTAGGTGGCTGTAAACATCAATCGGCAGAGTATCACCAGCCAATATGACAATCCTGCAACCAGAGAGACACAACATCAGCACAATACCAAACCATAAAGAGTAAAGAACAAGTTTTCTCAACATTGCTTTAGCTTTCTGCTCCATTCTTTATATAATGGGCCTGCAGCGTTATCACAAATTCATCAAGTTATCAGCGCATTTTGAGACATTTGCTTTTTCAAACTGGTTCATAAAGAGAGCTAAAGTGTACAGCAAATCATTAAAGGAACACATGGAAGAGGATTTTGCTTCATTCAAAAATTCATATTTAATCAATAATCCAGGTTTGACAAATCAAGATGATGGGGATAGAAGAAATGATAAGGAAGACAGTAAGATACAGTAAGAGAGTTCAGGTTAAAGATAATATGCAGGTCAAATATAGAAAACTGGAGGCTGGCCCTGTGACTAGCAAGGCTTTTTGTGCCCAAGGTGTTATAAATTCAGTGTCCTACAAATACAAGTCTGATTTTTTAAAACTACTCTTTCATGGGATCTGAGCATTGTTGTCAAAGCCGGCATTTGCCTAATTGCCCTTGAGATGGTGGCAGTGAATTGCCTTCCTGAACTGCTGCAGTCCATGAGGTGTAGGTCTACCCACAATGCTATTAGGAAGGGGGTTCTAGGTTTCTCACCCAGCAACAGCAAAGGAACAGTAATATAGTTCCAAGTCACAATGGTCTGTGACTTGCAGGGGAACTTTCAGATGTTGGTGTCCCCGTGCATCTGCTATCCTTGTCTTTCTAGGTGGCAGAGATTACAGACTGAAAGATACTGTCGAAGGAGCCTTAGCAAGTTACAGCAGTGCAGCGATGGTACACACTGTTGCCATTGTGCATGGGGACGGGGTGCCAATCAAGAGTCAAGCGGGCTGTTTTGTCCTGGATGGTGTCAAGCTTCTTGAGTGTTGTTGGAGCTGCACTCATCCAGGCAACTGCAGATGGTAGACAGGCTTTGGGGTGTCAGGTGGTGAGTTACTCACCGCAAAATTCCCAGCCTTTGACCTGAACTTTAGCTGCAGTATTTATATGGTTGCGCCAGTTAAGTTTCTGATCAATGGTAACCCCCATGATGTTGATGGAGGCGGATTCAGTGATGGTAATGCCATTGAACGTCAAGGGGAGATGGTTAGATTCCTTGCTGGTGACGGTCGTTGCTTGGCAGTTGTGTGGCTTGAATGTTACTTATCGCTTATCAGCCCAAGACTGAATATTGTCCAGGTCCAGGCAAGTGGTCACAGACTGCTTTAGAATCTGAGGAGTTGTGAATGGTGTTGAACAATGCAATCATTAGCGAGCATCCCCAATTCTGACCATATGATGGAGGACAGGACATTGATGAAGCAGCTGAAGATGGTTGGATCTAGGACATTACCCCAAGCAACTCATGCAGCAATGACCTGGGACTGAGATGATTGGCCTCCGACACCACAACCATCTAAATAGGCTCCATACAGTAGTGCATTTTCCCTGATTCCCATTGAATAGGGCTCTTTGATGCCACACTTGGTCAAATGCTGCCTTGATGTCAAGGGCATCACCTCTAGAATTCAGCTTTTTGTCTGTGTTTGGACCAAGGCTGTAATGAGGTCTGGAGCTGAGTCTGGCAGGAGACCGATGGGGTGGTAGCTTAACGGTTTGGATTTGTCCACTTTTGTACAGAGGACATACGTGGGCAATTTTCCTCATTGTCGGGTAGATGTCAGTGTTGTAACTGCACTGGAACAGCTTGGCTAGGCTTGCGGCTGGTTCTGGAGCACATGTCTTCAGTCAGGCTACAGTCAGGATGTGGGGAACAGTAGCATATTGGTAATGTCATTAGATTAGCAATCTAGAGGCTTGGGTTCAAATCCCATTATGGCAGCTGTGGGATTTTCAATTCAATTAAATAAAACCAGAATTTTAAAAAAGCTAGTCTCAGTAATGGTGTCCATGTAACTACTGAATACTCATCAGGTTCACTAATGTCCTTTAGGAAAGGAAAACCATCATCACTGGGTCTGGCCTACAAGTGACTCTAGAGCCACAGCAAGGTGGTTGACTCTTAACTGTCTTTTGTAATGGCCTATGCAAGCTACTCAGCTGTATCAAACCACTGTAACATTATCTTCATAATTAGCATGATGAAACAAAACATTTCAATATGTGGACCAAGTATTACTAGTTTTCCTTTACCTCACTGTTCCCCAGCCTTATGGCAGGTCAATGTCTGAGGCATACCAATAAGATATGCAAACATCAACCAAACTGAATCCCTTGCTCATTCCCTTCCTGTGCGGAGTGGGCAACTGTTACTAGCTACGGTCCCAAAACCACATGGCTCAAGTGGGCAACTGGACCTGTGGAGGATTATTCACAAATCCACAACTGCTACTTCGTAGCACAGTATGCTTGGGTTCTAACATACTGCATTTACTTCTTTATAAAATAAACTGTTTCAAGTAATTACTCTTTGTGTTGTACTGGAGAATGGATACGTCACTCACCCCTTCTCCCCTTTGTTGATGAATTTCTGAACTTCCTTCACTCCACGGCGTATCTGCTTCACTTTTGCAGCTACAGATGAAAATGGAAATTAATGGAGCAAGTTGTGATTAAATATTCTGAAGTCTCCAAGCAATGTACAACAATTGTACTCTCTCCAACATTTACTTTCTTTTGGAGCAAAGCTGCGAATACAAATCATTAACTCAGCAAGATTAGAAGTTGCCCCATTTGTGGTAATTGCTTCTGTAAAACTAAGTTGAAGAGATAGGTCAGGCAGCATCTGAGGAGACAGATACAGAATTAATGTTTTAGGTCTGTGACCTTTCATTAAAATTAGAAGTTAGAGATGTAACAGGTTTTAAGCAAGTACACACAGGAAAAGGAAGGGCAGAGGAAGAACAAAAGGGGAAGTCTGTGATAAGGTTGAAATGCAGGCGAAATTAAATCACAAATGGGATGTTTGTGCAAGGCAAAAGGGGTGGTAATGCAACAAGTAAAGAAACAAAAGATGGATCAAGCGGATCCATCAGCAGCAAAGGCAGGATCATTACCACAAGCTGCTGAACTGAACAAATGGGTACAGTGATTATATTCTGAAATTACTGAACTCAATGTTAGACAGCATGGAACATATAAACAATATTTACTACTAAACTGCAGCTGTATTTAACTATGCCTTATATTAACCTTTGAATGACTCACTTTTTTATTTTCACTGTATCTGCACTATTTTCTGTATGTCCACAGGTGTCTGAGTTGGGAATATGGAGGCTCATTTTCTGTGCGAGCATTCTTACATCCATTTCAAATTAGGCTGACGAGCTTCAACGGGGAAATCAGAATGGGCACAAATCTGTTTTGTGAACTGCATCCATTAAAACAGGCTGCAGTCAGGCATTAGGGTAGTCACATTTGGCACCTGTTGTACTTCAATAACATACAAGAGCCTTGTGCCAACATTGGTGGTGTGGTTGTGCTGGTCACTGAAGCTGCACATGAGAAGGATCAGCTGTAGTGTAATTGAGCATGTCCAAGGTCATTTGTGGCATGCTGAGATAATGAGTTTATTCAACTTGTTTAGTAGATCTGCTTACAGATTACAACTCATCATAAATTAAAAGAAAATACTGCAGACTCTGGAAATCAGAAATAAAAAACAAAAGTGCTGGAAAAAGCTCAGCAGCTCTGGAAGCATCTGAGGGATAGGAGCATCTCAGGAACTCAGGTGAGATAGAACCATGATGGGTGTAATGCTGTTGAAAAAGCTGGAAGGAGGATTCAACAACATCAAACCCATCACATTTTTATCTCTCCTCAGTTCTGAAGAAGTGTCATAGTGGACCCGAAACATTGACTGTATTTTTCCCTCCACAGATGCTGCCAGACCTGAGTTTTTTTTCCAACACTTTTTGTTTTTGCTCATGATAACAAATTAAACACTTTTTTTGGGGCGGGGGGGGAGAAGATGGATGGTGGGTAATGGTAATGTCATTGAGTGGTAATCCAGAGGTGCAGGCTAATGCCCTGGGACCATGGGTTCAAATCCCACCACAGCAGCTGGTGGAATTTAAATTCAATTAATAAATATGGAATATAAAGCTAGTCTCAGTAATAGTGACTATTATCGATTGTTGTATTATTGATTGGTTCACTCATGTCCTTTAGGGAAGGAAATCTGCCGTCCTTTCCCAGTCTGGTCTACATGTGGCCCCAGATCCACAACAACGTAGTTGACACTCAACTGCCCTCTGAAATGGCCTAGAAGGCCTATCAGTTCGAGGGCAATTAGGGATGGGCGACAAAGACTGGCCTTGCCAGGGATGCCCACAACCCATGAAAGAATAAAGAAAAAAAATTGAATGCTAACAGTCTTATTGTGTTTGTTGCAGACAACAGATGTGCAACTTAAGATAAAAGCAAAATACTGCGGATGCTGGAAATCCGAAACAAAAACAAAAATAGCTGGAAAAGCTCAGCAGGTCTGGCAGCATCTGTAGAGAGGGAGACAAGAGTTAATGTTTCGAGTCCAGATGAAGAGTCCACAGACTCGAAACGTTAAGTGTCTTCCTCCCCGCAGATGCTGTCAGACCTGCTGACATTTGCAACTTAACTCTGGTTTGACCTGGGCCCCATGTTTTCGGAAACAGTTTTCACCCAGTTCCCCTCCCCCACCCCCTTCCCTAAACCCCCAAACCCCTATCCTCAAACACCCACCCAAACCCCTCCCCTTAAACACCCACCCCCAAACCCCCTCTCCTAAACCCACCACCCCCAAACCCCCTCCCCCACCCCAAACACCCTCCCCTAATCCCCCTCCCCTAAACCTACCAGCCCCAAACCCCCACCCCAAACACCCTCCCCTAATCCCCCCCAAACCCCCTCCCCTAAACCTACCAGCCCCAAACCCCCATCCCAGACCCCCTACCCCACCCCAACCACCCTCCCCTAATCCCCCTCCCCTAAACCTACCAGCCCCAAACCCCCACCCCAAACACCCTCCCCTAATCCCCCCCAAACCCCCTCCCCTAAACCTACCAGCCCCAAACCCCCATCCCAGACCCCCTACCCCACCCCAACCACCCTCCCCTAATGCCCCTCCCCAACCCCCAACCCCCCACTCCCCTCTAACTGTAAATTCCCATCTTGACCTTTCTTCACGCATTTGTACAGCTTCTTGCTCAGTTTCCTGGAGGCCAGCGGCTGGGCAATCGCATTGACGCTCCCCACCAGTTCCTCGTAGGTTTTCTCCGTCTCCTCATACTCCACCCGGTCCACCTTCTCCTTCTTTATCTTGGGGGACTTGGGGGACTTCATTCTCTCCCGGTCTCTCTGAAGAAGCACCGTGCACAATCACCTCATGGCAACCAGGCGGACAGGCAGAGAGGGAGGTGGGGGGGGGAAGCCCGCCGGACATCCGGGCTACCGGAAGACAGGCACGCACTTCCGGGAAGTGACGTCGGCGGGGACCCTCCTCCTCCTCCTCCCCCTCTTCGCACCGTCCGATCTGTCAATCAAAAGGAAAGCCGGGGGGGTGGCGGTGCTCGGGAGCCATGGCGACGGCGAAATGGCGCTGGTCTCAAATAGAAGGAGCCGGAGCGCGAGTGTCCGACGGGCCCAACAACTATGAGGAAAATAAAATAAGGGACACTTCGACTGGAAGGGTTGCCAACTCTCCAGGATTGGCCTGGCAGTCTCCAGGAATTGCTATGTGCAATCCTGGATTAAAAAAAAAAATCACAGGTACATTAGAAAATCCTTTTAAGATTCTTAGACTTGTTTTCCTCAGCAACCTGCCAGTATGTCCCAGCTAGAGAGGATTACTCTGCTCCCTTCACCTTGGAGCATACTCACCAACTGAACTCAAACTGCTTTCTGTTTCTCTGTGGCCCCCATCATCTCCACACCACCCCCCCCCCCGCCCCCCACCACTGGGGTTGCTAGGCAACAGCCCAGTTTTTCTGAAACAAAAAACAGAATTACCTGGAAAAACTCAGCAGGTCTGGGCAGCATCGGCGGAGAAGAAAAAGAGTTGACGTTTCCAGCCCTCGTGACCCTTCCGCAGAACTGAGGAAGGGTCACGAGGAGTCGAAACGTCAACCCTTTTTTCTTCTCCGCCGATGCTGCCCAGAGCTGCCGAGTTTTTCCAGGTAATTCAGGAGTTGTGAACCTCATTAAAATGCAAGTATACAAACAAACCTACAGACTTGTAGGCAACATTCTTTGAAGTGAAACTTGACCCGAGTTTCACCCTTTTAACCCACAAAATAAAATACATAACTTAATAAACTTAAAGCTATAGCTTATTCCTAAAACCCACAAATACAACTCACTTAAACTATATCTAGCTGCTAACAAAACATGGAAATCTATATATGTGTCAGTGTATGTAGATATATATCAGTAGATACAAACCTTGCGTTTCCACTGCTGAAGCCTGTTTGTTTACTTATGTAGCTTCATGAATAGTTCATTCAGTTTTTTGCTGCGCTAGGCAATCGTCTGGTTTACCTAGTGGCTGCACTGGTCCCAATGCTCAAAATACTGGTTCTTACAACTCAGATTCATTTAATGGCAGATATTTACTGCCAGCTGATAAATAAGGCTTCCATGCCATTAGCGTGGCCTGGATTTGAACTAACTGTCAGCAGTTTAGTGTCTATCAACGCAACTCCAGATTAGATATCTTTAATGTTGACATTGAGAGCTCAAAGTAAATTGATAAAGATCAAAGTAAATTCTTTGGCACACTCGCCTCCCACACCATCAAAGCGATATTTCTTTTGCTGGCTTGATTCACAGCTCTCCCACTTCCACCTTAAATGCCTTCATCCTGACCAATTACCATTTCCCATATGTTTCTTCCTGGTAGATCTCACCTCTGCACCCTAAATTCTGAGGACTGCCAATCTTAGCACACTTGGATAGGAATAGATCTTGGAACTCCCTCCTCCATCCCCACCCCCTTTCCATTTCTTCCCCCTCCCTTTTGTTTTTTCCAATAATTTATATAGATTTTTCTTTTCCCTCCTATTTCCATTATTTTTAAATCTATACCTTTTATCCCCTTTAACTCTTATTTCACCCCACTCCCACTAGAGCTGTACCTTGCGTGTCCTGCCATCCACTCTTAATTAGCACATTCTTTTAGATAATATCACCACCTTCAACACCTCTTTGTTCTTTTGTCTGTGACATCTTTTGAATATCTGCTCCTATCACTGCTTGCTTGTCCCTACAACCACACCACCCCCCCCACCTTAAACCAGCTTATATTTCACCCCTCTCCTATTTTCACTTAGTTCTGTTGAAAGGTCATGAGGACTCGAAACGTCAACTTTGTTCTTCTCCGCCGATGCTGCCAGATCTGCTGAGTTTTTCCAGGTAATTCTGTTTTTGTTTTGGATTTCCAGCATCTGCAGTTTTTTGTTTTTTATATATATATGGATAGGAATTGTCTTGTATTTGACACCCTAGGTGAACCTTCAGTCTGGCACCACCCCACAATTAACTTTCAAAAATGATTACACTAAAGTGGTCTCACTCTCACAACCACTAAAAATGGTCAAACTCACTGTTATCCGCGGCCTGCCCTCAGACATTGCTCCAGTCTCAACCCCACCCCCTCAACTGCTCTGCTTCTACAGCACTATGTTCCTTGGTGCTGCCCACTAAATTTGTGTGCTCCGCTCCCATTCCTCTCAAGACCTCAACCTGCATCACCACAAGATCACCCTGGAGCTTACTGAATGGTTGAACTTGAAATCATGGAACTCTTAAGTAACCGGCGTTTTTAATCAGTAGCACCATCCATTCCCAGCGCATGATGCCAGATAATATAAACTGATTGTATTGTGTATATGAAAAAAGCTGAAACAGTCTTGCCTCGTGCGGTCACCTAAAAATAAAAACTTTGGTGTTGTGGGGAGAGAGAAATGTAAGTTTTTCCAAATACCTTCTGAGTGTCTGACTGTACTGGTGCTAGATGTTACTGAAGTGGCATCTCAGGATGCATTATGGGATCACCCAGGCTTGGCCAAGTTGCAGATATAAGTTTTAAAAGTGTCTGCAGTTTAAAAAGATTAGAATGAATATGACCTTTTGGCCAGGCCAGGAAGCTGATGACTGGCCTACGGGTCAATTCATAAACTAAAGAAGTGTGACCTTTGGGTCAGGATAAAATAATTGATGAATAGTCTATGAATAAACTGAATTTCTTAACCTCAGGGTAAAGCTGAGATATGCTGATCACCTGGCACAGCAGCAAAACATCAGGATATATAAGCAAAGTTCATGTTTTGGAATAAACTGTGAACATTGTTTGTGCTAAAGATCAGGTCATTCTGTGTTTGTTTTACAAATCCCTCTAACTGCAGTGGTAATGAATAGGTCATTTCATGTTTATCTTGTAAACTCATTCATAATTAAGGATGTAACGAATTAGACATACAAGATAAAAACATTGAGTTAATGATGAGTTATCCAAAGATATATATACATATAAAAAATTGAAAGAAACTGTGTAAAGGTCACTTCCCATATGCACACATGTACTGAATAAAACTGCTGCTTGACCCTACCTACAGTTGACTCTGTGTCGAGTGTCTTTTAGATATTCCACAACACCTTCAAAAATCTCTATATCCTCCCAACTACAGTTCCACTTTTTTGTCTCCTACAAGGTGTCGCTTCCCAATTCTGTGCCCATCTCTCCATTCAAATCCCTTCAATCTGGCTTCACTGCTATTTCAGAATGCCCTTGTTAAAATTATATCCAGTCTGTCTATGGTGCACTAACCCTCCTTGCCATCTGTTTGGCATTCAATCCAGTTGACTGTATCATCCTTTGGCACCTCTTTTGTGGGACTGTTCTTGTTTGGTTTTATTCCAAAATGTCTCAACTCAGCCAGTGCATCTTCAGCAAAGGTTTTATCATCCTGTCCCTGTATATTCACCTCTGGAGTTTCCTAAGAATTTAATAATTGGTCCCTCCTCTCCCTTCATCTTGCCCTTCTTGGTGGTTGATGTTGAGTGGTTATTGTTGGTAAGTTAGGGCCAGTTGTCTATCAATTCCATTATGAAACTGACAACTTTCAGTAGCAGCAGCACAACCTAATGAAGACTCTCCCTGACGATGGGAAGCATACAGCTTGCATTCAATGCCTCTCCATGTAGGGATTTGGCCACCGCTCATCCCACCAGTACTTGTGCTCTCTGTGTTTCTTTTGTCTTTTACATTTGCTTCTTTTTCTGTATTTTGCCTACTCAGTTTTCCAACACAGTTCCCAGAAATTTCCTCAAACTAAAAGATTAGCCACTTGAAAACAGATCCATATGTTTGTTTGCAAATCTCAGTTTCTAACAGTTTGCTGCAGCCTTGAGTTAGCTTTGGAAAAGTTTTGTATAAATAGATCTGGACTCTTAACTCTGAACTCTTAATATTTAGTTTAGTTTGATATTGATTAAAGGTTTCATTTATCGTGTTTTGTGAATGTTTTCATTAAATTGCTTATTCATAGCAGTAAAAGAAACAACCCCTTGTGTTACAGAATGAGAATATAAATGTAACTTCTGGGCTCTAATATTAAATTGAAAGGAATATAGGGAAGACTGCAAGGAAAAAGATTGGGAAATATATTTTTTAAGCCCAACAGTCCTATTATTTTGAGAAGACAAGGTGAATACAGAATGGCGTGAGCAAAGGGAGCAAGAACATTTGAAAATAAGTTATACTTTGTACAAAGTAAAATCATGTTATTAGACTTTATTGACAAATTGTGAATAAAGTTCAACTGTGAGATATCAGTCAATAAACTTTAGGAAATTGAACTAAACACAGGAACTACAAAAACTTCTTTTGAAAAAAAGCAAAAAAACATATTTTCCTTTTTGGTGTGAGGAATGTGCCCCGTAGACTAACAACTGTCTGCATTCCTGTGGCTCTTCTCCAACTTGTAATAACTTGTATACAGTGATTGCTGTCCCTTCTCCCATGTTATTTACCATTTAATGTAACAGCTACAACTTTTAGAACTGAATTGAAAAACACTGCAGTAAGGCTGCAATGAGAAACCAGACGAAAACATTCATTTTCAATCATCTCCAACAGCAGAAATACTGTAAAAAAAGAAAGGTCAAGTTAGTTTATTTAAAGATACATTTGATCTGAAATACTAGCATTATTTTACCTACAAATGGGACGTTTCTGGCATTACAGGCCTTCAACAATTGTGTTACGACACTATTAGTGATACAATAATTTAGAGGTGCAAATATAGTCAACATGGAAAAAAAAGATACCCACAAAAGTCAAATAATAAAGTACACATAAATGGATCCAAATCAAAACTGTATGCCTACACCCACATTGTTTGCTAAATGTACAAAATGTCAGAAAGCTACTAAAAACTACATTATTGTCTTCAGTCTAATAATCATTTTCTTTCCAAATAAAGGTTATACCCCACATAAGAATGATGTAACATCACGCATAGCATGTGCAGAGTATAAACTGTTTGGAAGTAGGCAGGAAAGTTCAATAAAAGCACCCCAAATGGACACCTTAAATAGCCGCAGCCTGTAAGCATCAAGAGATGTTACAATTTTTGCAAACGCTTTCAATATTTTCTTGGATGCTATTCACTCCCATACGTGGACCGAGATTCTTAGATTTAGCTGTGTGCCAATACTGCCCACTTTTGTTATACAAGATCACAACCCAGGGCATTACCAATGGAATTGTGATCCGAACTGTATATTGCAACTTTGCATGTTTCTTCATGGTGTACCTCTTCAATTCACTTCCTTTCTTAGAAAAGAAATAAACTGTCTGCCCTATTTCTTTCCTGGGCTTGTTTTTGGCATTAGGTTTCTTTCTAGGTAAATTCTAGCTACAAAAAATGATCATCTTTATTTTAGCTTCCAGACTCAGACCCAGGATCCTAACTGCCTGTCCAAGTGTCTCTTTTCTCTCTCTCTTCACAGAATATGAAACGATGGAGCTTCCAACTTCTTCCCAGTTCATTGATTCACCAACAGGCCTGTCAACCAAACTAATTATCCCCTCTCTTAAGCACATATTCAAAGCAGCCACCTCACAATGGGCTCAAATTAACAGAAGTATACCCATAATAATAGGTATGTTGTTTTATTACATCTTCAGAGAAGACATTCATTCATTTTTAGGATGTGGACATTGTTCACCAGCATTCAATATCCATCCCTGGTTACCTTGAACCACTTCTTTGAGCCACTATCAGCAATTTGATATAACAGAGTGACTTGTTTCAGGGAGCAGTTAAGAGCCAAAAAAAAAAGCCTGCTGGAGGCATGGGCCATCCAAGGGTGAAGATACCTGCCTGATCTAAATACTAACCTCTCTCCCTGGGACCTCCCAGACTAACCCCAGCAAGCCCACCTTACCCACCTTCACTCCAAGCTCCAGCAACAATCCTGGTTCACTATGTCCTTTAGGGAAGAAAATCTACCATCCTTACCTGGTCTGGCCTACATGTGACTCCAGATCCACAGTAATGTGGATGACTCTTAACTGCCATCTGAAATGGCTTAGTAAACCACTCAGTTTAAGGGCAATTAGTAATGCCAGCGACACCCACATCCCATGAAAGAGTAAGAAAACTACATTGGTCTGGGACTAAAGTCACGTATAGGTCACAGGATAAGTCTTCCCTAAAGGACTTTGTGAATCATTTGGGTCATTTTAATGACACCGGCTTTACTTTCTTTAAACTGAATGCAAACTTAAAATGGGATTGAAGTCTTGTTCTTTGGATTATTAATCCAGTAACATAATTACACAACTGTACCTTATATTGCTTAAACCCCTCCCCACCCCCCCCAACTCGAGTCATTGTAGAAAATAATAAAGATAGCTGGGTCATTAATGAATCTAATGCTCCTCTCAATGTTGCAGTCTTTTTTTTAACTGAAAATTTGCTTTTTTCTTAAAGCTCTTAAACAAAAAATAATTTGCAAGTCCTCTCCCTGACAAAAAGCTTCTGCTGCAGTAAAGCGATCTATGCAAATTCCTCCAGAAGTACCAAGTGTGGGAGGAATGGGTAAACAAATGATAAAAGAATCATTTTACACTAAACTGTAGCATTACCTTGATTTTCTGTTAGATGCAAGCTTTTACCCACTGAGGGTTTTGTTAAAGTCACCCAACTCCACTGCTTCCAATATATCCTATGCAGGAAAAGGTGGAAAATTACTATTACAGATCAATAAAATCAAGAGAGCTTCTTTACAATAATGGGATGGATCCCAACATATGCAGGCATTCAGGTCTGCGCAGGGATCAGGCACGACTGACAGGAATGTATCACAAGTGCGGTACATTCTCGTTAATTTTGTGCCTGATTCAACTTCTCTGCTTCATTTAATTTCTCTTCTCTACTTTTAGGCCCCTTTGTTCCATTCAACTGACACTGGTCAAGAACAAATGTAAGCGACTGAGGTGAATCATTTAGCTGTCTCCTCACAAACCTGTCTTCTGACAGCTGAGCTGCTTGTCCCCAAAACACAGCCGCTGTTTAAGGAGGGTGGATTCATTTAGTTACAAAATACCACAAACATGGCTTCTGGTTGTTGAGAATGAATTGGTTCACCATGGAAATTGGTTTATCGTGGAAATTTCCACAGCAGAAAGTTGTGAACAAATCCAGTGAGCAGTTAATATCGAGGAATAGCTAAAGAGGGAAAATGTGTTGGGAAAAGGGTAAACTGAGCACAGAAACATATTATTTGTGCGGGATTTATATCGCTAACATTTTCTTTTACCGATTCTGAAACACTGGTAGATCAGGCAAGAATGATGCAGATTTCTTATATACAGAGCCCCATTTCATAAGTAAGCAGGATAAAGATTCTGCATATCCCACCTCTGTTCCTCTAAGGAAGCATGATAGAGATTTTTCATGTCTATCTGAATGGGATTTTAGGGAATTAAATAGTACTGGTTGATCTCCTGTGATATTGGACAGGGGTAAGTGCAATCTTAAGTCTCAGTGAAGTGAGAACAATGGACCCTTTTTGAGCAAATGTCTGCTGTTCTTTGGCAAATACATTACTTCAGCACCATTCTGTGGTGAGTATGAAATACTGCAGTTACAATCGACATAAAAGGATTTGAGTTCAATTAATCGACAGTCACGTAATATTAATGGAGTAAAGCTACACTCACAGCACCACCTCACATTATAATACATGGGAATAGCAGTGGGTCACTTGAGATCATGGCTGATCTGTAACCTAAGTCCATTCACCTGTTTTGGTCCCATATCCCTTAATTTCTTTGGCTAGTAAAAAAAAATGATCAATCTTAGGTTTAAAATCATTGATTAAGCCATTAACACTGCTTTTTGCAGAGGTTTACGTAACATCTCTTCTAATTTATCCCTTGGAGTCCTGATAACATTGCTGAATCCAACTGCACTCAAGCATGTTTATAAGGTACGGTGCCCAAAATTGTACACAGTACTCCAGAGGCTTTGTAACCAAGGCTTTGTATAGCCGTAGCAAAACTTCCTCCCCTTCATATTCTAGATAAAAAGGGTAATATTTCGTTTGCCTTTTTGATTATTTTTTGTACTTATTAAATTTTATTGATCAGTGAACGTGGATCCCTGAAGCTCTTTGGACCTTCACTGTTCCTTGCTGTTCATCATTTAAAAATGGCAGTACCACTATAATGTTGAAACCACTCATCATTTTTAATATATAATAGTTAGCATCTTAGAATATTGTCCTTATACCTCTCAGACTTGGTCTCGAATACAACCTCTCCATCTCTGCTTGGCTATGTCAGTAGTCTCAATCCTGAGGTCATGGCACTTAATTGGCATTCTCACAGAGAGGGTACTGAGTTTTTCCAGGTAATTCTGTTTTTGTTTTGGGTATAATCATGATTGAGTGTAAATAGGAAATGTAACAATACTAACAGAAGATAAAGCATTCTGATGTAGGTTAATCCATAGAATATTGATGCAAAATGGAAGAATTTTGTCCTGCTTCTTAACCCTTAACATACTCAACACAGGAGTGTTTGATTTTGGACAATTTGGGCAGAAAGTAAAAAATGCCCCATTCACTAGCACCTGTATCGTCATAATTTGCTATGATTAATAGAAAAACAAAATTTTAAAATAACAGTTTAAAGTAATTAATTTCACATAAACAGGAGGTCAAAGCCATTATGTATGTCAGGTAGTTCAAACAGATAACTTTTCAATTCCTGAATAAATGGTCACAAATTTGAACCCTTAAGCTCATTCAAAATAGCATACTTCCATTTCAGCAAGGGTACTAGTGTAATGCACTCAGACATTTCACGACAAGTTGGAAGGCTACGACGTGAATTTGAAAATTGACTGTCCAACTGATCACATTTGAATGACATCACATGTCAGCAGATCAGCGTGGCTTTTTGGACAAGCCAACAACTGAACATGTTTCCTTGCTCTTCCAGCTCAAGAAAGAAATGTGAATGCAGTTCCACTCTCCGAAGTGAAGAAAGTAAATGTATGGTTGTGGTCCTACCGCCATAAACTGGTCATCTCAATTAAAGAAACTACAGAATGAAAATGAATAAACATTACACTGGTACAGGAAGGGATGTTCTTCTGAGGTTGAACTCCAGGCACATTGTTGGGAAGAATAGAGAAAGCTTTGCGTGTAATGTACTAATATATATATGATCTGGACATGCTTGATGCTAATACCTGTACCCTAAGTGGAAATTATTTTACTTCTTGGGACGAAAATCCCTCACTATAAATACACAAAACTTCACACCAAGTCGTTAAATAAAATGAGCTGCTGACAATCAAGTTCTGCATCTTTTGCATCATAAAATAATCATTGTAATATACTATCAGTCAAACATGCCACAAATCTGTCCACTGTATTAATGGCTTCTTACAACGTAACCATAGTGATCCAAAAGGCAAAGTTGTTCTTCCAAGTTGGCTGCTCAGCTTTACCTGAATTCTATTCTAAAATAAGTGAAACCTAGATAAAAGTTAGTGTAAGGAGAAGGATCCACGCATTATACCTGGATCTGTTCCAAGACATCTCGCTGCATTTCCACAGTTTTGTGATAAACATCATGATCAGAGCTGTTGTACATCACTGCATTCTGGAACATCAGCATAATATCCCGTTGGAATTCTGCTGTTGTGTGAATCAGCCCTTTTCTGATGTTTCTCTTTATATTGGACAAATCCATTGGTCTGTAATAAACAGATGCAATGACAATTGGCTGCATGACAGATTATTGAAAGACACAGGTGATGTCTTAAATAGAACAATTATTGAGAGCAAGCACAATTTTGAGACAGTGCACAGAGACTTTCTCATCAAACCGCAGGATGTTAACGACTGAAAGCTGTTATGTGGAAAAGTTTCAAGAAACCACTCCCAACAGAAAGGGTAAATAAATACTGTAAGTCATCGTAACATTTATGAAATTGTTCAACATTTTATTTAAGTTAGCTTTGATGACCTGTGTGCACAGCATTGATTCTGTGGCTGAAAATGTACAATTGAACCTCCTCTGCTGGGGAAGAGTATCCTTTGAAATGAAGCTTGTATGTTGAGAGAGAGAAATGTGTGTATTGGGCAAAAGCTTATGGTGCGGTAGCATCGTGCTAATGTCACAGGATTAGAAATTCAAAGGCCCAGGCTAATGCTCTGGGGACATGGGCTCAAATTCCACCACGGCAGCTGTGATTCAATTAATAAATCTGTAATTAAAAGCTAGTCTCAGTAATGGTGACCATGAAATCATAGTCGATTATTGTAAATACCCACCTGGTTCACTAATGCCCTTTAGGGAAGAAAATCTGCCATCCTTACCTGGTCTGGCCTACATGCGACTCCAGACCCACAGCAATACTCTCTGAAATGGCCTAGCAAGCAACTCAATTGTATCAATCCGCTACAGAAAAGTCAAACAAGAATGAAACTGGACGGGCCACCGGGCATCGACCTGGGCACTGGAAACAACAACAGCACACCCAGCTCTGTTGACCCTGCAAAGTCCTCCTTACTAACATCTGGTGATTTGTGTCAAAATTGGGAGAATGGATTAGTCATCAACATCCCAACATAGTCATACTCATGAAATCATACCTTACAGATAACGTCTGAGACACCAACATCACCACCCCCAAGTGTGCTCTGTCCCACCGACAGTACAGACCCAACACATGTGGCAGCACAATGGTATACATTCAGGAGGGATTGCCCCAGGAGTCCTCAACATTGACTCTGGACCCCATGAAGTCTCATAGCATCAGGTCAAACATGGGCAAGGAAACCTCCTGCTGTTTATCACCTTCTGCCCCTCCCATTTTGAACGCCACTTGGAAGAAACACTGAGGGTGGCAAGGGTGCAGAACGTACTCCGGCTGGGGGAGTACAATCACCAAGAATGGTTCGGTAGCACCACTACTGATTGAGCCCTGAAGGATATGATTGCTAGACTGGGTCTGCAGCTGTTGGTGAGGGAACCAACAAGAGGGAAAATCCTACTTGTGCTTGTCCTCATCAATCCACCTGTCGCAGATGTATCTCACCATGATGGTATTGGTAGGAGTGAGCACCTTAAATGTTGAAGGGAAACTTAAACCTACTGCCCACCGCCTCTACCCACCCATTCCAAGTCCTCGCTGAAGGTCAAGGCACTGATCAGTGGAGCTGGAAGAGGATGTGTGTTTGCAACCCCCGCCCCATAAGATCAACCTAGCGTGTGACCTTGTTTAAGGATTTGAAATGGTAGGAGTTGTCCCTGAACTACCAATAACAGGAATCGATTTGGCTGGCAGCAAGGTGTTAGCCAGGGAAAGAAAAGAGGTCAACATCAACCAGCAGAAAACTGCAGGAGAACAGAAAGCTGGTGAAGCTCCAGAGGCCCAAAAGAGTGAAATAGCACCCATAAATATTGAGTGAGGGCTACTCGAATGTCGGAAGGTTGAAGGTAGGCCAGTAAAGCTAAAAAAAAAGGTCCAGGAAGGGCAATAGATTCTAAAATAGATTCACAGAGAATCGCAGAATTAAACAGGGCAGAGAAAGAGACAGTGAGAGAGATGCCTCACATAGTCAAAGAGTCTAAAAGAAGGCAAGTTAGTAAACCAGGAAAGGAAATGGTTAAGGAATTGCCTGAAGTATGGTTGGCAGCAACCTTCTTTCCAAATTTTAAGAGGGACAATGGGAGACCCCAAACAGATGAGGTGATAGGGAGTGAGATGCCTCATGCAGTTGAAAAGCCAAAAGGGAGTATTGCCAGATCTACAACTCCACTTGAGGGCAGAAGTGTTCCAGGGAACATGGAACAAGTTAGAAGAGCACCCACTCCCAAGTCAAAGGCCCCAGCTCGGATGTCAATGATTGGTTTAGCCAATCGTTTTATGGCAAATTTAAATGGGGATCAGGAAAGTTCCCAAATTAGCCCAGAAAGAGTGATGGTGATGCCTCACTTAGTTGAAAAACCATCCAGAGGTTCAGCAAGAACTGACCATCCACCACAGGGCAGTAGTATTCCAAAAGGCATGAAGCATCCCACCCAACTAACCAGCAGAGGGATCCCAACCAGATTGGATGCCACACACACCCAACTAAATGCAGAATTGCAAGGCAACCCTGTTGGGTTGTTCTCTGCATTTAAAATGATCCATAAAACCCACCAAGCTACAGCACGGTAGCCCTACCTGGTGTGGATGTGGGAGAGGCCCCTTCAAGAAGGCCATCTTCCTGTCATCCAGGCCCAGAAAGGTTGGCCCAAATTCAGGAGCAGACTGCCTGCCTGTTGCTGTGCCAATCCAAAGCACCTAGGCAACAGAAGCTGAAACACCTCAGTTGTGCCATGCCCAAGCCAGAGACTGAACCGGCATCCCCAAAAGAGACCAAAGTGCCATCAAGACAGCTGAATCTCCTGACGATCAGCCTAACCACAGTCGCTGGGTTTGAACAGCTGAACCCACGTTACCAAGGTGGTCAGGGAGAAACTAAGCTGGACAAGAGCAGTTCAGTCCTATGATCAAAAGGCTTGGCACACAGAGTAAGTGCTCAGCATTCCCCTGTGGATATCCCAGAGCTGCTTGACCATCACTCACGCCGAATGTTAACCTCCAGACCTTTAAGGGACACTTAATCAGGAGTTGAACAGGCAGGGTTCTGAAACCAGTATCTTTGTTTATGCCTGATCCCCAACAAAGAAAATTCAGAACTTTGGTACTAATAGACTTCCCATAAGGGCAGATTTGAATCTTCCCAACTCAACCTATATAATCCACATCCCAGGACAATGTCCTTGCTGATGCACTAGCTCAGATTTAAACCTCAAAAAATGCAGCAGGGAACTGCCATTGTCCCTGCTGGCTGTGTGTCTGACGTGCCAGTGTAAATGAGAAAATGCATGCATACTTCTTTACCTCTTATTCTCCCTTCATAAGGCTACATACAAAAAAAGAATTCATTTATTTTTCTCTGAGGCTGTGAGGACCGTGGCGGGCGGCAGGGGGTGGGGGTGGAATGAAGACCTCGCAGTGTATATTTTTATCAAATAGATAGATATCCTCATAGCTATTTCTAAAATTTCAAAAGTTGGACTAAAATCTTGTAAAATGGCTGAAGCTATGTCGGTGTGTGACCCTTGAATAAAAGGAACTACCTGGCAGTATCGCAGGATTGGCACCTCGTCATCTCTGAAGCAATATTAACGGTCTCTTATGGGTTGCAGAGACCGAATTCAAAGAGAATTATACAAAGGTCATCTGCATTTCATAAGCCAGGCTGGCCAACTGGAGCCTATTCATCTGCTAGGACAAGGGACCCCACAATCTTCCTTTCATGTCTTAATGGTTGGAACACTTAACCGTTTCAGGGACCCAAACAAAGAATGCAAAGCCCTTGTCAAGGACAATGTGGAGAGGTGGGAGTCATGTGACAGGAACCTTTAGCTGGTGGAACCAATTATATTGCCCTGCTGTACTGCAAACTCAGTCTGCCATTTTACCATTTAACTAGCAACAGCACAGATATGGGGTGCTGCCCAGGCTGAATACCTGGTCCCATCTACACTTTCTACTGGAAAGTCTGTACCATTGCCTACAAGACAGACGCGCAGAGATGAATCAATCTTATTGTGTGAAGTCAACTCCACTGGAAAAGTGAATTGTACAGTATCGGATTTCAGCCTGTTGACCTTTGTGAAGGAATACTTCACTAGACTTTGAGACTCTGGAAGAGGCCGGGGGATGGACACTTGCTACTGGTTGGAATCACACCTAGCACAAAATAAGATGGTTGTGGTTGTTGCAGGTCAATCATCTCAGTCCTAGGAACTTCTGCAGGAGTTCCTCAGGGTTGATGTCCTAGGCTCAACCATCTTCAGCTGCTTCATCAATGACCTTCCCTCCATCATAAAGTCAGAAGTGGGCATGCTTGCTGATGATTGTGCAATGTTCAGCACCATTTGTGATTTTATTTTATTCCTTCATGGGATGTCAACATCGCTGGCTAGGCCAGCATTTATTGCCTATCCCTAATTGCCCTTGAGAAGCCCTCACAGCCCATGAAAGACAAAAAAATCATCAGTTGGAGCAGGCACAGATTACTTGCTCGAGCAACTTCAGTTTAAGAGATGATTTTTAAAATTCGTTCACAGGATGTGGGCATCACTGGCTAGGTCAGCATTTCTTGCCCATCCCTAAATGCCCTAGAGAAGGTGCTAATGAGCTAACTTCTTGAACTGCTGCAGTCCATGTGGTGTAGGTACACCCACAGTGCTGTTAGGGAGGGAGTTCCAGGATTTTGACCCAGCAACACTGCACACTGCATAGAACAGTAAGAAACCCATTACTTTGATAAGGAGGGAATGAGGGTGACAGTTACATTAATCAGAAAGGAATTTTCCAATAAAATTTTGGCCAATTGATGCCTAAGACCAATTACCATCATTTCAAAACCAACTACATGATTTCCTCTGCAGTACTTGTGCTTTGTCTTGGATTTCTTCTGGGAATCTCACTCCTAAGTAAAAGGTGTGCCTCGAGTAAAGTCATCTGTTTCAAGAATAGTCTTGCAAAATTTAAATTTTCATTGTGCCTTTTTGCATAGGTTGTGACTGCCTTTGCAATTCTCACTTATACCTGAAAGGAAGGCAACCAGCATAGAAGCTGTGAGGATTAGTTGTGTTTTGGGGAAACACAAAAGGCTCTGATGACTTTCTTGGGAGGGTCTGCAGTCTTAGAACAGGTGCCAAGTTTCTTTCTGCTTCTCTCTTCCTGTTGCAGTGGTTACAGTGCCAATCTCAATACTTGTGGCTTATCTGGAAAACTACGCACATCTGTTTTGCTCCTTGAACTTCATTCTTCTCGCGTTATCAGTTATGTTCCATGAGATCTATCAAGCTTTCATCTGTTGATATCTACTACATTTATTGTCTACATTGCCTCATACCCAGATGTCTGCACAGACTCTAGCTACCCTTCTGTGATGATCTGCTTCTCAAATTTTGGACATGGTTAATAGACAGGAAACATGATGTAAAATCTCATTCCCTGTAAGCTGTGCAATGTACACACACACACACACACACAACTGCCCGTTTCTTATCATACATGTGCAGTTGTACAAAGAATTTAAAGAGACCACACACTCCAGGCTTTTAATGTTTTCAAATATTTCACAGGGAACTACCATTTATGGAGGGACATTGTCCAGGTTTGAATTCTAGAAATTTAAAGATGTACAGACATTCTGGAAATCTGCTTGTTTACCTTTGGGGATCAGGCAGCATTTATGAAGAATTTTATCCTCTGGAGATTAAATTAAAAGACAAGAAAGAAAGACTTGCCTTCACGTCCAGGAGACATCTCAAAGTGCTTTACTTTTTGAAGTATAATCACTGTTGGAAGTTAGGAAGCAGGGCAGCTAAATTTCGCTCAGCAAAGTCCCACAAAAGGCAATTTGATAATGACCAGATATTCTGATATTTTGTTATGCTGACCGAGGGATAAATATGGACCAGGAAACCGAGGATAACTCCCTGCTCTTCTTCGAAATAGTGCCATGGGATCTCATACATCCACCCAAGCATGCAGATGGAGCCCAGGTTTAATGCCTGATCCGAAAGACAGCTCATCTGACAGTGCAATGCTCCCTCAGTGCTGCACTGGAATGTCAGCTTGATTTTTGTGCTGAAGGCCTGAAATGAGATTTGAACCCAGAACCCTGTCATTTAGAGGCAAGTGTGCTACCAATTGAATCACAGCTCACACAAATAGGTGGAAGATATGGACTGTCCGTGGAAGCAATAATCATAGTGGATTAAATATTATTTCCTCATACAGAAATATCTGGTTTGGAGAATTATTGTTAAATGCAGACAAAAGCTTTTGGAATATATTATTCTGAGCTGTTGGACCATGCAAATCTTATTCATGGAAAGCAATGGGCTAGCCTGAGCAATGGAGCTACACAAATAGAAAAGTTGACTTTCTTTGGAAATTGAAGTTAAAACTTTCTCCAGACTATTAAATAAATGGTCCAAGAAACCAAGGTCTGTCAAATGAGCACAGTTGTTGAATTAAGACAAGCTTTTTAAACTTTCTTAGAGTTTAGCTGTGTACTCATGTGCGTTACCCTGTACTCCTGACACTCTTACCTGCGCACTCGGCTGTGATATCCAGGAACACGTTCTTCAGTTACTGGGTTCAAAAACAGACTAGCAAATCTGCAATTCCAGAGTGATCAGCACAGTGAATACATTGGCACAAAAAATACCTGTTTTCCTATTCCTTAAACTAGGCACCACAAGCAATGAAGTCCATTCAAAATCTTATATTACTAATAGAATCCTCAAAGTCAGAAAATACACAGCTTTATAAGATTAGGACTGTTGTACCAAGAAACCCAGAATAAGCAATACAACTGATCTTGAGTGTTACTCTCTCTCTCCCTGCTTGTATATCTTGGTCTCCTCTTTTCTGTCTGTCTCTCACTTATTCTTCTTTCTCTATCTCTAGTCCTTCCCTCTACAAAGACAATTTTACAAATTCGGACTTTGAGTTGAGGTGACTCTCATCTGTCTGGACCAGAAATTTGGCTGCACGATGTGCATGATTTCCTGGCTCTTAAGTAGGATGTGCTGGAGTTTCCAATATGTGCTCCTGGTGGCAAGGCATGGTAGGAAAATCAGTGCTTAAAGGTTTTTCCTTCTCTGTTTCTTCCATTACGTCTCTCTTTTGCTCTTTGTTCTGTGTTTCATATCATCTCTCCTTTCAGAACCATAGAAAAGTTACAGCACAGAAGGAGGCCATTCGGCCCATCTTGTCCATGCCAGCCCGAGGACACCCAGGTGTCCTTTCTAATCCCACCTTCCTGCTCTCGGCCCAAGCCCTGCAGCTTACAGCACTTAAGGTGCAGATCCAGATACTTTTTTTTTAAAGAGTTTAGAGTTTCTGCCTCTACCACCAACTTGGGCAGCGAATTCCAGACACCCACTACCCTCTGCGTAAAAAAGTTCTTCCTCATGTCCCCCCTACACCTTCTTCTATGTCCCCTGGTTCTAGAATTCTTCACTAAGGGAAACAATTTTATCCTGTCCACTCTATCTATTCCCCTCAATTTTGTACACATCATTTTCTGCTCACCTGTCAAGGTGACTTGGAGCCAGAATTGGGCTTCAAAACTCTGATGGCAGCATGAATTGTCTCGTCTTTTGTTGCGATTAGAGTTTGGACAATATGCCATCTAATCGTGTTACACAAGGAAGCTAGGGGCCAGATCTGGACATGGAGGGAACAGAAGGCTGCAACCTACAGTTTGACTGTGAGGGTAATCATGTGGATGAATCGCTGGATGTATTAACTAATTGCTTTGTGTTGTTTATGTGCACCATTTCTGAGTTACAGTTTTGGATATATACATGTTTATGAAAAATAGATATCAGTAGATTTTCCCTGGCATTGCATGTAGGGAGTCAAGATCATGTATAGTTTAGGTGAAGTTAAGTTAGAGGGCGGGGCACACAAACATAATTTGGTTGCCATTTTAAAGTCATATATTCTGTCCTTATTTCTATATTTCCATTAAAAGTTCCTATCTTCACATTTCTAATTGAAGCTGCCTATGTAAACTTGCATCCTGTAATTATACCCTCCTGTCAGTGATGGCACTGCAACAGTTCCATTGACATAAGGGTGTAAATATAAGTTTATAATAGGCAGTTTCTCCTTACAAATGGGAATATGGGAATTTATGAGGAGAAAAATGGACGTGGTGCACAAAGAAGTAAGATTTTTAGTAAGATATTTGTAAATTTCTCTGCAGTTGCAGGCAGGAAGGTTTTAGAAAATTATTCTTGCATGGGTTGTGGGCATCGCTGATTAGGCCAGCATTTATTGCCCATCCCTAATTGCCCTTGAGAAGGTGGTGGTGAGCCACTTTCTTGAACCGCTGCAGACCACGTGGTGTAGATACACCCACAGTGCTGTTAGGGAGGGAGTTCCAGGATTTTGACCCAGCGACAGTGAAGGAACGATGATATAGTTCGAAGTCAGGATGGTGCGTGGTTTGGAGGGTGCACAGATGTAATACATCATCCTCATCCTGAAGTCAATTTGATCATATTTACATAATTAGACCATAAATGGGGGCATGTCACCTTCACACAGCACCCACTTATAAACAAAATAATGCAATCTTTGTTACATGTTATAATTCTCGACCTCATAAAACTGACTTACTATGAGCAACACAAGTACCTATATCTACAAGTATTACTAAAATTGATATGTCCTGTCACCTGTCAATATTACTTACATAAATTCCCATAATTATGTTCATTCCCTATTACATTTGTGATGACTTGTGGTGCCTATAGATGCTTCTGTAATAGGATTTCCTTATTTAGAACTCTTTGTCACAGGTTTCAGTCGCATATATCTCTGATTCTGTGCAATTTCCTATTAAGCAGCTTGGAGCTCCACTGACACTACCTGAGTGGCCAACTGTGCTAACCATAACCTCCCCTGTACAACAAACAATAGTTTTCACATAAATCAGTCTGTTGCAATCTCCCTGGCATGAATGTTGTGTGCTGCAATGTTAATTTTTGAGCTGAAATACTCCCATTTCTTAATGTCTATGGTGCACTCATTTCTAGAAAAAAGTAGAGGCATTCCTCTCAATTGTTGCCCTTCTCTGCTCTTATCATTACAAATTCTCCCAGAGACACAAAAGAAGCAGCGAAATGGACATGCCCCATCCTCTCCAGCAATCTGTAAAACAGTCATTGACCACCATCTCCCCTCCACTATGCAACAAAATGGCCTTCACCCATTTTTCCCCTCATGAACAGAAAAGCTGCTAACTCGTCACTTGGAGTATGAAACACCCTCCCAAATAAATGGCTAAACAGCCACTGCAACTCCTACTCTGAGAAGCAAAAACACGTCTGCCTCCTTCTCCCCACTACCTCTTAAGCAGCCATCTTTCATTACTTTATTTTAAAGATTATGAACATCTTTTCCTTGCTCCTAAGCTCCTATATGTCACTTCACAACTCATCTGCTTCTTTATCTATTCAGTGTTAAAATGAATTGTCAGAGCATAGCCTGCTTTTCTGTCTCATTCTCTTATTATTTTAAACTATGAAACAACTTACTCCTACTCCTTTTAAAATCCTGGTGTGGCATCAACCATTTCCAACTCCCTCAATTCTTTGTTCTGCTTTTCAACCTTGGTGGTGTCCTGGCTCTGTAAGTTTTGGTGTTTCACCACAATTTCTCAACAAAACAACGCAACCTAAATTCTTTTGTTTGTGCGTGCATGTGTGGATGGATGTACTTTCCATGTGGACAGACACAACATATGCATACATCTCCGTTACAGAGTGATTTTGCATCCTAGCAAGGTTGAGCTGAGAACGCTTAATAGTGCAAAACTAGTCGTGAACATCGTGAACTCATGGCCTCCAATTTCCCCAAGGCAGTTCATTTGATTAACGAACAAGATCTTCCATTGCAGTTTTGGCCCTGTGCCGGGAGTTAGCCTATTGGGGAATATAGAAAATATGGATAGCAGCTGAAATTTAAAGGGATTAGCCTAGTAAATGGTAAGTAACAACATGCGGGGGCAAATGCCGGTGCAGACACAATGGTCCAAATAGGCTAGCTTCTGTGCTGTAATAATTCTGTGATTTTGCAAAACATTGCTTTAGCTTTTTTAAAGGTTCAAAATGGATTGAAGTATATCAAGGCTGGGGAGACGGGATGAAAGAAACGCCAGGCAAAAACAAAGCAAATGGAAATCTAAATTTGAAGGCGTGAAACTGCCTGAAGGAAAGTGGCAAAGTGGAGCAGCAGCTGACAAAGTGAAAATCAGCTGGAATTCAGCTGCCTGGACCCAAAGCTCTGGATGTTTACCACAGTGTTCACCATCATGATGATGAGGGAAATCTTACATCCCAGTGATCATTTTCTTATGAGGCGAAGGTGTGACATACTCCGATTTATTATTTTTCTGTTTTGTATCTGATTCTGACCTGTGGCTGGCTATCTCCTTCCACATGAGCAGCACTGTCCTTTTCCAATTCCTCTGAGCTGAAATCTGATCCTGGTCAGTACTTGTAGATCTGATGAACAGATTAGAATGGTAACTATACCGCAAGAAACATTCAATACAGTCTGAGTGAACATACCTGGTATTGTCTTATCTGAGTTGTTTCACCTTTTTCAACAGATGTTCTCCCTTAAGTGCTTCATGTACCATGTATCATTCATATCCCAAGGATCTGTCAAAGCCGCTGTAATCTGATCGGCAAAGTATGCACAAAAGCAATGTGCATTTCCTTATCAACTTTTTCCTGCATGCTCCCTCCTGCCTGTGAATTCTTTTTGATCTGCCTTTTTTTCCATCTTTCCAACCAGTGACCCAAACTGAGAGTGGAAAGTTGCCACCGTGAAAGTTGTTGACACAAACCAAAGTTGCAATGACCTTTACGTTCGTGAGAGGACACATTGCCCCAAGTTATTTTTCTCCTTTCACTTTTTATTCATCTTCCTAGGACATGCATCAACTGCGCCTAAGATTGCAGGTATGCAAATCTTCTCTACTCTTGAGCTAAGCATGAAGAGGTGCACCGGAGCAGCCTATTAATGTGTTTCCCACGTAATTTGATTCTCCTCATTGGGAAACGTTGGCCTGCACTCTGCGTCTTTTCTCGCATCTTGGCTAAGTCGTGAAGTCAGCAAAACAGAACGTATGTCCTACTTAATGTGCCAACATTCTACTGTCCTTTTTCTTTTCTTTGTAACATTAAAGGACATACATTTCAATGGTATGTTTCAGTAGATACAATGATACATAGACATAGACATTAATATCAGACAAAAAACTGGAAATATGAAACAAAAAAAAGAAATTGCTGAGTTCCGATGAAGACTCTGCACCTGAAACATCGACTTGTCCATTCTCTCCAGAAGTTCTGCCTGACTTCCTGATTGTATCCACCACTTTTACTTTAATACCAAAAAGTTGAATACAAACTATTTGTATTATTTTTATGCTTGTACTTGCAGGTACTGGACACTACCCATCAACCGCATTCCTGGTCAAAAGTTGGATCTGTCCTTAGTTTTCTGCTTACATTTCTTTCTGCTCACTGTCCCACACTTGCAAAATATCCCACTATTGATGACCATAACCTATCAAATTTGCTCAATTATTTTGGTCATTTGGAATATTAATCTTGCATCCAGCATCAGCACGAATAATTCTTTAGTAGAGAGAGGAATTTGAGTCTAATCTAGGCCTCAATATGACTTTCTTAATCATGGGTCATAAAATCAATAATTTCATTTGTTCTCAAGATGTGAGACACTCTGGTAAGGCATTGGTTATTGTGTGCTTTAAGGTTAAACATTAAATGATTGGTTCTATAAGACTCTGCACCACATTTCTAATATACATTTTCGGGTGACTTACAGCTGGGAGGATGTGTGACTGCTAGCTGCTGACTCATCCAAAACTAGGAACTGCTGGGAGCTGAAGCTAACGTCACTCTCAGAGACAGACAGCTCTATGCCAAATTCTGAAAGGTCAACATCACAAAACTCTTCTTCACTAGTAGTAACCTCCTGAAACGTAAGTCAAAAAGTCATAGCAAATATTATACCAGGGACATCTTGTGTCAGTGGTGAACTTCACAATGTTCCATTTTTAAAAAATTATATTCTGGTCATACCTCCAGTAGACTTTCTCTCATAGTGTTGTATTCTACTCTAGACAGTTCTGAAATATGAACATAATAATGAGTTTAACTAACATTGTCAACAAACTTAAGTGGAAAATATTCTGGTCCAAACATTTTTTAAAAAAAAATCACACTGCTTCCCTGATGACCTAGTGCATTGAATGCAGGTTCAATTCCCAGCCAATGCTGAGTATAGTAGGGAGAGTGTAATTGGCTTAGCACCTATGGGTGAGTGAGGTAAAAAAAAAAGAGTTCCCACTCCTGATGGGTTTACACTGACTGATGCTGGAAAATGTAAGTATATAGCTATCTCAGGAGAACAGGATAAGGCATGCTAATGCCATCTATTATTGAAGACTTGCTGTGCTCACTGTCAAACCTCACAGTTAAAGACTGGCCATTTAACTGAGGTATCCTGCATAACTATACCTCAGATATCATCTGTGCTTTCAAGAGAAGATTTCCCCTTTCTCTTGGAAAGAAAAAAGGCTTAAAAAAATGATAATACATTCAGTGCTTTTACAACTCTGGGTTTCCGATGTTTGCTGCAAAATCAAATCTTCAGGATTCCAACTTAAACTACTGCATTCGTTGCTCCCAATGTGGTCTCCTCTACATTGGAGAGACCAAACGTAAACTGGGTGACTGCTTTGCAGAACACCTGCGGTCTGTCCGCAAGAATGACCCAAACCTCCCTGTCGCTTGCCATTTTAACACTCTACCCTGCTCTCTTGCCCACATGTCTGTCCTTGGCTTGCTGCATTGTTCCAGTGAAGCCCAACGCAAACTGGAGGAACAACACCTCATCTTCCGACTAGGCACTTTACAGCCTTCCGGACTGAATATTGAATTCAACAACTTTAGGTCTTGAGCTCCCTCCTCCATCCCCACCCACTTTCTGTTTCCCCCTTCCTTTTGTTTTTTTTTTCCAATAAATTATATAGATTTTTCTTTTCCCACCTATTTCCATTATTTTTAAATATTTTTAAATCTTTTATGCTCTCCCCACCCCCACTAGAGCTATACCTTGAGTGCCCTACCATCCATTCTTAATTAGCACATTTGTTTAGATAATATCACCAACTTTAACACCTCTGTGTTCTTTTGTTCTGTTGTTGGTGACATCTTTTGATGATCTGCTTCTATCACTGCTTGTTTGTCCCTACAACCACACCAGCCCCCTCCACTTCTCTCTCTCTCTCTCCCTCTCCCACCCCCACCCCCCCCCCCGCCCCCCCACACACACACCTTAAACCAGCTTATATTTCAACTCTTTCTTGGACTCGAACTCAAGTTCTGTCGAAGGGTCATGAGGACTCGAAATGTCAACTCTTTTCTTCTCCGCCGATGCTGCCAGACCTGCTGAGTTTTTCCAGGTAATTCTGTTTTTGTTTTCCTCAAGATTCGTTCACCAGAAAAAAACCAAAGTTCGGATTTTGTCTTTGTTACAGTGAGGAATATCAGTGTCTAGAGATAGAATACCTGTCCACTTTGGGCAGCCAATACCAAATATTCCAAGATAAAGGCAAAATATTGCAGATGCTGGAAATCTGAAACAAAAACAAAAATGCTGGAAAAACTCAGCAGATCTGACAGCACCTGTGGAGAGAAAGACAGTTAATGTTTCGAGTCCGTAGAGTCATACGGACTCGAAACGTTAACTCTGTCTTTCTCTCACAGATGCTGTCAGACCTGCTGAGTTTTTCCAGCATTTTTTTGTTTTTGTTTCAAGTATTCCAATATCATATATAACATTTTGATGCAGAACCAAGTTCCATTTACTCTGCCGTGACTTAACCCCAAGGTCACAAGAGCATTCCTGCAGAATAACTAAAGTATTTTATTTTCCCATCTGTCATGTTTATTGCTGCATAGATGGATATGGACGTTTTTGTATCAATTTATGTCAAATTCTGGGCACTCTTTTCTGCTATGTGAGCCAGACTTATTAGAAACAGGATTGCGATTTCTCAAAAACATTTCACTTAGAACCTTTACAGCTAACCTAGATTTTTGACAAAGGACAGTTTGAAAAACTTCTGTATGCCCCAGGTGCCCATATTTCTTTTAAATTGACTGCTGAAATTAAATACTGGAAAGCACACAATGAACAGCAGCCATTCAAGTTATAAAAGTGTGCTCCTTTCAAAGATCATGTACATTTTATAACATAGTGAACTTTACTCTTGTCTATTCATTCTGGAAGTAAAGTTTTAAAGCACACCAAAGTTTCTATCCAACTCATTATTCGCCTCGATTCAACTTTGGCTGACCGCCAACTAGACAACCATACCAGCCATGGTGACATAGAAAACCCAAGAATACTTCATGGTCTTAGCTTATACTTGTCTCTATGACCTTTTATCCCATTCTCAACCAAACACTGTGCAACATTTATATTGGCATTTATGTTCGCGCCAATTGCTGTCATTTGCTTCTGCAGATACTAACACACAGCAGTAAGATGCATTACTTGAGAAACAGTTGCAGTTTTCAATAACTATAGTAATTACATTAACATTTCATATGCATTGAAGAGCAAGTTCATGTCGTAGAATGCAGCATTAACATAAAGAAACATATTTAGCTTCAAATCACGTTACTGGTTAAAGTAGCTCGTGGCATTGGGAGGCTCAATATTTGGACTATGGTAAAGAGAGTTCCCAAAGTGTTAATATTAATTATGATGTTTAGATAATCAATGATTAATACATCTTTTAAAAAATCTGTATATTCAATAGACTGTGTCATTCTTAAATTGGAGGTGTAGGAGGGCTGATAGTAAAACAGCTATTTAGCAACCTCTGTTGAGAACAGAAAAGGGTATGAAGATCAAGGAAACAGGTAAAGATGACGCATTAGATTATTTATTCCTATTTTGAAAATTTGCATTATTGGCATTGTAGAAAGTTACATGAAAACTGAAGAAAGGCATTGCACAAATCTTACAGCAGTAACTCACCTAATTGTTCATTCTCCATAATGCCATGCTGCACTTCTACAAGTGGCTCAGTCCTTGTATAAAGTGTAAGATAACTCCCACCACTATCCAAGCACTACAGAAACAAGGAATGGAATGCCATGGCATCAATATGTATGACAGTGTTTGCTATATATAAATTGTTTGTGATCACATATGCAAATATAGTACTAATTTTTCAGTAACAAACTGAAATAATTACATTTTAATTTAATTTTGATTAGGCAGATGTCAGATGTGCAGAAACCCAGCACCATGCTTAAGAGAGTTTTTCAAACCAATATACTGAGAAATCCATTCAGGTAGAGTTTTGCTTGCCCAATATGGGCTGCACACTTTCTATTCTGAGGGAAAACCTCACTTCACTAAATTCAGAGGGTTTAAGCAGTTTGGCAACAGCAGTTTGGCATCTACCTGACAAAGTGGAAAATTGCCCAGTTATGTCTGGATAATAAAAGGACAAATCAAAATCAGCCAATTACCACCCCATCAGTCTACTCTCGATCAAAGCAAAGCAATTGAAGGTGTCATCAATAGGGTTATCAAGTGACACTTACTCACCAAAGATAGATTTCGTCAAGGCCGCTCTGTTTCTCATTACAGCCAATGTTCAAACATAGACAAAAGACCTGACTCCCAGAGGTGAGGTGAGTGGCTGCCCTCAACATAAAGGCAGCATTTGACCAAGTGTGATATCCAGGAGCCTTAGCAAAAGGGAAATCAAATGGAATCAGGGGGAAAAATCTCCACTGGGTGGAGTCATACCTAGCACAAAGGAAGGTGGTTGTTGGAGGCTAACCATCTGAGCCCTACGGCATCGCTGCAAGACTTCCTCAGGGTAGTGTCCTAAGCACAAACGTCTTCATCTACTTCATTAATGATCTTCCCTCTATCACAAGGTCAGAAGCGGATGCTTGCTGATGATTGCACAGCATTCAGTGCCATTCGCAACTCCTCAGATAATGAAGCAGCCTGTGCCCGCATGCAGCGAGATCTGACAACATTCAAGTTTCGGCTGATAAGTGGCAAGTAACATTCATGCCACACAAAGGCCAGTCACTGACCATCTCCTTCAAAAGAGAACCTAACCATTTCCCTTTGACATTCATTGGCATTACCCTCACTGAATCCTCCACTATCAACATCCTGCGGATGGGGGAGGCTGGAAGATCATCACCGACCAGAAACTGAACTGGACCAACCATATAAAAACTGTGGCTGCAAAAGCACAGAGGCTGTGAATTCTGTGGTGATTAAACTCACCTCCTGCCTCCCCAGAGCCTGGCTACCACCCACAAGGCACAACTCAGGAATGCGATGGAATATTTTCCACTTGCTTGGATGTGTACAGCTCCAACAACACTCAAGAAGCTCAACAGCATCCAGGAAAAAGCAGCCTGCTTGATTTGTAGCTTATATACCACCTTAAACGTTCACTCCCTCCACCACCGACACACCATGGCAGCATTGTGTACCATCTATAAGATACACTGCAACAATTTATCAAGGCTCCTTCACCAGAACCTTCCAAACCCATGACCTCTACCAGCTAGAGGAACAAGGGCAGCCGATGCATAGGAACACCACCACCTGCAAGTTCCTCTCCATCTCACATCATTCTGAATTGGAAATGTTTTGTCATTCCTTCGCTGTTACTGGATCAAAACGCTGGAATTCCCTTCCTAACAACACTTGTGGGCAGATCTACACCACATGGAGTGCAGCTGTTTAAAGGAGTGATAGTGAGCCACCTTCAAGGACAATTAGGGATGGGAAATAAATTCTGGCCATGCCAGTGACACCAACATCCTATGAAAAAAAGAAAATGGAGTTTTGTAGGTGACGTCTGTCAATCCAAGGCAAGCTTGTTGGTGCATCAAAGAATGTGCAATCTAATTTATGTAAAAGATCTTTGTCACTCACTACGGTGCCTGTGAGGGGCAATTGCTTTATTTCAATATCATATATAGTTGCAAACAAGCACACAAAGTACAAGAGAAAAGTGACAGATCAAGTGATGTTCCTTTCAAACCCAAACATTTCATGGAGTTTTTTTTCAACTAAATATCCTACCTCAGCCAAATACTTTTGCTCTGAATCCTTTTTTTTTGCTTCCACCTGCTCACTGGAATGTTCTGCTTTTGCGCAATGTTTTGTGCATTCGGCCTCCTCCTCCTGTCCCGAATTTGCCAGTTCCAGTTGTACTGCCTCTGCCTCACCTTTTTCTGGGAGGACATTTTTAACGTCATTACTCATCTCATCCTCAGCCGCTGATCCATCCAATTCTTCTCTCTCTTCCTTGCATTTAGGTTCCATTTGCAGGGTCTGTTGCTGAATGTCTTGTTGGCGTATTTCACTTTCTTGTTCCTCATCACCGGTAATCTCAGCCTCCACTTCCACAGCCTATTGAATAAAGTATTGACTACATATAGTAAATTAAAAGGGACAGACATCCACCATAATAATCATTTTTACTTTCATGAATACCTGAGAAGTAAATTTAAGTGAAAAGAAAGATGTAAATCCAAAATCATTTTGTACAAAGAAACCACCAGATTCACATCTGATCTCTGGCGAACTTCATCTGTAAGTTTCCCTTAGGTCAATTTTTAATTTTGAACACTTGCACACCTTAATACAAGGGATTGTGATGAGCAATGGAAACTTTCTCAAGTTGCGCATCTAATATCAACGTTGAGTGTTTCCAGTTATGGAATAGCAGTCAGCTGCAGAGTAAGGCTCCCTTTTTTTTTAATCAAACTGAATGTCTCAGTGATGTGATAGAGATTAAGAGATGCAATTAAGACAGGCCCCACACCAGCTACTCCTATGACTTCTGAATGACTACCAATTTGCTGCCAAATTATAAACAGCTTTGTACTGTGGAATGTATCGACCAGGAATATGGCCAAGATTGTCCAAATTAGTTTCAACTTGCAGACTCTGTGTTTAGGTTCCAGAGGTGAAAAGGATTGTGTCCATCGAAAAACTCATTTTACTATATTTAAATTACAGCTCAGATTATACTGCCACTTGCTGTGCAATATGTTGCATCCTTTATTTCTATCAAATAGTTAACCAGAACCACAATATGAAAGTTTATATTTTCAAAAGTATTCAAGAAATTACATAACAGAAAATCTTTTATATTTAGCAAAACTTGTGACAAGGATAAGTTACCTACTTTGGACAGTTCACTTATCCTTATAGCTTTTTCTTTTTAAAAAAAGCAACAAAACACAAAATGATATATCTTACATGCAGTTGTTGACATATCTACCATTAAAGGGAAATTAAGTTTTAAAACAATGTTGTTACAAACTCACAAGAGGCCCTCTCCTTCTTACCTTGTTTTTAAGTATATTATTGGACTATTCGCTGAGTTCTTCCACCCAGGGTGTTAGGGCAACTTAACATAATTCAAATCACTTTCAAAACTGGGAAAGGGCACGACAATTACTTAAACTAATGGAAGCACTGGCTCCCACAGCAATTAAGTATAGGCGTATGATTTGGTAGATTGGCAGTTGGGTAGGTTCTGACAATTAATGGATAACATTAAACAAAGAATGAGAAAGAATCAAGATAAATGTCTCGTTTTTCATTTGTTTTTCAACAACGGGACGAGTTGAGTGCATATGATGCAGTTTTCTTCCTTAAGTTAATTTTGCAAATTACATATCTTTTTGTCACTAAGTCTTAATGTTTAATAAACTTGAGCATAGCCCATTAATAGCTTTACAAATATTTTCAAGAGCAGCCTTTATGAAGGAGGTCTCATAAGCAGCTACCACCCCAGTAAAAAGATACTTGAGATTTTCAAATTCACTCCTTACTAGACCATGAATACACTTAAAAAGCCATAAAGCTAATTTTGATAACAATGTTTTGCTAGAAATTCAATTCACAACAGTCTTGGCCATCTCATGTTCTTGGTATAGTCTACACAATATGAACCCATTATTTAAATATTCAAGTAACAGAATCTATTTCCTTAGAATAGGGAGCAAAAGGAGAGAATGGCCATGAGGCAAGTCCACTTGACTTTGTTATGTCATGTTTCATCATTGACTTTAATTTAAAATGACATCTGATAATTCCCTTGTTTTTAAAATAGAGTCAGAAGGAAGCTGTTTATTAAAAGTGTTATGGCATGACGGATGGTAAAGGCTGCTCAAATCCCAGAGGGAAACTTGAAACAGATGCCAAAATAGTTTTTGCAATTTGTATTGTATGAGGAGCAGTTCCGAAATCAGGAAATGATTTCCCAGACTATTTGTGATGATTTTATAGTAAATATTTCCTTTATTAAAAGAATAAAGGAAAAAAATTAAATTTAAACACAAAAATGGCTTCACACAGTAAACAGTACTTTAAAACAGTTCCACAAAGCTTAACTTAGCTACCCTAATCGCTAACCTTTCCCTTTTCTGTTCAGCAACTCTTATAAATTTTAAAGTCTATAGAAATCCAATAATTTTACCACACAGTGCTTTTTCCTTGGGGTGTCCTCTGAGGTTGACAGCAATTAGTGCTTTCAGTTTGGCCTTGTTCACCCGGCCTTCTGGGAATTTTGATGCTGTCTTCTGGGAGATCTAAGTAGCTAACCCGCTGTCTTCTGGGAGATCTAAGCAGCTACCCCTTCATATAGGCTTCAGTATTTCCTTAAATGCATTCCTTCCCTTTGATTTCTCTATTGTTACAACCAGTCTCTTCAGAAATTCTTTCTTCCCAGAATTGATTAAATCATTCTTTACTTTAGCTCTTAGACTTGTGAAAACAAACTTACCCTATCTTTACCTCACTTCCTTACACGTTTTTCCAACCTGGATATATCTCCCTTTGAACTAAAACAACTCATTTCAAACTATTCCTATTATTGCTTTATGTAAAACTCTGACTGAAGTTCCTTTTGGTTCTTTAGCATATCAAAACCACTTCTCACTGTTGACTTTAGACCCTCACTCTAGTTCTTAATCCAATTACAGCCTGATTTCCAGTACATGAGAAAATATACCAGGGTTATTACAAGAAAAATATTACAATTTCTTGTTTTCTCAACAATAGTTATTGGGACATGAGAAGTGGTACTGCTCAGATAATTATGAAATATCAAACATTCCTTCATGGGATTGGTGCAATCAAGTTATCTGATGGTGGTGAATTGGTCAGAGAGTGGTCAGGTTCTGATAACAAAGGACCCAAGAAATCCAATTACTCAACCTTAATGGAGGTGCCCTAAATACTCAGCAGGGAAATCAAAATCAGTTTAGCTTAGTATGACCCCTTGCTTTTTCAAGTATGCTCAGAGACAGGTAGGGGGAGCATTTGGCATCAAGAACATTGGGGATCTATCAGAGACATGTAACTTGATACAATCCACAAATTTCATAACAGCATTTATCTGCTATAAGACCTGTCAACTGTGTTTGAATGAGAAGGAAACAAGTGTAAGAGATTCCTATATGTAAGGAATTCATTGGCTGCCATAGAATAATTGCTTTGTGACATTGTCACAACATGGAAGAAATCAATACAAAAATAAATTTCTTGAAAGTTCAATGGCCATCACATGAAGAAAATGGTGTTCCTTTCAACAATGAACTTTGTTGGAAGCCAAGAAGGAACAACAACAATGTGAAAAGTCTCAGGACTTAATGGCCATTTTAATAGGAATGCAGTGGCTTCAAGGTATCCAGTCAGACAAGGATGACAGTTCAAGAATTTTAGATTTTCCAAGGTTCTACCTGCCATGTCATCAAAATTACTTAATCACCAATACTCAGAGTGATAGATTATTCTGCACATAGTGGCATTACTCAAGATCTTTCCCTCTGATTTTGGAACCCACATGTATCACAAGAATTTTTAAAACGAACTTGAAATAATTTAACACTCTGCACACAATGGTGCTATAAGCAATGTTAGTGTGCATTATACTGGCACGCAAAGTTGGTGCTCCAACTAAATTGTATTAGTAACATGCCATCTGGTGAATATAAAGCTGCAAGAAGAGAGAGGATGAAAACTTATATCCTTTGACAACCTCAGGATGACCCAAAGCACCCTACAGTCAATGTTTGAAATCTAGTCACTGTTATAATGTTGGAAAGCCGGCAGCCACTTTGCACAAAGCAAGCTCCCATTAGCGGAAATGCAAAAATGACCAAATAATCTGCGCTAAATTATGTTGGTCAAAGGATTGTTTATTGGACAGGCCATTCGGGGGAACTCCACTTTTCTTCGAAGTAGTGCCATGGGATCTTTTAGGTCTACCTGAGGGAGATGGGGAGTTGCTTTAACATCTCATCTGAAAGCTGGCACATCTCCAATGTTGCAGCACCTCCTCAATACTGGACTAGAGTGTCAGCCTGGATTGTGCTTTCAAGTTTCCCAGTGTGGAGCTTTTGAAACCACAAGCTTCTGACTCAGATGAGACTGTTACCAGCTGAGCTACAGCTGGCATTAACATTCAGTAAGCACAGCTTTTCAATCGGATATAGGGAGGAAGAGAAGAAGTGCTATTTTAGAGAAGTCAAGCCTCAGGGTGTAACCCATGCAACACCATATGTGAAAAGCACTATGAGGGAAAGGTCTAAGCAGGGAATATAAAATGTACTGCATTTTGTTATATATTATGTTAATCACCAGTCATCACATCTGACAAGTCAATCATAATTATATTTATTGTAGTTGTTGTGTTACGCTTAAAATACGTTAATATAATTGCTCAAGATTTTAGATATCACTGCAGATTACTGAATTCCTGCAATCATGTTAAAAAATTACAAAAAATAAAACTTTTGTATTTATCTTTACTTTTATTTGAATTTCCTTTTGACGGACTCTGTTCCAACATACAAGGTGAAACCTTGCTATGCTGCAGTGAAAATAATAATGTGGGGAGGGAGAACTCAAATTCTGCTGGTAATTTTTCTTTGGTGATGTGTTCAAGGTGAGTGACACAGATGCTGACTAATTAAACACTGACCCACTTTTGGCATCTGGTGTCAGCATCAAAAATACTCAGATAAGTTGTAACATGGACCAATGGTAGAATAAAGTTTCTTTAACTCTTATCCAGCAATTTATCTTAATCCCAATTTCAGAAGTATTTACTACTGTACCAATCTGATACACCAACTATCCATCTGAGATTATCCATTTGAAGAATATTAAATGGAATTTAGTATTGTGCACCACACTTTGAATTTAAATCAGATCTTTATAGCCAGAGGTGCCACAGCTAAATCTAACTGTACTAACCATACCACACCACTAAGTCTATGTGGATTCATATTTGAGATGTTTTGTGGCAACCATTCTAAAAATTTTAATCATGTATTCTGTAATTGTGCCCTTACTTGCAAACTTAGAAGAGAAAAGGCTGTAATTTGATCAAAACAGGTGTTGTTGCACCAACTGTATTCTGTCCTCTTGTGACACTACCTACTTATTTGTTACTTTAAGATTGTCCCAAGTCTCATGGCAGGGCTGAGGTGCATTCAGACCAAAGTTTCATATATTCATAAATATTATATAAAACTGAGACACTTACCAAAGATAAGACCACTGTAGAGGCAATTCAACAAAACAACCTTACATTTGAAAAACTGCTCTCAATAACCACAACAAAAAATGCTAAAGCATTGCACATTCAAAGATGTTGTTCTATTTTGTACATGAATAGAAATGCTGAGTTCATCAAGACCGGCATTCTTACTAACGCTGGCTAAAATGATAAAAGATAATTGTCCTATCTTTCATCGACATTAACCAAAATTCATTGTAATGTAAATTCTCAAGGCAATCAGGTTGTCAAAGTAATTTTATTAAGCACACACATTGTTCTCAGAACAAAACCTGTACACTAGAAACAAGGCTGTACAATACAATTAATTCTCATCAATGGTCATGAAGACAGCTTCATTGGTCTTTACACACACTGAACATTTCACGTGGCGAGGTCCTAGAGCCTGTAGAAGATGGTCATTTCTTCATTTTCATATCTGCTTCAATGGCACAACGACGTCCCCTTGTACCACCATCCTAATGGGGAAAAAAATTACTCTTTTTCACTGCTTATTGGGGAAATATTAAGCATTTATAGTCACAGAACTTTGTTATATTCCAGAACATTACATTTTATGAGGCAGACGGCACATGCATTGGTGAAAGAACAAAAAAAGTGTCATTAAACAAAAAAAATAATAACTGGCCCAAATAGTTTTGCAATATGAGCACATAGAACAAAAAAGGTATGCTGTATTTATAAATGAAGGCGAAAATATATTTGTAGAACAAAGATTCATGCACATTATTAGGGTAATAGTTCTGGAAAGAATAAGAAATGAAGACTACATGAAAAATATTAAAAAGGGACTGTGGTTGAAGATTGAACATCACAGAGGGGGACAACATCCTTAATATACAAAACACTCCTAATGCTTTCTAGTGCCCAGCATCAACACATTCCACCTTCATTTGAAAAAATTTCAAACCGAATGCATTGCACTTACCTGGTAGCAGCAATTAACTGCTTTGTGGAGACTGTTAACAGTATTTTGTCATCAGCTGATGTCACAGCGCTTGCTGTTGCTGGCTGAAATACATGGGGAAACTAGAAATGTCAACACAGGACAGCTTTTAAAAATAAATTTCATTTAAATTTAAAAAAACCATGTTTTTAATCCAGTGATTGAGTAAAATAGAAATTTGTGTTAAATTACCATCATGCAATCACTGAAATAAAGATAAATTTAGAACAAACAAAACTCCTAGATTTCCATGTATTTCAGCCAGCACTGTGACATCATCAGCTGATGACAAAAACCTCTCCAAAGTAGTTAACTTCTGCAACCAGGTAAGAGGAAAACACCCACTCTGAAACTTCTGTGTAGACGAAATGATAAAAATGAATTAGTGTTAGGAGCTAAATGTTGGAGTTGTGTTCTTTGCATTTAATAGAAATTATGTTGGAACACAAAATTTTTTATTTGACATTTAAAAGGGAATAGAAGACATAGAAAAAGGGAACTATGTGATTGTACATAACACTTGTGTTAGTAACAACATTAATGTGGGCAATTAATTTGCTCCATTGAAACATTTATTCTGTAGATAGGCATGGGTCATTAGTTGTAAAGACGGGTTGAATGTGTGCGATTGAAATACAGTCACAAATACGTTCGTAAAATGAAAATGTGGAACATTTTGGAGAATGACTGGAAAAATCCAGGAATACAAGTCACATTATTTAAACTAGACCCCTATACAAAATCCAAGACAATATGCAACAGTATGACTCGTACTTGGATATTAAACTGGAGTTTAATCATAAAATTGGGCTACTGAATCTAATGCTATTTGCATGAACTACTAGCAAAACAATTGTCTGAATGGTGAATGAGGCTTTTGAATAGTCAGATGTCCTTAAGGGTAGACGGCATTGAAATCAATTTAAATGTCTTTCAAAGAACTGACACCTTTATCTTGCAAGAGTGGCCATAAAATTTAAAAGTCTCCCCAATACTTGAGGGCAAATTTCCCCACAGATTCAAATAATACTGAGTACTGTAGCTTGCTCATATCATGAGCATATGATGTTTTGAAAACTATCTTCATGTATGAGGTAAATTTATTTTACTTTAGTCTGGAAATCAGCATGCAAGATATAATATGAACACAACAAATCCTCTAGTTCTACAGAGGGAAATAAATTATTTGAAAGTTTTAACATCTCCATTAAAATAATGGGCAAAAGAACTTCAAACATTCACTGTTATCATTTCCAGACATGAATTAGTAATTAGCCCATCCTTTCTTCCTGGCTGCCTGACTCAATGCAGTGCAGCAGTGAGCAAACTTTAACAAACACAAACTGAAATTCTAAGAGGGAAATAAAATTAATGAAATTTAAATATAACGCTTTGCCTTCATTCCACCTTCCCCCTTAAAATATATTTAACCACCCTTCCCAAAAAAAGACATTTTGACACATAAAGATCCATTTTAATTAAATTACTCCCCTAAAAATCTGAATACTGAGTTTCTCATCTGATCAAAACTCATGAAATATATTTGGCCTCCTGGACCCATTGGGAGAAAAATTCATTTCCATAGTGCCGCTTCAAAAGGCATTATGCAGACTTATACTGATCCCCAGGGGGCCGACAGCACTGATGCTGCTTTAAGTAGCATAGCTGTTGCTATTGTCTCTTTAACAGCATATAATGTTGCTGCTCTTTCATTTCATCAAAATCCCTTTTCATTAACTGAAATTAGCATTTCAGACTAGCATTTCCTAGTTGAAGGGGACGTTGATCCTATTTAAAAATAAAAATGGAAAAGCACAATAATCATAACAGAGAAACAAAACCTGTATCATGCAGTGCTGTGTTGTAGAAATAACCAGCTTTTAATACTAATACTTTTTCAGCAATTTGCCATTGCTTCTTTCTGTAGGGAACTTGGTGTAAGATGGCAACATGCCAGACAAACCTGTGCTCCAAAGACAGCTTACCAAAAATGTAATATTTTGCTAAATTCTACAGGATGTGATACAGCAGAGCAAAAAAAAAACCTGAAGGTGTGAGAGTGATACCATATTATCCAGAAATCACCATAGGCAAGTCAAGGAATTGCCTTGGTTGGATGATATGTTGCAAGCCAGGTTTTCCAACAAAACAGCAGCACATGGTTTAAAACGCCACCCAAGTTATTCATAAATATCAATAAATCCTGTCAGTTCCCTCAAGTGAAAGCTGGGACCTGAAGTAAAGCTATTCAGAATTCACTGAGCAGCATCCTACAGTGTGGGAAGCATCACCTACCTGTTCTGCTGTAGAGCCCTATCAGAGCGAAGGCTGCATGCCGATGCTCCTAATCGCTGGGTCCTGAGCATTTAGATCACGTGCAATTCTAGCAGTGGGACATGTAAATGCCTTAAACTGTCTTTCACTAGATCTAGAAGCTTTCTTCCATTGGTTTACATCTCTCTGGTTTCTTGAAAATCCTGGCTCACTGCATTACGAACGCCTTATTCCCTATATTTCTTTTTATATGTATAGGAAAAATGCTGTTTTGGTTGAAGTTTCTCTTTATGTTGTTTGAATCCACATCTAAACTGAAAGATCTTCCTCCAGACAGCATCTAACTGATATCAGCTCATTGGATACAGCCAGCTATGAACTGGCACTAACTTCACAGCAGTCACATGGTAGCTGGTGTAGTGGATCAACAGTCAATGCCACATTTTAAGATGACATTTGTGAAACGATGAAATATCAGACATTACTGAACCTAATGAAACAAACTGGGACAATTTCATCAAAACATACTTTCACAGAAAAAAACAGTTATGATTTTGACCAGCTAAGAACCACAGATTAAGCATTATAATCTGGGTTAACATTCAGGGCAGAACATTCACTTCCAGACTTTGACATCTCCTACAATGAGTTATTATCCACATTTTATATTGAATACTTACAAAAAGAGAGAGAAGAAAGGCAGGAGAGCCCATGGGGACACTGTCCTGTTAAAGGACAAACAAAAAAAAACACCAAATCAGATTCAACCTGAACAAACATAAGCAAACCAGCTACATTCTCTCAGAAGACATCAACCTGGATTTCCATTCAATGGTATTTTAGTGCTAACAGTAACTCATTTATTCGAATGGTTTACCACTTTGTTATGAATCAATCAGAAAGTCCAGGCTCTTCGTATAACACTAACAAACGATAAAGGATTCCTGGAACATCTGAAAAGTAATTATATTTGCATGACCATATTAACAACTGATGTTACAACACTACCTCTATCTATGATTATATCTCTAGACTAAGATTCTAGACTTTACCAACTGGCATTATAATTTTAGGATTATTGTATACAGATGGTCAGCAGTAATGAGTATACCTATACCTGCAAATCAAAACTACAAGCAAAGTATAATTGCTATTATTCTTTCATAGGTTAGACATCTGACACTATAAATAAAGGCCCAGCCATCTTCATTAATGCCCTTTCTTCCGTCATAAGGTCAGAAGTGCGGATGTTCGCTGGTGATTGCACAATGTTCAGCACCATTCATGACTCCTCAGATACTGAAGGAGTCCATATCCAAATGCAGCCAGACCTGGACAATACCCAGACTTGGACTGACAAGTGGCAAGTAACATTCGTGCCACACAAGTGCCAGGTAATGACTATCTCCAACAAGAGAGAATCTAAGCATCGCCCCTTGACATACAACAGTATTACCATCACTGAATCCCCCACTATCAACATCCTGGGGGTTACCATTGACTAGAAACTGAACTGGACCAGCCATATAAATACTGTGGCTACAAGAGCAGGTCAGGGACAAGGAATCCTGCGACGAGCAACTCACTTCCTGACTTTCCAAAGCCTGTCCACCATCTACAAGGCACAAGTCAGGAGTGTAACGGAATACTCTCCACTTGTCTAAGTGTAGGTCCAACAACACTTGACAAGTTTGATACCATCCAGGACAACACAGTCCACTTGATTGGCACCCCATCCACAAACATTCACTCCACCCACCACCAACGGACAGTGGGGGCAGTGCATACCATCTACAAGATGCACTGCAGGAACTCACCAATCCTCCTTCCAAAATATATCGCCATTCCTTCACTGACGCTGGGTGAAAATCCTGGCACTCCCTCCCTGACACCACTGTGAGTGTACCTACACCACATGGACTGCAGCAATTCAGGAAGGCAGCTCACCACCACCTTCTCAAGGGCAACTAGGGATGGGTAATAAATGCTGGCCTAGCCAGTGATGTCCACATCCCATGAATGGGTAAAAAAAACTATAAAACAAAACTGGAAACAGTTTGCATCATACAAACATTCATACAAACATACAAATTAGGAGTAGGCCACTTGGCCCCTCGAGCTTGCTCCGTCATTCAATAAGCTCATGGTTGATCTGACTTTACCCTTAGCTCCACATTCCTGCCTACCCTGTTAACCTTTCATCCCCTTACTTATCAAGAATCTATCTACCTCTGCCTTAAAAGATAGTCAAGGACTCAAACCACATTTTGAGGAAGAGAATTCCAAAGTGTTTCAGCTCTCAGAGGAAAACTTTTTTCCTCATCTCTGGCCTAAATGGGCAACCCCTTATTTTGAAAAAGTGGTCCCAAGTTCTAGATTCTCCCACAAGAGGAAACATCTTTTTCACTGCGACCCCTGTCAAGACCCCTCAGGATCTTATATGTTTCAATCAAGTTGCATCTTACTCTTCTAAACTCCAGCAGATATAAGCCTAGCCTGTCCAGCCTTTCCTCATAAGGCAATCCACCCATTCCAGGTATTAATCTAGTAAATGCTCTCTGAACTGCTTCCAATGCATTTACATCTTTCCTTAAATAAGGAAACCAAAACTGTACACAGTTCTCCAGATGTGGTCTAACCAATGCCCTATATAACTGAAGCATAACCTCTTGTATTCAACTCCTCTTGCAATAAACGATAACATTGTTAGCTTTGCTAATTACTTCTTGCACCTACATACTAGCCTTTTGTGATTTATGCATTAAGGTACCCAGGTCCCTCTGCAACTCCGAGCTTTTCAGTCTCTTAACCATTTAGATAATATGCCACTTTTATTCATTCTGCCAAAATGGACCACCTCACATTTTACCAAATTATACTCCATTTGCCAGATCTTTGCCCACTCACCTAGCCTATCTACATCCTTTTGCAGCCTCCTTACATCCTGTTCACAACAGCTTCTTTCCTACCTTCTTTCTGTCATCAGCAAATTTAGCAGCCATACCATGGGTCCCTTCATCCAAATCGTTCATATAAATTATAAAGGCTTGAGGCTCCAGCAATGATCCCTGTGGCACACCAATCATCACATCCTGCCAACCAGAAAATTAGCCCTTTGTGCCTATGTTTCCTGTTAGCCAGCCAATCTTCTATCTATGCCAATGTTACCCCTATATCATAAGCTTTTATTTCCCCTAAGAGCCGTTTGAGGAGGCACCTTATCAAATGTCTTCTGAAAACCTAAGGACCAGTACATCCACTGGTTCCCCTTTATCCATATCACTTGTTACTTCAAATAACTCCAAAAAATTTATTAAAATGATTTCCCTTTCACAAAACCATGTTGACTCTGCCTGATTACTTTGAATTATCTAAATGCCCTGTTATAACATTTTCCCTATGACGGATGTTAAGCTAACTGCCCTAGTTTCCTGTTTTCTGTCTCCCTCCCTTTTTGAATAAAGGAGTTACATCACATCAACTATCTCACTAGCCACTTCTTTTAAAACCTTAAGATGGAATCCACCAGGACCCGGGGACTTGTCAACCTGCAGTTCCATTAATTTGCGAAGTCCCACTCCCCTGGTGATTGTAATTTTCTTGAATTCCTCTCTCCCTTCCAATTCCTGATTTACAACTACTTTTGGGACAGTATTTGTACCCTCTGTAGTGAGGATCGATGCAAAATACCTATTCAAATCATCTGCCATCTCCTTATTCTCCCTTATTAACTCCCCAGACTCACTTTGCATTGGACCAATGCTCACTTTGTTAACTCTTCTTTTTTAAATATCCCAGAAGGCGTTCACTCAAAATTGAAGCATAGCTGAGGCAATGGTCTATGCTTTTATTTGACTATATTACTGTGGTAATTGTTTAAAATGGCAATAGTGTAACTTTTACAAAAAATATTGGTGTCAGTGTGGTATAGAGACAGGAAATGTAAAAGACTTCTAAAAAGAATTGGCTTCTTTTAAAGTCTTTTTAGTTTTGGCTGATTTACATTTGGCCCCATTTCTAGATCTGATCCCCTGCAAAAATATAAAAAGATTTAATTGTTAATGTTAATTATTTCTAATTTACAACATCCAAACATTTGTCCAGTTTTTAAACTTACATTTAAATTATTCTTTGACCTTTTTTGTCCAAGTGTCACCATTCTTCCCAAAATGTTCTGCTAGTTTGCCTCACCATGACTTTCTGACTCTGCCCTAATTTAGTTGCGCTTTCATAAATAAGATCTTGCCCAATTGGCAAAACTGGAGATGCATCAGCCAGGACAGGGAGTGCTAGCAAGCATTTTCACAGTGGATTCATCACAGCTGAAACAGACACTATCCTAATCTCACATCTACAAGTCTCCTTTCAGCATGATCACCTGAAGGTGATCGTAAAACAGGCCCATTTTCCTCCCCTGACCACCCCCACCCCCAACTCTTAGCTCAATGAAGGCAAAAGCAATTGTCACAACCCAACGATCAGACCAAAAACAGAACCTGGGAACTTTCTAATCGGTATAACACGTTATGAGAGTGTGGAGGAAAAAGGATCAACATATCCACTAACTTGTAAAAGAAGCAAGTGGAATTTTTGATGATTTTCTAAATTAAGATATCATAAGAATAGCACAATTATATCTTATAAATTAAGTTACAATCACATTGATATATGTTGGTAACAACATGTGCAATATAAACAATAGTTTGGGGCATTTTTGACACAACTGATCTGGTCACCTTCAATGCTTAACTAAATGATAATGTTAACAATACAAGATCAGTTCTGAAAATAGCAGGTAAGGTTTATTCATCTTGGTCCTGCTGAGCTTTATTGAACTATCACCGAAAACATTCTTATATTAAGTATCATAATTAAAAAGAAAAGTAAAGATATAAAGACTGACCTGGCTGCAGCACAGAAACAATTAGATCAATTTGAAAATGTTGCACTTTTGGTTACTGGAAAACTGGCCTTTAAAATTAGTATTCAGCTAAAGAAAACCCAACTGTGTAAATTTATTCCTAAAGCTACATCAGAATGACACATGTGGAAACAAATTGCCACTCATGATATGGAATGCAGTTTAATAGGGAATGCCAATACAGTACTGAAGCCAGAAGTCAAAAGAGTCTTGGATAACTCTAAAATACTTTCCTGGAGCAGTAAGTTATAGCTGATTTCTCCCCCTGACACAAGAATAAGAGCAAGCTTTAATTTTCAAATCAGGGTTACCTTTACAAGCTGATATACAGCTTGTGATTGACTCAGGGATTTCCTAATAAGGTTGAAACCAAGTAATTAATTAGTGCAATGTCTACTACCTAATAGCCAATTTTTACAAGCTTTACTGTTTAACACACTAAACTGTTAGAAATGATGGCTCTGGCTCTCTATAAAATACTTGTGCTACAGACAAACACTGACCTTTTCTGCAGCATCCTGTTTTCGAGTTGACTCACGCCCACGCAGGCTCTTAGCACTGATTCCAGACTCCGATGTTTGCATTATTAGCTGTGTGGCTAGGAATTGCTAAAAGGGCAGAGAGGAAAAAAAAATTCAGAGGAAGTAAAAGATAGTCCTAAACCTAAACAGAAGCAATGTCACAACAGGTTCTTGTCATCATTTAAGGCTATTTTTCCCAATTGAAGAAGGGTAAAGGATTTTTGGTGTTCTTGCTCCCCTTACCTAAATCAATAATCAGACAATGAAAGAATATTTGGAAATTTTACCAAAAGGAAAGATTTGCCATTTGAATAGTTAGAGAGAGAATTGGAGATTAGAGGCCTAGCAGTGGATTTAGATAGGCTATGAAATTTGGCTCAGCAAATGCATTTCAATGCTGATATAGAAGTCAAATAATGTGTTGTGACCAAAATGCGCATCACCGACGCAAATTCAATCAGATTAAATTAGCAGAGAGAGATTCAAAGGAATCTTGGAGTTATTTTAGCTTTCACTTCCACTATAGTGAAGCAAAACAGCAAATAGAACGCTGAGGCTTATAGTTCAGTGCTGTCTAATAGAAACTGATATGGTTATAGCGTTTTTAACTGCATGCACAAATGTTAGTGCAAAATGTCTTCCATGCACTTACAGCATATAGATAAATTGTAGTTCACATGCACATACTTATTTAAATATTTACCAGTCGCTAACTAAAGCACTCAATTATCAAAAGATGCGTGCTCACTCCTCTTTTCAATTCACTGATTTACCAGCAAACACACAAACAGGTAAGCCATATGAATATGAGTACTGAGATCACAGACTCAACAATGGTGCCTATTACCCAATTTTTTATTTACTAATCAGAAACCTAACTATCCCATCCGAATTTCCAATACATCACATCTGCCTATTCGCTGAGGGGTCGATCACTGCTGGCATAGATGAAAGTCACAAAAGTACATGACCTGCAGATCATAATGAAGGCCTACAATACACCACTCAAACTGCACTTGAAAGAATGATGTTCATAGTAATGCAGAGGTTGCAAAACGTAACCCGTGCTGAAACAAAAAGTGCTGCAAAAACTCGGCAGGTCTGACAGCATCTGTGAAGAGAAAGGCAGAGTTAACGTTTCGAGTCTGTATGAAGAAGAGTCATACGGACTCGAAATGTTAACTCTGCCTTTCTCTTCACAAAGGCTGTCAGACCTGCTGAGTTTTTCCAGCGCTTTTTTGTTTTAGTTTCAGATTTCCAGCAAACGCAATATTTTGCCATACCCATACTGATCTTGATTGTAAAGACAATGAAATATAAAATTACTATCACAGAAACTTAAGCTGCACAGTTTAGGAATGAGAGTTTTTATTTTACTCGTTCATGGGATGTGGGTGTCGTTAACTAGGCCAGCATTTATTGCCCATCCCTAATTGGCCTTGAACTGGGTGGCTTGCTAGGCCATTTCAGAGGGCATTTAAGAGTCAACCACTGTGGGTCTGGAGTCACACACAGGCCAGGCCAGGCAAGGACAGCAGATTTCCTTCCTTAAAGGAAGGACTTCAGTGAACCAGATGGGTTTTTCTGACAATCGACAATGGTTTCATGATCATCATTTAATTCCAGATTTTTATTGATTTCAAATTCTACCATCTGATTCGAACTCAGGTCCCCACAGTATTACCCTGGGTCTCTGGATTACCAGTCCAGTGATGATGCCACTACGCCACCACCTCCCTAACTGAGTTAACAGAATAAAGTAAGAGTTCAAATGATCCCCCCAACCATCCCTACTCTTCCCCTTTCTAAATTGACATTTTTACTACAACGAAAAGCCTTTTTGGTGAAAAAAGAGACATGTTTAAGCTTTTCATCTTGTCATGGAGAATGCACCAGTGATAGCGACTGACAGTTAACTGCCAAACATTGTTTGAAATTTAAACCAGGCAGCTTGATCCAATGAGTCAGCGAATGTCTGTCACTTATTTTGTTTAGCTGAAACAGGTGCAATGATGGTACATGTTCTGTCTGCAAAGAACAGGGCTCTGTGTACTAGTACATTTAGCTTCCAGTACATGCAAATGTGCCACACTGCGGGCCCGACTGACCATCTTAAATTGGTGGTCAGCGTAATTCTTAGCACATTGAGGATTATTTAGCAAATGTTGTTCAGTAATTGCGCGATTGGACAACATTTGCCAAATAATCCTCAAGGTCAAGCTGCCTAGTTTAAATTTCAAACAATGCTTGGCAGTTAACTGACAGTTACCATCACTGGTGCATTCTCCATGGCAACGCCACTTGCCAATCAGCACTCTCTTCACACAGTGTAAATTGTTTTCCCCTTATGTTGGCATTCTTGCGAAGCGTCCTGATGACTGTAAGATGAAAAGATTAGACATCTATTTTTTTCAGCAATATCCAAGTTCTATACTATCAAAAGGGTTTTTTAAATATACATGGGTTAGTCTAGTAACTATTTCAATGAAATTACATATTATCATCATTTACATGTTTGTGAAATATTAAAAGTTGTGTATGTTCTACCTGAATTTGTTCCAAGACATCTCGCTGCATTTCTAATGCCATGTGATACACGTCATGGTCGGAGCTATTATACATCACTGCATTCTGGAACATAAGCATTATGTCTCGCTGAAACTCTGCTGTTGTGCGAATTAAGCCAGTCTCAATATTTTTCTTTATTGTAGATAAATCCATTGGTCTGAAAGATGACATGAAACGGTGATCAATAAAAGCAACCCTTCACCTTTACCTTACTCTCCCACATGATTATTTCCTGGTGATGATTAAATATCTCACTCACTTTTCCTGAACCACTTCATCAAACTCAGGGTCGCAAAGGGTCGGAGCCTATCCCGACAGGCAGTGGGTGCAAGGTGGGATACACCCCGGACGGGATGCCAGTCCATCACAGGGCACACACTCACATAGACATACACACTAAGGGGACACACTGAGGGACAATTTTACCATAGCTAATCCACTTAATCAGCACGTCTTCGGATGGTGGGAGGAAATCGGAGCACCCAGAGGAAACCCATGCAGACACGGGGAGAACGTGCAAACTCCACACAGATGGACACCAGATCAGGATTGACGGTGGTGCAGTGGTTACTGCTGCTGCCTCACAGCTCCAGGGACCAGGGTTCAACCCTGAGCTCGGGTCTCTGTCTGTGAGGAGTTTGCACGTTCTTCCAGTGTTCGCGTGGGTTTCCTCCGGTGCTCTGGTTTCCTCCCACCGTCCAAAGATGTGCTGGTTAGGTGAACTGGCTATGGTAAAATTGCCCCTTAATGTGTGTGTACGTCCGAGTGTGTGTCCTGTGATGGACTGGCGTCCTGTCCTGCGTGCACGCTGTCTAGTGCCCATTGCCTGTCAGGATAGGCTCCGACTCCCGCGACCCTGAATTGGATGAAGCGGTTTTGGAAAAGTGAGTGAGTGAGATACTTAATGGTCACTCTTTACACTACAAGCAAACAACAAAAACATCACTGTACATACATAACACTGAAGTTTGTAATAATTCTCATCACTATATTTCATTGGAAAATGCAGATTATTTTTTCGGTAATTCTGTAGCTCCTGAAGATGTCCATTATTATAATGCCTCTTGATATATGTTCCCTTCGTTCTTGATTATCAAAAGCCTTGCACTTTATAGTCAGCTCATCCTCATACCCGACTGTCCAATAGTCAAGAAAGGGCCTAGTTGAATAGCATATAAGACCATAAGGTGCGGGGGCAGAAGTAGGCCATTCAGCCCATCGAGTCTGCTCCGCCATTCAATGAGATCATGGCTGATCTGATAATCCTCAACTCCACTTTCCTGCCTTTTCCCCATAACCCTCGATTCCCTTACTGATTAAAAATCTGTCCATCTCAATCTTGAATATACTTAATGACCCAGCCTCTACAGCCCTCTGCAGTAAAGAATTCCACAGATTGACTACCCTCAGAAGAAATTCCTCCTCATCTCTGTTTTAAATGGGTGCCTCCTTACTCTGAGATTATGCCCCCTGGTCCTAGACTCTCCCACAAGAGAAAATAATCTCTCAGCATCTACCCTACCAAGCCCCTAAGAATCTTGTGTGTTTCAATAAGGTCACCTCGCATTCTTTTAAACTCCAATGAGTACAGACCCAACCAACTCAACCTCTCCTCATAAGAAAATCCCTCCTTACCTGGGATCAACCTAGTGAACCTTCTCTGGACTGCCTCCAATGCCAATATATCAGTATATCAGTATATAAAACATGGAAGAGTCAATTACACATATCTACTGAGATTTTCCTTGGTTTTGTAACTTTACTACTCATGGACATACAGTTGTACTGCTAAAAAATAAAATTCAATAATATTTCAAAATCTCTGAACAATTTGCTATTTTTGTATCCTCACATACTGGACAGAACATCAGTTCAGTGGATATTTCAGTAACACATGATATTATTCCAAAAAAAATCACTCTCAGCATTTCAGAAGTCCTAGGTAAGGGGAGTTGCAAATGCTAACAAACAGAACACTTTCCCCTTTTTATAATGTCAATCTTGGCATTAAGCAGTTTTGAGGGAGACATTGTTCTTTTGCTGCACTGTAAACTTATTCCAACTTTACATTGCATTATGGGAGTTTTGTGCTGTGAACTGGGTTGAGATGAAGGAAGACAATTAGGATCCTTCTGTTCAGGTGAGAGACAACTTTCATCCAATCAAACTGGGCCAAACTTGACACAAAAGGATACTCTACTAACCCCAATGCATTAGCAAATCCCTCAACTAGCACTCATCATAGCGGAGGACATATTTAAAACAAAAAGAAGTAATAGCAATCCTGGTCTAAACAATTGTTTGTGACTTTCGGACTCCTGAGCTCAAGCTGAACAGAAACTGAGATTTCTATCTGTATGTACCACTCATTATTCCTTGTGTCGTAAGCTTCCAATTAATGGCACCAAGGTAAATCTTCAGAGCGAAAAGGAATCTGAGCTGCTTCATGCATACTGTTGCATCAAGAATAGAGTTTGTAGCGATCCCTCAGCGTATCACTTGCTCACTCATTTGCAGACCAAGCTTCCATTCAGCGCTTCTCCAGGGCAAAAAACCTCAGTCTGGAAACTCAGAAATGTAGAGTTGTGCAAATGTCTAACAAGTGCTGCATTCTGACGCACTAATATGTGTTGCACCACCTCAAAAATCATTATTCTTACATACTGGTATATTTATATTTATACAGTGAAAATCTTCTACACACTTTATGTATAAACATATACATGTGTTTTTTCTGACGGCTCTGTAACATACATATTACTGTGCATTTATGAAGGCTAAATGCCTGGGTCTCTATTTTTGCAAATAAGTTAATTGTAATAACTGAACCATTACTCTCCATGGAATCTTGGTAAACATTTTTGGAGTGAAAGTTAACAAACATGCTTACAAAAGTGAAATAATTTTATACTAGATACATTTATGTTAGAACGATCTTAGAGATATTTATCAGTACAATCTAACTTTTTGTTTGATAGCATTGCCATCAAGATCTCTTTTACAAATCAATAGTTACAAATACACGACTTTACTTATATCCTTGAAAAGGATGGTGAGTAAAATAAGTATTATCATTCAGCTAATAGCCGAAAAGAGGAATAGCAACAAAGTGCAGTTTTATCATCAGTAAACATACCTCAAGTAACTCAGGATAATTCAAGTATTTTTGCATTATGGGAGTCTTTGTGCACCAATTAAGGCTTGAACAGTTGGGCTTTGCAACCCTTTCAAACATCCGTCATGATTAATATAAATACTGAACAAAAATATGACACAAAACAACTTGGGACAACTTGAAGAGTGTACTTAAACAATTCCATCTATTTTAAAAGGTGCTCTGCTGGCAAAATTTCCACTATTAAACCTGCAGAACTATTAAGAATTTGCATTGCTTGTCCAAGAAACTGACCTGTGTACAATACTATGATATCCTGGGGCAATATCATCTGTCACTGGTTGAAGGAATACATTAGCATATCTGTGTAAAAGGAAGAACACATTTTAGAAATTGAGACAGAAAATGTAGCAAAACATTAATATAGGTGAATGCTGAGCACAGAACAATAAGTGTGCTGATAAGGATAACAAACACAAAAACAACCACTAAAAACATAGCAGGTAGCTAAAAATTGTAATATACAGTAGCTGAAGAATTTAGATTACAATTATAAACCGCAAGAAAAGATAACAGTAATTGTTCACCTGAAACCTAGAAAGAAAACAGTCCAAACTCTAGTTAAATGAAATCATTCAGAAAATGCGATCATAATCAAATCAAGTCTAGTGTGTACTTTCTGCTTGTCACACCTAGGGCAGAACTTTACATCCCGTGGGCGGACACGTAACCTGATCGGGCATGAAATCGCACGAGCTGACATTGGGCGAGTGTCCCAACGTCATCGTGCACTCACGTGATATTTCGCTCAGCGGGTGCGCGTGGCGGTCAAAAGTGCATCCGCCAACAATTAAGTGGGCAATTAAGCTCATTAACAGCACAATTGAACGCGATCTTTTGTGGCCTGTCCAACCTTATGGTTGGCAGACAGGTCAATCAGCCAGGCAGCCTTTGCATTTAACATGAAACCTCATCTAAGGGCATGATGAAATCTCCGTTAGGAGATAGAATAAAGAGGAATATTTGGCGACAGCATTTTTATGAGGTATGCTTTCAGGTGCTTGACTGTGCTGAATGGATATTGTTTACAGCTTTTTTATGCTTCGTTTTATTAGTTGCAGGTCTGCAGCTCCCCGAGGCAGCCGTCTATGTCAGGGAGCTCTCTCGAAGCACTAACCCGCGCCAGCAGTGACGTCGTCACCTGTCCTCTTCCCGCCCCCACCACAGCAGCGCTGAGCTTTTCAACGGGTGTTTCATGCTGGCCAGCCATTAATTGGCCAGCCAGCGTGAAATCGCAGTCGGGGGCCCGCTTTCTGGGCCTGCCGATCGTACACGCCCAACAAGGGAAAAATTCAGGCCCTAATTTCTGTTACGACGGTGTCAACCTGCCACTTCGTGAATGTGGTTCAAAGGAAAATAGCAGCAAATCAGAACAAGGGAGGTGAGGAAGCGAAAAGTGAAATGCAAAGAAAGCAGCTAGAAAGGCAGCCAACCAAGCAAAACACAAAAGATAAAGAGGGAATCAATTCAAGTAGGACTCCTCAGATGGTGAGAGACTTGATGTAACGATGGTCGGGTTGCAGTGAGTGTGGCTGTAGTGAGAATAGCAAAGGAGTGGAAGCAGCTGAGGAGTAATGTTGTAAAAGCGCGAGAAGTGTGCTTTCAAGGACGGTCTGTCCATTGAAAGTTTAAACCTCCCAGGCCGTTTCCATGTAGATCCATGTGGGAGGATTTTCACAGGGTCCGGACGCTGATCTTGAGTTGTACATCCATTTTCTGATGATCCAGAAACAAGACGTGCGCCAAAATATAAAAGCAAAAAAACTGCGGATGCTGGAAATCCAAAACAAAAACAAAAGTAAAAATACCCGGAAAAACTCAGCAGGTCTGACAGCATCTGTGGAGAGGAACACAGTTAAGGTTTCGAGTCCATATGACTCTTCAAAAGTTTTTTTTCACCCTTGCTTTAGGTGATGTAATGGTGAGATGCACTTCAGTGCCTTGTTACTAGAGGGAAGACCAGCCTAGACCACTCAACAAGATTGGACAGATGGACCCAAAAAGACAAATTATTGCAAAACGGTACTAACCTGTGATTGGCAGCTGCTCTCCATACCAGCATAATAGCCTTTTTCCAGATTTTCTGAGCTTGAATGGCTTCCTGATCTTCACTACAAACTGAACTAGAGAAAACAATAAGGGGAAACTAAATTAGAAATTAGACTACTAAAATAAGTTGCAGCATTGCAGGCAACTTATCAAAGATACCACACAATCTATCTGTACCTGTAAAGAAACATCATATGATTTGTATTCAAAATTACTTTCTTTTCATTTTATCCATACCAGTTATTTTTCCAAAGCAGTACTATTATTAAAAAGTGACAAAGAAGTTGCCAAAATAAAAAGATGGTTTAGTTTCTTTGAATTCCACCATAAACCTCCTAAAAATGTTACTGATAACACTAAGCAAAACGACGTTTTTCTACAATATGTGCAAACATATTAAGTTATTTTTCGCCTAATAATAAAATAGAAAGTTCTGAATGAATCCTAGCAAAGTGAAAAAATGGATGAAAGTCAGCTGTTTCTAGAAAACAGGTGACAAATTGGAAAGCAATTAGGATTTTTATACTTATACAGCACCTTTAACACAATAAAATGCCCCAAGGTGCTTTACAAGTGCATTATAAGACAAAATATGACACCAAGACACAGATATTAGGCCAGATGACCAAAACGCTTATTCAAAGAGCTAGGTGCTAAAGAGTACCTTATAGGAGGAAAGCAAGGTACAGAGACAGAGAGGTGTAGAGAGGGTATTCAAAGCTTAGGGCTTAAGCAACTGAAAGCATAGCCACCAGTGGTGGAGTGATTAAATTCAGGGATGTGCAAGATACCAGAATTAGAAAAGTGCAGATATCTTTGAGGGTTGTGGGCTTGAGGAGAACACAGCAATAGGGAGGGGTGATGCCTTGGAGGGATTTGAAAACAGGGGTGCGAATTTTCAAATCAAGATGTTGCTTGACCAGGAGTCAATGCAGGTCAGTGAGCACTGTGGTGATAGGTGAAAGGGAATTGGTGCAGATGCAGAATTTTAGGTTTACGGAGGTTAGATGTGGAGACCAGCCATGAGTGTGTTGGAACAGTCAAGTCTAGAGATAGCCTAGGCATGAATGAGGGTTTCAGCAGCCACTGTGCTAAAACAGGGGTGAAGCTATGGAGACGGAAATAGGCGGTCTTAGAAATGGTGCAAATATGAGAATGGAAGCTCATCTCTGGGTCAAACACGGCACCACAGTTGTGATTTGTACCATCAATTACCATGCTTGGGCATTGATTAAAACTGCATCAGAGTACACTGAAGTACAGCAGGATGAGTTGTTCCCAAATTTCTACAGTACAGGGCTGAGCAAATACTATGGTCATTTTAAGCAATCTGAATGAATATCATATGACTCCCTCCTCTAAGGGTTGAAACAGAACAGCTTACAAACTTACAATTGAGAGGAAGCAGGACTGCTGGGTATTGAATCAGCAAGGACTGATGACTGCAAATGTGCATTATGGACACTGAATCCATCATCACTTTCACTGATGGGTGGCTCATTGTCAGTTTCTGACATGTAGACCTCATTTGGTTCTTCTTCTCTGGCTTCATCCATGCTGGCAGCTTCACTAGCTCCATCCTCCTCTTTTGGAACAAGCATCTCTTGCAGCTACGAAATACATTCACGAATCATTATACAGAACATATGCTTGCAATACACTGACTTGTCTATTAACACAATTGCTGAAGAAATGAGTCTTGAGCAAGTTGAAAAGCTTCGACAAAATGACTTTTTTCAGCAATACTCCGTACTACCAAACCACTATTTGTATTAACACAATACTCACGCAAACATTGACTGATTCTCCCTTCTATTTTCTGTCACTAGAGTGATTACTTCTGCTTATCACTCTTCTTGAGGCTGACAAATAAAATCAGGAATTCTCAAGTGTGAACTTACATTCCATTAGTCAGTACTTTTATGGGAACAGTAGCATAGTGGCTATATCAGTGTCAGCCATGGCTCAGTTGGTAGCACACTTGCCTCGGAATCAAAAGGTTCTGGGTTCAAGTTCCACTCCAGAGTTTGAGTGCAAAAATCAAGGCTGACATTCCAGTGCTATACTGAAGGAGTGCTACACTTTCAGGGGTGCCGTCTTTTGGATGAGACATTAAACAGGAGGTCCTATCTGCCTGTTCAGGTGGATGTACAAAAATCAGCATTAATGACCACGTAACTACCGGATTGTCGTTGAAAACCCATGCACCATTTCTAAGACCGCCTATTTCCGTCTCCATAGCTTCACCCCTGTTTTAGCACAGTGGCTGCTAAAATTCTGCATCTGCACCAATTCCCTTTCACCTATCACCACAGTGCTCACTGACCTGCATTGACTCCTGGTCAAGCAACATCTTGATTTGAAAATTCGCACCCCTGTTTTCAAATCCCTCCAAGGCATCACCCCTCCCTATTGCTGTGTTCTCCTCAAGCCCACAACCCTCAAAGATATCTGCACTTTTTCTAATTCTGGTATCTTGCACATCCCTGAATTTAATCACTCCACCACTGGTGGCTATGCTTTCAGTTGCTTAAGCCCTAAGCTTTGAATACCCTCTCTACACCTCTCTGTCTCTGTACCTTGCTTTCCTCCTATAAGGTACTCTTTAGCACCTAGCTCTTTGAATAAGCGTTTTGGTCATCTGGCCTAATATCTGTGTCTTGGTGTCACAGGTAAACCTGGTTTACGACTATCGAAGTCTGCCATCCTTACCTAGTCTAGCCTGTGTGTGACTCCAGACTCTCAGCAATGAGGTTGACTCTTACCATCCCCTTGAATTACCTAGCAAATCACTCATTTGTTAAGGTAGTAATTCTCAAAGGCAATCAGGGATGGGCAATAAATGCTGTCTTTGCCAGTGACATTCGTGAATGAATTAATAAAAATTCATGACCCAATACGCTGCATCACCATAATGGCTTTTCAGGTTTAAAAAGAAATTCTCCACATCTTATCCAAATTGTCCTCTTTTTACATCTGGGTAGGTATTCTTATAATGCAAAACATTGGATATTCATACTTCATTAAAAATCATTACCATCTCATTTCCAACTGATCAGTTTTACTTTCTGTTTTGTTTGTGATATTCGGATGTTATTGAACTTTCTTTTAAAGTAAACTTAAACAAACAATAATTTATCCATCTGTGAAAGTGGATGGTACGTTATGCCAGCAGAACACAAAGAACTCTAGTTCAAATATCAAGGGAATAGCATTCAAGTTTAACAACAAGATCATTTGGCAAAGATAGACTCAATATCATAGCAGACACAAATTTTACTGAACTTACAACAGAGAAGCTCATTACTTAGTCACAGCCCCAATCACAGTATCAGTAGAATTATGTAATCTCAGATGTACAGTACCTTGATCTGGCCCTTGGCAATTACCCCAGTTTCTTCCTTTGTGGATTCTGAAGGTTGAAAACAAGGAGAGTCTGACATTAATTTTAATGCTGCTGTTGAATTATTATTCATAGTGCTTAACATCTTTCATCAGACGAAGATAGTCAACAACTGGGTCAGTTTAAAAGAAAAGTGAAATCATAGAGCAAAATAGCATGACTATGACACATCCCCCACCCCACTTTAAAAATCCTCCTGTCAAAAATTTACTCAAATAACATTTGATCAATACAAAATAGATGTGCTATTGTAGATTTAGTAAATTACTCAAGTAGTACTTTGGCAAAGTGAGGCCGGTTTTCCAACATACAATGCCACAAAAATGGAGGACACTAGCTCGAACCTGAAAATATTCACAAGGTCGGTTCCTAATTTTATCAGCACCAACAGGCAATAGTACTGCAGAAAGCTGTGGCACAGAGGGATTTGGCAGTCCTCATGCATGAATCACAAAAAGCTAGCATACAAATTCAGCAGGTAGTAGGGAAGGCAAATAGAATGTTAGCATTTATTTCAATGGGAATGGAGTATAAAAATAGGGAAGTCTTGCTAAAATTATTCAAGGCACTATTTAGACCACACCTGGAATATTGTGAACGGTTTTGGTCCCCTTATCTAAGGAAAGATATACTGGCATTGGAGGCAGGGTATGGAGGGATTTTCTTATGAGGAGAGGTTGAGTAGGTTGGGCCTGTACTCATTGGAATTTAGAAGAATGAGAGGCGATGATTATTGAAACAAATAAGATTCTTAGGGGGCTTGACAGGATAGATGCTGGGAGGCTATTTCCCTTTCTAGGAGAGTCTAGAACCAGAAGGCATAATCTCAGAGTAAGGGGTTGCCCATTTAAGACAGAGATGAGGAGGAATTTCTGGATGGTTAAGCATATTCAAGGTTGAGACAGGCAGGGCTTTAATCAGTAAGGGAGTCAAGTGGAGTTGAGGATTATCAGATCAGCCATGATTTCATGGCGGAACAGACTCAATAAGCCGAATCGCCTACTTCTGTTCCTACGTCTTATGGTCTTACTGAGCCACTACCTCTCCAGGGTGACAAATGATAACCATGTCAGTGATGCTCACATCCCATGAATGAATAACAGAAAAAGAGGCCATATGCTTTTCCATAGAGAAAAGAAACTCCACGATAGAAGAAAAAAAGTCAGATGGAGAGTTGCCAAGCAATTTCTTTGAATGGTAAATGAGTGGCACACGAGACTACAAGACAAATGACTGAGCTGAGAACTTGAAACGTATGTATCAGATAAGTTCACAATCGACTCAACATGGGGTTTAATAATTTCAGAACATAACCTCTGCCCCCATTTTTCCAAACGGCAGCTGTTGGTGATGAACGTGCAATGTCCATTTACATCTCCTCTCTGACGAGAGGTCATTGACCCAAAATGCTGAATTTGTTTCCTTCTCCACAGCAGACCTGACCTGAAGAGTACTTCCAGCATTTGTTTTAATCACACCTTTTGTTTTGTCTCTTTACCACCTCCTTTTGCCTTGCAGGATCATCCCTTTTGTCCTTTAACCTCTCCTGCCTTCCACCCTATCACAGACTTTCCCTTGCAGCTCCTCCTTCCCCCTCCCTTCATGCTTGCTTAAAACCTGTTACATCTCTAACTTCTTCCAATTCTGACAACAGGTCATCAAGCTGAAACATTAACTCTATTTTTTTCTCCATCGATGCTACTTGACCTGAATACTTTTCTGTTCTTATGCCAAGATTGAGTTGTGGGCTACTCAAGATTCAGTGTACATCAGGGAAAATCAGCAAAGGTTCCTACTACTGATCGTTATCCAGTGACCTCTGCTGGAAGTGTATCATGTGAGAGTTGGTTGAGGACAGATTTGAACTTGGCTATGATTGAACGGACTCAATTTAGGTGCACATAAAGAAAAATCACTTGCACAAAATACTAGAGGGAGATAGATGTTCCGGAATCTTTTGCTAAGGATAAATCCAGGAGATGAGGGAAAGCAAATAAAATAAAAAGAACGGGGAACAAAAAGAAAATTCAATAATTATTTTCAAGAATTTATTAAATAAATATTATCAAAAGCGGAAAAGAAATTTGAATGTGCAAAATTGTGTTGATGTTTCGCTTGCCATCTTCATAAATGGGTCCCATTCACTTCCTATTTCACTAACCTATAATTTCGGTTTGCCCCACTTCCTGAGAGCTACTTTTGTTCTGCGTTGTACTCCTGGGAGACAGCTGTCCAATTTCCTCAGAAGTACTTTTGCTACGTGCAGTGCTCCAGACCAAGGAATGTGTTGGTTCCTCAGATGTACTTTTACTTCGCATGGTGCTCCGCGGTAAAGAATGTTCCACCCCAAGTGTCTGCAAATGACAGGAACAAACAATTACAAAATGGATGAATGACAGCAGGGTACCACTTCTCAGATGTATTTCTAAAAGCAAGGTCAGCTACATAATTGGCACTTTCTCTTTCTCAAAACTATTAGTTTTAGTCTTTTGGTAGTACGGAACTTGAATATTGCTCAAAAAAGAGGCATTTTTTATTGATGTCTTAGTTTTTCCAGTTGGAACAAAATAAATGACAGCCGTTATAATAAAATAAAAGCAAAATATTGCCGATGCTGGAAATGTGAAAGAAAAACAGAAAATGCTGGAAAAACTCAGTAGGTCTGACAACATCTGTGGAGTGAATAACCAGAGTTAACGTTTTGAGTCCGTAAGACAATTCCTAAGAGCCATTCGCTGGTTCAGTCCTCAGGGCAGTGTCTTGACCAGAGTTGACCTGTTAGTCACCATTAACTGGTGCGTTTTCCATGGCAATACCTCTACTAATCAGAATCCACTTGCAAACCAATCAGCACTCTCTTCTCATGCAGTATAAATTGTTGTTCCCTTTACATTTGATATTCTTGTGAACTGTCCTGATGAGTGCAAGATGAAAAGCGTTGACAAAAAAAGTCTCTTTTCAGCAATACTATTAGTTTTCATTGACTGTCTATGAAAAGGAGTAAATGGAAGATTACACAACATAACAAGAAATGCACAAAAGATTACTTCATGTGAAGCATTCTCAGAGCAAACAGAACCAAATCTGCAATGTGATTACATTTCAGATATTGATACAGAAATGATACTGGAAACCATCTCTATATTAAAACGCATACAAAATTTAGTAATTTTGTTACAGGAGAAACTCTGACCCTCTTTCTTGAAATTAAATAAAAATGGAACATTCCCTTCTTTTCATACAGGAGCAGTGACATTTTCATTCGCTATCTGCTAATAGTTTACCATCAAAATGTTCCCAAGCAGGAAACATTTTCCCCAAAGTGTCATAATATTTTTATCTGTTGTTGTGGTTAATAATTATTGGATTTATTCACCCTCCCGCCTCCAGGCAAGCTGGAAGCCTGTCCTCAATGAAGTTAGCAGACAGGAAGAAGAAATGCAAAATATCACTCTTAAATGACTATGTTACAAATAAGGATTACTCACCAACTATCTCAAAATACTGTGCAAGACATTTTCTTACTAAAATTAATTTTAATTTCAGTTAATTCATCCATAAAAGGCAAAATAGCAGAAAACAGGTGAGAAAAGTTTCTACAACATTATGACAACATTTAATCAGGTATGGTATCCAGGTGGTTCAGGAAAATGGAAACCAATAGGAGTTAAGGGAACAACAACCCTATTCAAACCATACGTAGCTGTTGGAGGCCATTTATTGCAAACATTGACACTGCTGCTGAAGTTTTTCTGGGAAGTCTCCTTGGCCCAACCATCTTCTGCTGCCTAATCACTAACATAACGCCATGGTTAGGCTGACGATTCTACTCCATTTAGGGGGGAAGCGGTGGCATTGTGATATTATCACTGGACTATTATTCCAAAGACCCAGGGTAATGCTCTGGGGACCTGGGCTTGAATCCCAGCACAGCAGATGGTGAAATTTGAACTCAATGAAAATCTGGAATTAAACATACTAATTAGGAGCAGGAGTAAGCCACTCGGCCCATTGAGCCTGCTCCACAAAAGGTTTGATGATGACCACGAAACCATTGCCGATTGTTGTAAAAACCCATCTGGTTCAATAATGTCCTTTAGGGAAGGAAATCTGCCATCCTTACCCGGTCTGACCTATATGTGACTCCAGACCAGCAGCAATGTGGTTGACTTTTAAATGCCCTCTGAACAAGGGCAATTAGGGATGGGCAATAAATACTGGCCTAGCCAGCAATGCCTACATCCCATGAACGAATAAAAAATAAAATTCTCAGCTCCTCTAATAATGAAGTAACCTATGCCAGCCTACAATAGGATCTAAACAAAGCCGGGGTTGAGCAGACAACTTGCAGTTAACATTCAGGCCACATAAATGGCAAGTCATACTCATCAGAAACAAGAAATAAAAAACTCAGCCACCTCTCCCTGACTATCAACAGGTACTACCATTCCTGATTGGTACCCTGAGGCTCACCAGTGACAAGAAGTTTAACAGGACTAAGCAGAGCAATACTGTGGTTAAGGGGTCGCCTCCTAAACCTTCAAAGTCTCTTTAGCATTGACAAGGCTCAAAGAGAAGAGTGTGGCAGAATACTCACCGTTCACCTGATCCAATGCAACAGCAACAATATGCAAGAAGCTCTACCCATCGGTTTCTCAGAGCAACAAAGATGCAGATTTGACAGTGTTACTTGCAAGTCACCAACTGATCGTTTTACAAAAAGAAATGCTTGTATGAAGAAATGCTTAGGTGCCCTAGATATGTGGCATCTTGCAACATGATGGACTTTGTAAATCAAAGTTAAGACCGAGTTTAAAATAGAGTGAAATCTTACAAGTATATACCTTCTGACTCAACCACACTTCAATTTCATTAAGCTCATTAATGAAATTAATGCCCTCCACCTGCATACAATTAAACACAATTAATATACAATTAAGTATACAGTTAAGTTAAGAAAATACAGTTAAGAAAGGAGACAAATGCACTGGAAGCAGTTCAGAGAAGGTTCACTCACTGATACCTGGGATTGGGGAGGGGGTTATCTTACGAGACAAGATTGTACAGGTTGGGCCCCTATCCATTGGAGTTTAAAAGGTTGAGGGGCGATCTATTGAAACATACAAGATCCTTCGGGAACTTGACAGGGTGGATGCTGAAAGGATGTTTCCCCTTGTGGAAGAAACTGGAACTAGGGGACACAGTTTAAAAATCTCCCATTTTAAGACGGAGATGTGGAGAAACTTCTTCTCTCAGAGAGTCGTGAATCTTTGAAACACTCTTTCCCAGAGAGCGGTGGAGGCAGGGTCAATAAATATTTTTATGGCAGAGGTAGATAGATTCTTGACTAGCAAGTCAAAGGTTATCAAGAGTAGGCAGAATGTAGAGTTGAGGCCACAATCAGATCAGCCATGACCTTACTGAATGGCAGAGCATGCTCAAAGGGCCAAATGCACTACTCCTATTCCTAATTAATATGTTTGTAAGTTCTTATTAACTTCGCTTGGAATTCATATACATCTGCCACATTGAATCCATATGTTGAAAGGGAGAGAGATAGAGAGAAAGATTGCAAGCAGACATAGGAGCAAAAGCCATTTTTGTAAAATGTGAGTCTTGAGGACTCAGTTCAAAACTACCTCAGTTCACCATTCTGGACAGTAATAGTGTTAGGTATTTCAGGTTAGAGATCGAGACAGGGCAACACTTCCATATCATTTGAACTTTCCTTAATGCTAAAAAGTGCCAACAATTTTTTGGGTTTTTATTTTAAAATATCCAGAAAAATAGCTAATGCAAATGCAAACTTATGCTGGGTACAACTGCAATATTTAATTCATTGTATAAATTATTTATTAAAACCATGCCATTTCTACACCCAAAGATCTGTAATTTGTGTTCAATTTTCTCCACTATTCTTACCTCAGTTTTCAGTCCACTGTCTGGGGAATGTGTTGTGTTTCCAGCAGTCCCCACCTGTTGTACATGCCCTGAATTTGATTCATTTTCCTGTTCTTGCTCTTCCTTTACTTTCTCTGGCAACTCTTGCTTAATTGCTTTGATAATCAGTTTTTCTTCAGTTCCCAATCCAGCCAACATTTGAATTTCATCACTGGATCGGCGTTCTGATTTATGAGTCTGTTGCTGGATTTCTTCAGCTTCCTCCTTAATCATCTGCTCTGCCTGAAACAGGGAGGCAGCATTTCCTTCAGTCGCAGCTAGCTGCTCTCCAACATCATCGGCAGGAAGATCCATCAGTTCTGTTGTTTCTTCCACCTACAAAACAATAGAGGATGACCTATCAGCTTTTTTGTTTGATTAAAAACCTGCAGATTCCAGGTACCAACAATTGTCCTTCCATTGGTTTCCCCAAGCACCACACAGCTGAGAACTGCACATTATTTAACAAAATTTGCAATTCTGGAAGCAGGTGAAAGGTGACAGCCCACAAAAACTTGTTCCACAGCAGACGTCCGATTTTGAAAAACTCTCAGGCAACCTTGCCGCACCATGTTGTGGGTGAAGGTGGACCCATTCATGATTTCTTGATCTTGCATGATGAGTCAGTTCAATGCTTGGATAGATCTGCAGCAGTCAGCTCAAGTGCAGCAAAGGGAAGCTTGGAAGCAGAGGACCTACTCATTCTCTAAAGAAATGGCATATGGAATACAGAAGAGTCTAAAAGAAGGGAGTAAAAATGTGTTGGAGGGAAAAGATTATTCACCTTCTCTTCAATCATTGCTAGGATGTCTGCAGGATTCCCCAAGTGCAGTACATCTGCATAATCAGATACTCCAGTATCTTTGGCATTTTCAAGCTGCTTTGTCCGGTGCTGATCTGCAATGTTCTCTCTCGGTCTTGCAATCTGCAGAGCACCAACTGGCAGACACTTGCTTTCTCCAGAGTCAATTAGAACAGAGAAACCAGCCAGATCTCCAGATACAGACAGTGATGGCTGCTCCTCACAGCTCTCAACCTGAACACAAATGGTCGCTTCTTCAACTGCAGGAATAAACATCAGAAAGATCAATGATTCTCTAAAAATGAATACATCTTCTGCAATTCTAAGCAGACATTCTGAACAATAGATATTTAACAATATGATTTAATGATAAAATTAGTATTTTCAAATATTTTAATGAGTTCTCAAATATACTGGAAACATGGTCATTTGGAAACTCTAATAAAATGCAATGGAACTTTGAACAGCCAGGGTAAACAAGCTCAAACATCTCATGGGTTTGAATTTCAAAGTCATGAATGGGATCATAAACAATAAATTAATTTGAAAACTACAAATAAAACAATTTTCTTAGTATAGTTAGCAGAATATTGGTGCAGATAACTCAAGAAAACAACTCGGATATGCTCTGAGAAAAAGAGCCTATGTACAAAGCAAGGTAGGGAAAGCCTGCATAATCAGCATAACTCCTGCACAGCACCAAACATTTGAGATACAATGTCCCAGTGCTTCCTCCTTCCCTTTAGGTTGTCATTTGTCTGTGAAGGATGATAAGTCTCAAAATCTATTTAGATGAATCCCAGGTCACCTACTAGATCCTGATGTTGCAGGCAAACCACTCAACTACACTGCTCCACTGTTCTGCCTGGAACAATGCTGGCTTGCAATTTACTTGCAACATTGAAAGTGTACACACTTGATCCAAGATCTTCCTAGGTGATTTATAAGGTATTAAAGAATGAAGAGTATTTACTTCATATGAAATTCCCCATCACATATAAATTAAAGCACATTTAAAAGTTCTTTACATGTCCCCCCAAAAAAATTAAAAGCTAGAAACAAAAGCAGATGCTCTGTGTTATTCATTGGCTGACATTATTTCAGTAGAGTATTACTAAAACAAAGTCTATAGCTCATTTTTCTACTCCCAAATTATTTTCTTGCATTTGTTTTGATGTCAAGCACAGTTCACATCTCCAGTTGAGAAAACATTCTGAAGACCTACCCCCAGGTCTCTACCTCTGTATCCTGAACAGGCAAGGGCAGCACTCCCACCCACCCACCCACTCCCTCCAATTCTCTCTTTTTTCCTATGGGAAATTCCTTGGTATTCGATCAGTTATCCTCTTGTGAGAACAACTGAGATTAGGAAACAACAGTTTTGGAAACTGCAGGAATTATCCTCTGTGGCATGGCACATTGATGATTCAACATGCAATGTTATTCATTGTGCTCAGTAGATGGTTATTTAAAAACACAAAGTCATTGAGATAAAAAAAGCAATTACTAGTGGTGATTTTGCATCTAGTTCACATTCTCTCTAATGTAGTTAAAGATTGTCCCAAAAAGCAAAGAAGAATTAAAAGATTCCCAAAGTATCAAAATCCCAGATCATCATACTTTTTTTGCAGCGTACTTAAATAAAGGGGAGACCTTAGGCCACATCTATACAACTATTTTATAGGCTGAAATGTGGATGTGAGAACTGTAATTATAAGGGAATTTTAGCTATTAAAACATTTTGATAGGGATGGTTTAATGTTATTCTATTGCAGTTTATTTTGATTGTGTGAATTCAAGTTACAGCCCTTTCCAACTCAGAACAATCCTAATGTAGGATTGTAAAACGCAGTGCACATGACGCACTTTCATATATGATTTTATGTTTTATGGTTACAGGGAGGGCATTGGTACAATTGTCAAACTTGGAATGATCATCATCGAGCCTCTCCTACTAAAAGCTGTTATGGGCATTCTTTCTTTAGGATTTTGTCTTGATCTCTATTCCTTCTTGGTTTTCCTGAATCACACACCGTGCACAGCCAAATAGCATGTGGCCTGTCTCAAGACTTCACCAATGTCATACAAACATAAGAACAAGGAGCAAGAGTAGGTCATTCAGCTCCCTGAGCCTGCTCCGCCATTTAATAAGATCATGGTTGATCTGATCCAGCCTACCCCCGATAACCTATCACCCCCTTGCTTACCAAGAATCCACCCATCTCTAACTTGAAAATATTCAAAGACTCTGCTTCCACCACCTTTTCAGGAAGAGAGTTACAAAGACTCAAAAAATTGCCTCATCTCTGTTTTAAATGGGTGACCCCTTATTTTTTTTTTAAAGTGACCCCTTGTATCCAGAAGCTCCCACATGCTGCAATCGCAGCACATCACCTCCCTGCCTTCTCCAATATATGTTAATTAATTAATACAAACCACTTGAAACTAGCCACTGCCCATGAAACTCTTTTCCCAACAGCATCAATTGGAATTCCATTCTTTGTGTGAAAACATTTAACTTCAGAGCTAACAATAACCTAGCTAGCCATGTTAGAGCATGCATTGGGCTACTGGGAATGTTCCCTACAATTTTTTCCAGTATCTGTTCCCAGCATCCATTAAAGTCAAATGGTTGAGACTTCAGCAGTTTATTCCCAGAAAATATAGCACAGGATGAGGCCATTCGAAACATTACACATGTTGGTCCCAGCCCTTCAACTATTTCCAATTTCCCTCCCCTTTCATCAGAATCCTTTTTATCTTTGTAAATACATATTCAATTTATTTTTAAACAATGTACTCCCCCGTCAAAGGTCACTTGCGAACATTCATTTCTTGCTTTAATAACCCTTTAAATAATAAAAAAATCTATCTATATATTATGGAAACTGGGTTGTCTTGCTATCTTTCCATTCACAAGACCCAAGCCAACAGTATCTATGAGATTATCAATGTTAATTGTGTCTATATTTTTCATAGGGTTTTTCCATTAATATGGCAGTTCAAGTGTTCTAGCATCCCACACTATTTTAAGTCAGTATACAGTTTCACCTCTAGCCACCAAGTAACATTAGGAAACACTAGATTCTTCGTCTCAGCTCCAAATTGCCTGTATTAGAGTGGGTGTTAACTTTAACATTTTTTAAAAAATGTAATATTTTATTCAATTTAAGATATATTGGGCCACTACCAACTTGCTTCCTCAAAAAACAAGAACATAGAAATTTATAAAGGAAAAAGCTGACAGGAAGTGCATACATACCTACACAATATTTTGCATATATAGATACACCTACATTTTAAAAAAAATCAGGGGTGTGCATGGAGGTTCATGCTGTTGTATGCTATCTTCATACCCCATTTCATCTGAACACTACACTTGTTCTTGATTTCCAATGCGCAGTGCAGCAAACCACATCAATTGGTCAGTTGCTTCTGATTTCCTTCTTCTCCTGACAATCCTGAAATTATACTCTCTTATTAATTTGCCAAACAGTGGAAACAATATTTCACTATTTATTCTCTCAAAGCCCTCAATAATTTTGAAAACTTCCATTTCTACAAACCTAAAATTTCTCATTCCTGCTATGATTCCAGTGATTTTTCTAAGCACCCTTTCAGGATTGTAATTTTTTCCTACAAGGATGTGACCGGATCGGCAAGCAATACTCTATGATCTAAATAATGTCCTGCATAAATTCAACATTTATTTTTGCTTTTTTAATTTAATGCTTCTATTTTTAATCCGAATTCCACTTGCCTTTTTGTGGCCCTTTCTAACTCCATGCACACCTTCAAAATCCATATATCTGCAACTCTAAATTTCTCCGTTCTTTCAACAATTCTTACAAACATATATTCCTGGTACTAGACTTCCAAAACGAGGAAAAAAGCCTGGTACTACAGGAACTGAATGATTTAATAGCTCCTCTGTGGAAACATGGGACCAATTATACTGTACTCCTGGTTACAAATTACACTTTCAAGGAACCTGAGATTTTCTATCTAGGAAGGAAAATGCTCCACCTGAAAATCCACAAAAACACCAATAAAATTCTTCATTGGCTATCACACTCTTTTGCCTCTCTTAAGGTCTCCAAGTGTCTGGCTGAGTGGCCCCTGTTCAAAGGACAGGCATTTATGGGACTCAGAGGCACAGTGTTAATCAGGATTTGGACTATCACAATGGATCAACTCATAACTTGTTTCAATGAACAAAACATCAATCACAAGAGTGTTCTCTAGCCCCTCAAGTACAGCAATGCCACATATCCAAGTTTCATTCCACAATTTTCTCTGACATGTTATTTAATCTCATAGATTGTACCACATCCATAACAGCACTGGCCACTTAACTTTTCTTAATACAGCAGTACTTTGATATTTTAATTAAAAAATGCCACATTTTTGCATCGCACAGTGTAATTGTTTCTGCATTGCCCCATTACCTTCTGGTATAATATTGATGTTATAGACCACCCACTTTTTCTACTACACAGGATTTTAAAGAAAAGGCATTGGAAATTGAAGAGTTAGTGGTGTTAAGGTCTATTAAACTAACATGACTGGACAGATAGACTTTTGGTGCTGAAGAATAAAAGCTTTGTGGACTAGATAACTGTGTAAATCTGTTCTTATTTTATTATGGTTTATGATATTAGAGCCACAGTGTTATATCACATATGTCCAACTAGCATATATGTATCTTCAACAATACAGATCATATGCATTTTATTCTCTCTAGAATATATCCTATCCCATTCTCCATAATTTTTGATGATTGTTATGCAAAGTTTTCTCTCCTCATACAATGCGACTCCATAATTAGCCATAACACTGCATAGGCCATTGCTCAGGAATGGTTCTCCCTCCAATTTCCCTCCTTCCAGGAAGGTGCTCAGCCTGTACCTCTAATAGTACACCTCACTCAAAGCCATCTTGCTTGGGGATCAGAGTCATTGTTATATTACTTTGTACCAAACGACATTGAATTTCCAAAGTAACACATCAATACACACCTTCCCATTTATAATATTTCTCAAAGTTTCTCCAATTGGAATAATTTAATTGTGCAAAGGTGTTTTCTTTTTAAAAGTTTATAAGTGAAAATTTAGATTAAGGATGCAAACTTTTAGCTATACGTGATACCAAAAATCTTTTTCATAAAAAGTACAGTGGACAAATATTAGTTAAATGTTAAAAAGACAACTCCAGTCAGAATTGGATATTTGCATTATTTGTATAGTGTTACTTTTTTTTTATTCTAGCACAGTGTCATATGGTGTGTCATGAAGCTATTTATTTATATTAAATTATTTTCTTTTTTTTAAATAGAGGTTTAGTCTGTGGGTGTGTCTTAATTGGATTAAAACCAGCTAGTCTGGGTACTTTGATGTATACTAGTTTTGAGATGTAAGAGAGGTAGAGTGCATTTGCTTTTTTTTTGGAATAGAGCATTCAAGAAAAGGAATGAAATCTGGCACCTAGCTAGCAAAGACCAAGCAATGTTTATACCACTAATAAAATTGGTGCTATGAAAGGGGTTTTTTGTTAGAAGAGGTGGAGTTCAAAGGGGCTAGTGATACAATGAGAATTTACATTCAATGAGATGTGCTGGGTATAACAGATAGCAGTTTCGTGTGTGCAGGGCAGAGTTAATGCAAGATCAAAGCCTGTAAGCCTACCACTGTGTCTGCAAGGAACTAAAGTGAAAGGAACCCCATTTTGAATTTGTAAAGTGAAAATGTTTTGCTTGGTGTCTGGTTAAGTCTATGGGTTGCTGTTGCCTTAATGGAGATTAGTTTTGGAATTTGTTAAAAGTTATGATAGTAATAATTTGTAACCATGTGTATATATTTAACTTGTGCAAATTAATAAATGCCTCAAGCAGTTGATATAAAACCTTTTGAGAACTGGCGGTCTGATTCCTGAATTTAGAGCTGCATCTCAAACATACCACTTCAAAATATAGGTTATGACAGTTGTTTAAAGTTTCCCTCTGGGATTTTTAAATAACTCAGCTTTACCAACTGCTGGGTCATAACATAGTGCTAATGAACCAAAAGACATTTGTCCATGAGTAATATTTTTAAAATGTCTGTTTGAAACCCCATCAGTTTGCCAGGAATTTTTCTTCTATATCCAGATCTGTAAGTTTGGGACAATCTTTAAATGTAACAGGATATTAGGTTACTGTATGTTTTCTGAGATCTGGCAGCGATAGGTTAGACTGCCTTGTGACAGACCTGTCCCGCTGCTCTCCTGCGTCATTGTTGTGGTGCCGGCTGAACACACCTGGTCAGCTAAATTTTGCAAAGGTTTAACTGGAGGTGGTGCCTCACTGCTGATAGTAGAGAAGGGAACGAAAGGTGGCGTGAAGTGCGAGAGGCCGGCCTCCAAAAGCCTGGACAGAGTAGGGGCTCCTAACACAAAGTGCACAAAGAAACATACAAAGCTAATGCAGTCAGCAACAGCAACCATTTTCAATACACAAGTTCTTTATTTAGTTAAATGATATCCAAACCCACTAAGTACTTAACTTTCTAAATGTTTTTGATGCAGAAGCATGCAGTAAAGACTCCAATGAAGACAATACAACACAGAACAATGACAACAGCTATCACCGTCTCAAACCATTCCATGTACACAACAACTAGGTCTGTCCCTTTCTGTGCTACTGTATACAATGTAAGAGACCAGGTCTGTTTCTACTTTTGTACAAAACTAAATATGACAGTCGAATTTTCTTGCCAGTGCTATCATGTGGATTGACAGTAACCTGATCTATCCCCATCTGTTCACAATGATATTGATTAGCTTCTTTCCTTATCTATGATATTGCACACCAGAGCAAATGGATGCATCCATTTATAGCACCACACAAAATAACAAAGACTGAACCAATATCTGGAACAACAGAATGAAAATGAACAAACATATAATTCTGTCCATGACAATTAACAGGAAAAGTTAATTCTCGACTACCTTGCAAATTACAATGATTGTGCAATTAAGGGGATAGGAAAAGGAATTAAAGTAATAAGATTCACAATCTGTTGTCACCCACTTTCTAGTAATCAATTCCTACAGTTTGGGTGTACACTTGCTTACGCAATCAAAAAGCTATGAGCACCTACACTAACATTCTTCCTGAAGATAGTAAATAGAGGAATGGTGCTAGAGAACACTTCTCCAAAATAAGAAAAAATTGTTAACTAAGAGCAATTTCAATTGGATAACATTCAAGAACCTACTGACAACCAGTAATTGTTGAACACTCAGACACCAGAATTCGAGGTAGGGAATTCCAAATGACAATGAAAGATAGGCAGCATGCATCCAAGTTGGAGTAGTTCAAGGCCTGGAGGGGAACATGCAGGTTTTGGTGTTCTCATGATTTTGCTGCTCTTGTGCTTCTTGATGGTACAGCTTACAGAGCTGTGGCATGTTGAAGTAAGCTTGCTGATTTTCTGCAGTGATTCCTCCAAGTAGCATATATTGTAAAAAACAAAAAAACTGCGGATGCTGGAAATCCAAAACAAAAACAGAATTACCTGGAAAAACTCAGCAGGTCTGGCAGCATCGGCGGAGAAGAAAAGAGTTGACGTTTCGAGTCCTCATGACCCTTCGACAGAACTGTTCTGTCGAAGGGTCATGAGGACTCGAAACGTCAACTCTTTTCTTCTCCGCCGATGCTGCCAGACCTGCTGAGTTTTTCCAGGTAATTCTGTTTTTGTTTAGCATATATTGTAGCAAGGTTTGGTGATGAATGGGATGGATAATTGGATCAATAGTAGGGGGATGGTCAAGCAGAATGCTTTGACCTGAATGGTTCAAGCTTTTTGAGGTTTGCTGTGGCTGTGCACAACTAGATTGGAGGCATGTATTTCATCGCACTGCTGATTTGGGCCTTGAAGATGGTGGAGAGGTATTGAGGGGTGAGATGGTGGGTACTAAGTCACAGCCCTGCAATTGTAGCCACTGTATTGATGTGTCTGGTCTAGTTGTGCTCCTGGTCAATAGTGACCCTCAGGATGTTGATCTTGGGAATCTGGAAATGGTCATGCCATTGTTGGTCAAAAGGAAGTGGGTAGGCATGGGCCATTGCGTGGCACTTAAATGGCATGGATGTTGCCCGGCATTTTAAAGCCCAAGCTTGGATGTTGCCAGGTTGACACAAGCTGATCCATTATTGAAACATTATTGAATGGAGCAAAAAACTGCATTCTTTAGCAAACAGCTTCACTTTGACTTTGACAGAGCAAAGATCGCTAATGAAGCAACAACATTATTTGCATTTCTGTAACAAAAACAACCAAGGTGCTTCACAGGAATTTACCAGACAAAATTTTGTCAAATATGGTTGGGTCAAGGATGTTGCCTTGAGGATTCCAGCAAGGATATCTGAAGCTGCAATGATTTGCCTCTGACAACAATGATCGTCATCCTGTGCATCAGGTATGACTCCAGCCACTAAAGGGTTTTCATGATAACATCAGTTTTGCTCAGGTTCCTTGGCTACTGGCGACAGAGCAGCGTGTCTGCACCAAGACTGTGACAGTCACAAACCAAGCAGTTCTGGCAGAACTTTAATAATCTGCTTTTAACTGCTCTGTTAATAAGTAGGTACAGGTCATGGGATCACTGATTACCTTTGTCATCACTTAGCTGATGACTGAGCAGTAATTGGCTTTTAAGTTAATCTGCATTTTGTGGATAGGCCTTAACTGGGCAATTTTCAGGTGACACAAAAATTGGCTGCGTGATTGGTAGTGAAGGGAAAAAAGCTGTAAAGTCGAGTAGACAGAAAAGTGGCAAATAGAATTCAATCCAGGGAAATGTAAGTCAATGCATTTTTGGAGAGGAAACAAGGCAAGGGAATACACAGTGAATGCAGGGTGCTGAGAAGTAGAGGAACCAACGGACTTAGGATGCACGTCTACAGGTTCCTGAAGATGGCAGAACAGGAAGATAAGATGATTAAGGCGGCAAATGGGATATTTTTGTTTATTAGCTGAGGCACAGAATATCAGATCAAGAGGATACGCTAGAACTATACACAGCATTAGTTAGATCATAGCCAGAGCACTGGACACTGAGTATCGTTCTGGTCACCATTTTACACTGGAGAGTACAGAGGAGATTTATGAGTAAGTTGTGAGGATTAGATATTTTTAACTATGAGGAAAGACTGGGATTATTTTCTTTGGAACAGAGGAGGCGGAGAGATAATTTAATTGAGGTTTATAAAATTATGCAAGGCTTGGATGTAGTGGAATGGAAAGATTTATTTCCCTTAGAAGCGAGGTCAATAACCAGGAGGCATAGAATTCAAGTAAGTGGCAACAGAATTAAAGGAGAGTTGAGAGAATCTGTTTCATGTAGAGGGTGGTGCAGATTTCACTGCCTGAAAAGGTGGTAGAGATGGAAACTCTTACCCCATTTAAAAATCACTTGGAGTACCACAGAGCTGGAAAATAGGATTAGGTTGGATTGCAATTTGTCAGCTGGCACAGATACAATGACCGAGAGGCCTCCTCCTGTGCGCTAAATTTTCCCTGTTTATGTGCTAAATAGAAACAAGCCGACTGATTCCACCAAGAAAACCTTGTGGAAGTAGCACTTTGGATGAGTACTTTTGGGTTTTTAACGACTCAGGATCATTTTTTTCTAGTGCTGGCCCACAAATAACCAGACATATTTAAGATTGTAACATGCTATGATGGAATTTGAACTCACCTATATCGATAAGCTATCGTACCCTGCATCACTCTAATGACGCAGCACATCACATGAACTATAAGTCATAATGGAGTTGAATACATGAGCACGAGTGCAAGTGTCAAAGGGACAGACAGCTCCAAAAAAGAAAAACAAATCTTGGTTAAGAAACTTCTGGTCAGGCCAGCAAGACACTTCTAAAAGTATAATATTTATCTAAAGAGAATGATGTTGGAGGGGGTTGGGGGGGTGGTGAAGAGGAAGAAAGAATGAATGAGAGAACAAAAATGCATCAAATATTGCTACAGTTTAACTTTTAAAAACACCTTATATTCAAATCAACAGTTCTTATTCCAGACTCCAACCTCAAAGTCTGCTCATTTCCATGTTTTCCTTTTTCTCTCAGTACATTTAGTTATCTAAAGTAAGGCTTAGTGGGTATTATTGGAAAGCAATCATCTTTAATACTTATTTACAGAAAACAGTCTACCTGCCGATGTAAATCAGCTTAAGTCTCACCTTTGGCTGAAGCTATATGGATTGAATGTCCAGTCAACAGAACAAAGTTAAATTAAATCTAATTACAAATACAAGGACTCAGAACCACAAATTGCATTCCTTTGTGTAAACAAAATCAGATGAAACAAGTTGACATAAAGCAGATAAAACAAACTTGTCATGGTTCTACTGTGAAATGGCAATGAAATGGGCATGAATAACACTAAAACTGTTACCTGCAGGTGCTGGAGACACTGGTACACTGGACTGTAGCTCTGGAACATGCAGAGTTGACACACCTGTCCCCATTTCAACATGTACATTTGGACTAGCAATGTGGCTAGAATTCACCTGGAGCTCAGCTTCACTGACCTAAAACAGGGAAAGGGGCAAAAGGCAGACACTGTCTGTTAATATGATGTGAGAGGCATCTTATCCACTGGTGTGGTAAGTAATAAATATATAATACCAATTTAGAATATACACAACGGTATATGAGAAGCTATGCTATGAGGACAGATCGAGAGGTTAGGACTGTTCTCCTTGGAGAAAAGAAGAAAGAGGAGATTTGATAGAGATGTTCAAAATCATGAGGGGGCTGGACAGAGTAGATAGGGAGAAGCTGTTCCTGCTCATAAAAGGATCAAGAATGAGAGGGCACAGGCATAAAGTGATTTGCAAAAGAAGCAAGTGTGACGCAGGGAAAAAACTTTTTCACACAGTGAGTGGTTTGGGTTTGGACTGCACTGTCAGGAAGTATGGTGGAAGCAGGTTCAATCGAGGCATTCATGGGGGCATTGAACGATTATTTAAATAGAAACAATGTGCAAGGATACGGGGAAAAGGCAGGTCAATGACACTAGGTCATAATGCTCATTTGGTGAGCCGGTGCAGACACAATGGGCCGAATGGCCTGCTTCTCTGTCATTAAAATTCTGTGATCCTGTATGGCCAACTGGGAGCATGGTACCATTTCTGTATTTGAGATACGGTCATTACCAATGCGCGTAATGGTATTTGTTATCTGATAATGAAAGGACCAAAAAACAATGCACCCCCGATCACAAGAATAAGAATCACAGAATTGTTACGTAGGAGGCAGCCATTCAGCTCATCGTGGCTGCACCAGCTCTGAGCATTTTAACTTAGTGCCAATCTCCTGCTTCCTCCCGATAACCGCCAATCTCCTGCCTCTTCCCCATAACCTTGCAGTCATAGAGGTCTACAGCACAGAAAAAAGCCCTTTGGCCCATCAAGTCTGTATGGGTCAAACAAGTACCTAGCTATTCTAATCCCATTTTCCAGCACTAGGCCCATAGCCTTGTATGCCATGGCATTCCAAGTGCACATCCAAATATTTCTTAAATCTTATGAGGGTATCTGCCTCTACCGCCCTTTCAGGCAGTGAGTTCCAGATTCCCACCACCCTCTGGGTGAAAAAATTCTTCCTCACATCCCCTCTAAACCTCCTGCCCCTCACTTTAAATCTATGCCCCCTGGTTATTGATCCCTCCACCAAAGGGGAAAAGTTCCTTCCTGTCTACCCTATCTATGCCCCTCATAATTTTATACACCTCAATCATGACCCCCTCAATCTCCTCTGCTCTAGGGAAAATAACCCCAATCTATCCAATCTCTCCTCATAACTAAAACTCTCCAGTCCAGGCAACATCCTGGCAAATCTCCTCTGCACTCTCTCTCTAGTGCAATCACATCCTTCTGATAATGTGGATTCCAGAACTGCATGCAATACTCTAGCTGTGGCCTAACCAGCGTTTTATACAGTTCCAGCATAACCTCCCTGCTCTTATAGTCTATGCCTCGACTAATAAAGGCAAGTATCCCATATGTCTTCTTAACCACCTTATCTACCTGTCCCGCTACCTTAAGGGACTGGTGGACATGCACACCAATCTTTGATCCTCGGTACTTCCCAAGGTCCTACCATTCATCGTGTATTCTCGTGCCTTGTTTGTCCTCCCCAAGTGCATCACCTCACACTTATCCGGATTAAGTTTCGTTTGCCACTGATCAGCCCATCTGACCAGCCCATCTATATCCTCCTGTAATCTAAGGCTATCCTCCTCACTATTTACCACCCACCAATTTTCATGTCATCCACCAACTTATTGATCAACCCTCCCACATTCAAGTCTAAATCGTTTACATATACCACAAACAGCAAGGGTCCCAACACCGATCATTGTGGAACCCCACTGAACACAGGCATCCAGTCACAAAAACACCCCTCGACCATCACCCTCTGCTTCCTGCCACTCAGCCAATTCTGGATCCAATTTGCCAAATTGCCTTGGATCCCATGGAGTCTTACCTTCGTTATCAGTCTCCCATGCAGGACCTTATCAAAAGCCTTGCTGAAATCCAAGTAGACTATGTCAAATGTATCGCTCTCTTCTACATACTTGGTCACCTCTTCGAAAAATTCAATCAAATTGGTCAGACATGACCTCCCCTTAACAAAACCATGCTGACTGTCCTTGATTAATCCCTGCCTCTCCAAGTGTAGATTAATTCTGTCCCTCAGTATTGCTTCCAATAGTTTCCCCACCACTGAGGTTAGACTGACTGGCCTGTAGTTCCCTGGTCTATCCCCTCCTCCCTTCTTGAATAATGGAAGCACATTGGCTGTCCTCCAGTCTTGTGGCACTTTTCCTGTGGCCAGAAAGGTATTTAAAATTATTGCCAGCACCCCAGCTATCTGCTCCCTGCCTCACTCAACAGCGTGGGGTACATTTCATCTGGGCCTGGAGATTTATCTACTTTTAAGCCTGCCAGACCACTTAGACCTCCCCCCTTTCTATGCTAATTTCTTTAATTATATCACAGTCCTTCTGCCTGATTTCCATACCCATGCTGTCCGTCTCTCTTGTGTACACAAAGTATTCATTTAGAACCCTATTCTAACCCGTCTTCCGGCTCCACACACAAATGACCACTATGGTCCTTAATGTGCCCTACTCTTTCCCTAGGTATCCCCTTACTCTTAATGTACTTGTAAAATAACTTTGGATTTTTCTTTATTTTACCTGCCAACGTTTTCTCATGCCCTCTTTTTGCTCTTCTAATTTCCTTTTTAAGATCCCCCCTACACATTCTATACTCCTATTGGGCTTCCCCTGTTTTGAGCCCTCGGTATCTGATATAAGCCTCCCTTTTTCTCTTTATTCAATCCTGTATATCCCTTGATATTCAGGGCTTCCTGGATTTGTTGGTCCCACCCTTGTCTTTACTGGAATATGTTGGCCCTATACTCTCCCTATTTCCTTCTTGAATGAGTCCCACTGCTCTGATGCAGATTTACCTAAAAGTAGCTGCTCCATGTCCACTCTAGCCAAATCATATCTGATCTTATTAAAATCGGCCTTCCCCCAATTTAGAAGTCTGATCTCTGGCCCATCCTTGTCCTTTTCCGAGAACAACTTTGAATCTAACGGAGTTACGGTCACTATCTGCAAAATGCTCCCCCACTGATACCTCTACCACTTGCCCAGCTTCATTCCCTAAAATTAAATCCAGGACCACCCCGTCTCTTGCAGGACCTTCTACGTACTGGCTTAAAAAGCTCTCCTGGATGCATTTTAAGAATTCCGCTCTCTCTAAACCTATCACACTATGACTAACCAAGTTAATGTTGGGGAATTTGAAATCCGCCACCATTATTACTCTATTATTTTTACACTTCTCTGAAATTTGCCTACATATCTGCTCTTCTATTTCTCTCTGACTTTTTTAAAATAGAAACAGTGCCCTCCTGAATGCCTCAATTGAACCTGCCTCTAACACACTTCCAGGCAGTGCATTCCAAACTCTAACTACTCGCTGTGTGAAAAAGTTGTTTCTCACCTCGCATTTGCTTCTTTTGCGAAACACTTTAAAACTGTGCCCTCTGATTCTCGATTCATTTATGAGCGGGAACAGTTTCTCCCTATCTACTCTGCCCCGCGTGATTTTGAAAACTTCTATCAAATCTCCTCTTAGCCTTCACCTCTCCAAGGAAAACAATCCCAACTTCTCCAATCTTTCCTCATAACTGAAGTGTCTCATCCCTGGAATCATTCTTGTAAACCTATTCTGCAGTCTCTCCAATGCATTCAACATCCTTACTGTAGTGTGGCGCCCAGAACTGTACACAATACAACAGATGAGCTCTAACCAGTGTCTTAAATAAGTTCATCATAACCTCCCTGCTCTTATACTCTGTGCCCCTATTAATGAAACCTAGAATACTGTATATTTTAGAAACAGCTCTCTCTACCTGTCTTGCCACCTGTAATGACTTATGTACATATACACCCAGGTCTTTCTGCTCTTACACACCCTTTAGAATAGTATCCTTTATGTTATACTGACTCTCCATGTCTTTGTACCAAAATGTATCACCTCACGCTGACACTTTAGATCAAGTAGGTTAGAGTAGTGAGATTACACTCACCACACAATTAACTTTGAAGCAGTGCAATTCCTTACCACCCATAAACCTTTACAATCCACATACTTTTAGACCCATTACTATTCAATTTACCTAATCCTCTGTTCAATCTTGGTGCTAGGCACAATAGGCCTTTACCCTTCGCTTAGGTTTCTTTATAAAAAAACCTGTTGGTTACTTACAAGCCTAGGACTGGTAGGCAGGAGACTCCCTTTTTTCAGGAGCTCAGATAGCAGTGGAGAGGGTGGAGGCGTGGCCTTCTGCCCCAATAACTTTTTCTGGGGAGAATCCTCCAGAACTGGAGTCAGAGGAGTTTCAAGGTTAGTGGAGGTAACAGCAGGTCCAGGAGTCTCAGGGGTTGAGATCACTGGAATAGTCGGAGTACTTCCAATGTTCATCGACACCAGCTGTACAAGGAAAAGACAGACTCTTACATACCCTTCTAAATCAGCAACAAGCCTACACACATACCTTACAACATATACTATCAGACAGGATGAGCACAACTACAGTTAATACTCATCAAATTAAAAAGGGAAATCTAGTATAGCGGGATGAGGTTTCCTCATTAATGAGATTACCTAGCTATACTTTCCTTATTCAATGATCGTAGCTCTTTAACCTCCACACACAAATAAATAATTTTCTAAACATGTTTGTGAGAGTGTGGAGAACAATGGGGATACTGTCATTACAAAGGAACTACCCAAAACGGAACTGTCCCCAAGCTCCACCGCATTTATTTACACAGTAACATGCTTAGGCGCTGCACAGGGGCATTTACAAACAAAGTTTGACACTGAGCCACCTAAGAAAATATTAGGACAGATATTAAGGAACACCTTAAAGGAGGAGACCTAGAGAGGTTTTGGGAGGGAATTGTGACCTTAGGGCTTAGACAGGCTCCAATGATGGAGCATTTAAAATTGGGATAAGCAAGAGACCAGAATCTGGAGGAACATGTTTCTATGATTCTTACCTCAGTGGATTGTAGGGTTGGAGGAGAATCCAGGCATAGGAAGAGATAAGGCCACGGAGGGATTTGAAAACAAAGATGAGAATTTTTAAATCAAAGCCGATGTAGGTTAGCAAGCACAAGAGTTGGCGTGAGTTAAGATATGGACAGCAGAGTTTTGGATGAGCTCAAGTTTACAGATCTGCAAGATGGGAGGCCAGCCAGGAGTAGTTGAGGAAACAAAGGCATGAATTAAGGTTTCTGCAGATGAGCTGATGCAAGGGTTGAGATGGACAAAGATACAGAGGTGACTGAGCAGATTCTGGAATCAGAAGCTCATTCCAGGATTAAATATGACACCAAAGGCCAGGGAAAGGGATGGAGTTGGTGGCCAGGAGACAGAGTTTGTGATGGGGACCAAAGACAATGACTTTAGTCCTCTCAATGCCGAGCTGGAGTAAATTTCTGCTCACTTAGTACATGTCAACAAAGCAGCAGCAGAGAGACTATATTGTCATAACAAGGATATACATACACATACAAACGGAAAGGTGTACGTTCTCCAGGGCTAAAAAGGTTGAATTTAATGTTTCAACAACATTGAAAGAATAGAAGTAAACATAGAGGAGATAGTTTAAAATGCTTCACTTGATTTAATTCGCTATTATGAGAAGGTTCAACAAGTACAGAACATTGTGGGATGAGTATAATGTTTTGCACTGGTTGAACATCTGGACCATTTGAGGCCAAAATTTCTTGTTAATGAAATTTTCTTTTAATTGTGTTTCAACTGTTAGGTTGGCACACAGTAGCAGCAGTGTGTACCATCCACTGCAGGAACTCACCAAGGCTCCTTAGACAGCACCTTCCAAACCCATAACCACTACCATCTGGAAGGACAAGGGCAGCAGACACATGGGAACATTATCACCTGCAAGTTCCCCTCCAAGCCACACACCATGCTGACTTGGGACCATATCGTGTCGCTGGAACTCCCTCCTTAACAGCAATGTGAGTGCAACTACACCTCACAGACTGCAGCAGTTCAAGAAGCCGGTTCACCACCGCCTTCTCAAAGGCAATTAAGGATGGGCAATAAGTGTTGCCTAGTCAGCGACACCCATATCACGTGAATGAATTTAAAAAAAGTATTCTAGTGATTGATCAATCTTATATTTGGTTTTCAGAAATGGATGTAAAGTTTATACCTAAAACTATAAGTGAATTTTCAGCTATCTTGGGAGATATGAAGTCTGGCTGTCTGCACTAATGGAAACTCCCACACATTACTCCTGACCACCCAAGTACCTCCCTGGCCCCCACCCCACCCCCACTAGCTGCTTGTCAATGGCTCAATTTCTGAAGGAACTGCCCTGCTCTTTCGAAACTGCTGACATCAACTCCTTAAAAAACTAGTCTCGGCCCAACCATTCTTTCCAACTGCTGTCACATTGCTAACCTTTCTTCTCCAAGGCCCTGAAATATGTTACTTCCTACCAGCTCCTTGCCCACCTCTCTCAGAACACTTAGTCTCTACCAAATCTCAATCAACTAACTTTAAAAGTGAGGGACACAGCTCAAAAACCAAGGGAAAATGAACAAACCTTTGTTTTTAAACATGTAATATAATGTTCAAATTACTTGACTCACCTGGCAGGAAATTGACATGTCTGGATTTTCCATCCATTTTACAGCCACCCGATTTTACTTCCTTGACTACAACAGTAAGTAAAATTGGGAGATTGTGGAAAGAAGGCTAGTTTCCTACTAAGTAGGTTCAGTTAAAATTAACAGACCACTGCAATCCACCATTGAGCAAATTCCACATTCAACCCTCCTAACTTCTGCCAAACCTCATTTCCACCAAACCTCCACTTCCTCTCTTCATGGATTGCTCCCCAAATGGTGCAAGCCCGCAGGAATCTAACCGCTCTTGCTGCCAGTATTCCCATCCCAAAACTGCCAGGCTCCTAGACAGTTACCTCATTAATGCTAAACTCTACATCCCTACCCCACTTCTGCCAACCCAATGACCATTCCCTCAATCCTGCAAAATTCCAGGTACTTACTGCTGAATGGTATATTTTACATATCATCTTGCAATATACTCTCAGCTTTAAGGATTTAGCTTCTAAAATGTATACACTTAATAAATTAACATATACACAAATGAAAAATTTTAATGGCTGTTCATTTAGATTTTAGAATATTATGGACACACTGAGGGAACTCAATCCCCAAAGCAATTTCATGGTGCCATCATAAAAATAGAATTTGACTTCAGCACTGAATAAGCCCATCAGGGTAAAGCAATTATTACGCAAATCCTTCAAATGAATGTGAACAGAACCTTGGTAGATCTACTGTATGTAGGTCACTATATGTTAAAAGTTTAACTTATATTGGGTACTTCCTGTCATTGTCATTCTTCAGCGCATCCTTGGGCTCACTGTGAACAACACCATGGGATCTCTTGATATAAAAATGCATTTGATATATTCGGTAACTAGATCTCTCCTGACTGCTCAGAGTGAATCAGAGGATAAGCTGTTTTACAATGATGGGATGTTAGTACGAAACCGGAACAGGGAACGTGTTGAAGGAAATAAAAAACAAAGTGTTGGAAAAACTCAGCAGGTCTGGTAGCATCTGTGGAGAGAGAAACCGAGTTAACGTTTCGAGTCCAATATGACTCTTCTTCAGAAATTTTTGCAGCACTTTGTTTTTATTTCAGATCTCCAGCATATGCAGTATTTTGCTTTTATAATGTGTTGTTGTGTTGAAGGATGTGTGACACTTACCAGAATGTTATACACAAGGCTTTTAACATATTGTAGATAATTGGCAATTTAAGGATTAGATTTTTTTTCAAATCAGCTTAAGATATCTTACTCCATTAGTGGGTGCTTTATAGAACCAGTAAGTGAAGGAACTAGAGCGAGCACCATTAACAACAGCAGGGGGAGAGTCTATGTGGTTTTCATCTAAACTCTTAAGAATACATTCTTTAATCTTGTATTTATGTTTCTCCATTAAATACAGCTGTTTGGACTATTACAGTTTCTTTTTACGTGAATTAAGCTCACCCAAGGGACAAAATAGATTTGAGCCGCATCAAATGGGGCAAAAAAAACATTACAAAAGGATGTCTCATACATACACTATTGTGGTTCTCCTCACTCGCCTGTGGTGTATCTGCAGTGGAGTAGTCTATTCCAGGAGAGCTTGATTCCAGTGGGGACCGGATGGGCAGGCTCATCAGTCTTTTAGGAGCATTTTTTGCTGCTTGACGGGCTACAACAAATAAAACAACATTTTGATGATTTTTTTTAAAAAAATCATTTGCAAACGTAAGAAGAAAGGTATTTAGATGGTCATTTGCCTATTTTTCAGTTACCTTCATACTTATAACTGTGCATCATTCAGTGGAAAGTACAGCAGCCTGATGACATGATTCAGCTACATTAACCTTAAAGACCTTCTCTACCAGCTAGAAGTCAATTTCATTACGAGAAAAAGATAGATTGAAGGTGACATAAGAACCTAAGAAATAAGAACAGGAGTAGACCATGCATCGCCTCAAGCCTGCTCTGCCATTCAATACGATCATGGCTGATCTTTGGCCCCAACTTCACTTCTCAACTTCACATGCCTCGATTTCCTGAAAGGCTAAAAATCAGGCTCTCTCAGCCTTGAATATACCCAATGATGGAGCATCCAAAACTCTCGTGGATAGAAAATTCCAAAGTTTCACAACCCTTCTCACCTCAGTCCTGACTGATTGGCCCCTTATCCTGGGGCTGTGCCCAGTGTTCTAGATTCCCCATCCAAGGAAAATAACTTCTCAGTTTCTACCCTGTCAAGCCTCTTCAGAATATTTTATGTTTCAATGAGATCACTGCTCATTTTTCTAAACTCCAGAATCCTGTATAGATCCAATTTACTCAGACTCTCACTATAGAACATCACAGGAATTAATCTAGTGAACTTCTGCTGTACTGTACTGCAAGCATATCCCTCCTAAAATATGGAGACCAAAAGTGTGCACAGTACTCTACGTGTGCACTCACTAAAGTCCTTTTGGTGGTGGCATAATGGTATTGTCACTGGACAAGTATTCTAGAGGCCCAGGGTTTGAATCCCACCAAGGCAGATGGTGAAATTTAAAGTCAATAAAAATCTGGAATTAAGACTGATGATGACCATTACATTATCAAAACCCATCTGGTTCACTAGCGTCCTTTAGGGAAGGAAATCTGCTGCCCTTACCTGGTGCGGCCAACATGTGACTCCAGACCCACCAGCAGTGTGGTTGACTCTTAAATGCCCTCTTACCAAGGGCAATTAGGGATGGACAATAAATGCTGGCTTAGCCAGTGACGTCCACATCACATGAACATATAAAACAACAGTAGCAAGACTTCTTGATTCCTGTACTCCAATCCCCTTGCAATAAGGGCCAACATTCTATTTGCATTCTTAATTGCTTGCATGCATGCTACCTTTGCGTTCCTTGTCCAAGTCCCTCTGCACATCAATATTGAAAAGCTTCGCACCTTTTAAAAATATTGTTGTTTTCTATTCTATCAAAGTGAATAAGCTCACACTTCTCCATATTATACTCCATCTGCCACCTTGTTGCCCACTTGCTTAATCTCTCTCTCTTTGCAGCCACTGTCGCCTCACAACTTACATTCTCACCTAGCTTTGTATCATCAGCAAATCTGGATATGTTACTCTCTCTCTCTATTTGCATTATTAATATAGGCTGCAAATTGAAATGCAGAATGAGCTTAAATTAGAATTACATTTCCACAGATGTGAAGTATCAGTTCAAAAATGGATAAGCAACAACTGTGCATATTAATAAAACACAAAAAGCATTTAGAACCTAACATGTGTCAATTGGTAACTGTACCAGATAGTGGCAACCAAGTTGTATAGACCAGTAAAGTCCAAGTTTTTATCCCTACTTTGTGCTAACTTAGCTGGTCTCAGCTGAACCAATGCAAAAATCCTCAATAACCATGAGCTGAAAGGCTGTGGTTCCACTCCAGATGTCTATCCTGTAATCTATGCTTCAGGTGGGCTGATCCTCAGAGTTAAATGGCCTGCCTCAGACACAAATACGAAATGCACAACGAAAGAATGGAACTTGGAATAGGTTTCAGAATAGAGCTATCACTGTCTCAAATCTCAAAGAAAATCACTAACAAACACCAGAAATCTTCTACATCAAAATTGGGTGCCTTTGGTCCAAATAAAGGAGCCATTCCAGTGTTTTTCACTTCAGCTCTGAATGTCGAAACGCAATTTGTGACGAACTGAACTAAAAATTGCATTGCAAGTACTACAACGCAAGTTTCACGGTTACAGTGCATTTATATCCTGTAACTCCGGTGTCATCTTTGCACCCTCATTAACCATGTCACATGTCCCGTCCCTGTTTGAGAACCTGGTTTAACTAAAGATTATCTTCCTGTGCACTGATGTTATCGATCCTCCCACTTCTGTCAAAGCCTGATAAGCAAATTAACCATCTATGTGGAAAGTATCGACCAAGATATAAGAACTCCCAACTCTTTGTTGAATAGTACTACAAATTCCTTTCATCTCCCTAAATGGACTTATAGGGCCTCAGTTTCTTTCAGTTGAAAGTTAGTATCTCTGACAAAATGCAACATCCGTTCAGTGCTGCGCTGAGGTGTCAACCAAGATTGTATGCAAAAATCTTGGAGGAGGTTGAACTCTCCCCTTTACCCTTATAGGAAGAGCTGCAGTTTCTCTAATCTCTCCTCACAACTAAAGTCTTGCAAGCCTGGTGGCATCTTGGTAAGTGCCAAGTAAAAACATTAATGAAGGCATTAAAAAACAATTTTACAGAAAAATTTAGTCAGCTATTGAGAAATGTGTAACTATTCACATGTTTTAATTGGGTTTTAGGCATCAGAAATGTCAATCACTAAGGAGAAAAAAAATCATAAACGAAAGAAATGAATACGTGTAATGAGAATTTTGGGGACCTAGTGACCAGATTGCACAGTGGTGACTTTACATAGGTGTTTTCTATTACGAATGTGGATACAAGCATTTATGGTGGAAAAGGTCAAACTAAACAGTGCAACAAAAACTAAGTGCACAGATAAACATCATTCGTAACATTTCTGTACAGTGCAATCTTGATAGGTAATCTGTTACTGGGAAAATGTTAGAGTCTATTATAAAGAATGTAATAGCAGAGCATTTAGAATTACATAATCTAATCAAGCAGAGTCAGCATGGCTTCATGAAGGGGAAACCATGCCTGACAAATTTATTAGAATTCTTTGAGGTGACAGCAGGATAGATAAAGGGGAACCAGATGTAATATACTTGGATTTCCAAAAGGCGTTCGATAAAGTACCGCACATAAAGCTACTTAAGACAAGGGCCCATGGTGCCGGGGGTAGTATATTAACATGGATAGAGGATTGATTAACTAATAGAAGTCAGAGAGTTGGGATAAGGGGAGCATTTTCAGGATGGCAGCCTATAACTAGTGGAGTGCCACAGGGATCAGTGCTGGGGCCACAATTATTTACAATATATATTAATGACTTAGATGAGGGAATTGAATGCCTTATCGCCAAATTTGCAGAAGATAAAAAAATAGGTTGGAAAGCAAGTGGTGAGGATGACATAAGGAGTCTACAGAGGGATATAGACAGGTTAAGTGAGTGGGCAAAAACTTGGCAGATGGAATATAATGTGGGAAAATGTGAGGTTATGCATTTTGGCAGGAAGAATAGAGGAGCTGAATATTCTTTAAATGGCGAAAGACTGCAGAAGGCTGCAGCACAGAGGGATTTGAAAGTCCTTGTGCATGAATCCCAAAAAGCTAACATACAAGTTCAGCAGGTAATAGGGAAGGCAAATGGGATGTTGGCCTTTATTCCAAAGGGAATGGAGTATAAAAATAGGGCAGCCTTGCTAAAACTATACAAGGCAATGGTTAGACCACACCTAGAATTCTGTGAACAGTTTTGGTCCCCTTATCTAAGGAAAGATATACTGACATTGGAGACAATCCAGAGAAGGCTCACTAGGATGATTCTGGGTATGAAGGGATTTTCTTATGAGGGGAGGTTGAGTAGGTTGGGCCTGTACTCATTGGAGTTTAGATGAATGAGAGGCAACTTTATTGAAACATATAAGATTCTTAGAGGGCTTGACAGGGTAGATGCTGAGAAGTTATTTCCCCTTGTGGGAGAGTCTAGGACCAGAGGGCATAACCTCAGAGTAAGGGGTCGCCCATTTAAAACAGAGATGAGGAGGAATAAGAGATTGGTGTGTAAAATTAAAGCGCATGGGATTGGGGGTAGTGTATTGAGATGGATAGAAAACTGGTTGGCAGATAGGAAACAAAGAGTAGGAATAAATGGGTCTTTTTCCGAATGGCAGGGAGTGACTAGTGGGGTACCGCAGGGATCGGTGCTGGGACCCCAATTATTCACAATATATATTAATGATTTAGATGAGGGAACTAAATACAATATCTCCAAATTTGCAAATGACACAAAGCTGGGTGGGAGGGTGAGCTGTGAGGAGGATGCAGAGATGCTTCAGTGTGATTTGGACAAGTTGAGTGAGTGGGCAAATGCATGGCAGATGCAGTATAATGTGGATAAATGTGAGGTTATCCATTTTAGTGGCAAAAACAGGAAGGCAGATTATCTGAATGGCTATAAATTGAGAGAGGGGGGAAAAGGCAGGAATGTGGAGTTGAGGATTGTCAGATCAGGCATGATCTCATCAATTGGCCAAGCAGACTCGATGAGCCAAATGGCCTACTTCTGCTCCTACGTCTTATGTTCTTATGGTCTTAATTGGTACACGTGCAATAAATCATGGAAATTTGAATTCTTAAATGGCTCATACCCTGAAAAGCACTTTCTGTTGCACGTCTCTTCATTTCAGCCTCCTCTTCCTCATGTTTCTTCTTCCTATAATAAAAGGGCAAAAAATTAAGTTTTATAAAACAACTCTATTTCACATGGGAAATCTCCACACAGAAAATGCAAATATTCTGACTTTGGTTTAACTGCTAGATAATAAAACTAATGCTTGCTCATTTCGTTTATTTCCATACTTACGCAGCAATATCATTCCAAGTTTCCTGAAGTTTACTATCTACATGGCCAGCTTGGATCAGCTCTGCTTCTCTCTTCACCTTTCTGTGGAATCCAAATTTAAATATGAATTGAAAGTCTATTTCAAGTTTGAAGCTCATCAGTGGTCAGTACTGATACCTTCCAACATATAATGTTGCATAGCTATTAGTTATCATTGTTTACAATGTCCATTTGCAGGAACACAAACACAGAAAATATTTTAGCATTGCAATTTGCAGAGGTATGTAAACCACATTTTAGTCGTGAAATATAATCCATGACAAGATGGATAGACATTGAGTTTTGGTACCAGCAGCAGCTGAAGGTAAACTGAGGAACAACATGCCGAAGTAACACAACGACACCTTGAAATTACTACCTAAACAACATGTACCCACACTATAAATATCTGCCAATTACCTGCTCAGGATACAATAACATGAAGTGTATCTGTGCGTGAACATAAAGGTTTTAAAAATTCTGCGGCAGGTCTTTCAAAGATTTAGAATGCCAAACCTCTTACATGTTCCTTAGTGTTTACTGTTCTTCTGTTATTTCAGGTGAACAATTATTTTGTGGACTAGATATTATATTTCGATGAATAGTCAATACAGTCTGGAAAACTTGACGCAAACTCAAGTAATTCCAGAAACGAGAATGAAAATATAGTAGTTAAGAACAATAAAGAAAAATATTAAACAAGAATCAAGGGAAAGGAAAGAACTGTTTACACTTGGGGGGGGGGGGGGGGGGGGGGGCATGGTGGTGTGGTGGTGCTGGTGACAGGGAAACAACATTTAAAAGTAAAAGTCCTGTTTTTACAGGGAAAAGAATATATAGTCAAAGGATAAAAATATACCACTGCCCCAAGACTGTGTGGTTTTGGACCGGGCAGACTATGATTATCCTAGGTGGAGATGACCACTTTCAACATGACAAAAAATAATCTACTAACGAACAATGAAAAATATCTGATGTGACTTCTACAAGACTCAATATCTTGGGTTGATTAGGCTGAAAGACCACTTGAGCAAAGGTGGTAGAAACAGTAAAATCACAATTTCTTCCCCTTTTGATAGTAATTTTTTTTAAATGCATAGATTGAACAAATAATGAATGCAACTAATTTGTGCAGTCCTGACCTGTATTTCTCCTGAGTCTCTTTAATAAGTTTCTTCAACTCATCAATTCGCTCAGCAGTGAGCTTACGAACAATTACATCCTCCACAGTTTCCACAACTTCTCCTTTCTCACCACGCTTCCGTCTGCGAAAGGATTGATGGAGTCATTGCAAGAAAGAACCATTATATTTCAGCAAGATTGTAATTATCAATATACATACAGATCTGGATTAAGTACTTACTTGGGAGTTTCTGTTGTCTCCAGCAGTTCTGAATATTGTGATGCACAATGCTATATAAAGAGAACATAAACAAGTACAAGTTCTGTAATAAGTAGAACATACGCTATGACAATATAGATGCAACACATCAATCATAGGCATGGATGAGTGTCTTCAGTGACAGATGAGCTGAGGTAGAGATGGGAGTGGGCGATATTACAGAGATAGAAGTATACAGAGAGTAAATGGGACCATAAACTCAGCCTGGGGGGTCAAAGACAACTCCAATTGCAAGTCATTTCTTTTATTAGATCATGGGCTATGGGTGTCACCGGCAAGATCAACATTTATTGCTCATCCCCAGTTGTCCTCAAGAAGGCGGTGGTCTGTTTTAACCTGAGAAAATGGTGGGGAGGGAGATTGAAGAAGTTAAAATTCTTATTTTTTAAATGTATAGTGATTTATTTTCTGCAATCTGATAAAGTAGAAAATAACCAACCAAGAGACAGAAAACACAAACACGACAAAGAATTAGCCAAGCAACATAGGAATCACAGGCACACAAGAGAAGAAACTAAATGAACTTTGTCAAATATTATGGCTTTTTACAGATTCCTTCCTTCATTAAGCTGGCAAAAAATTGAGCTCTTACCTTTTGTGAAAACCAATCTGGTGGGCGTCCAGGTTCTGCAAAAGGTTTGATTGCCCTGCTAACCGATACCCTGCAAAAATTGACAGACAAATCATCGCTGGTTCCACATTATTAATCTGCTGCACACAGAAGAAAAATCAGCATTTGAAATTACCTTCCACGAACCTTACAAGTTGTTTTTTTTTTAAATGTCAGTGCTCAAAGTAGGAATGTTAATGATTTGATCAGACAACCAATATCAGAATCAAGCATTCTTGGTCAGGTTTAGTAAAGGTTCAATAAAAAGTCACGATCCTTCACTGTTGTTCCAGTTGCGTGCTTTACATGCAACTTCAGTACAGCATCCTCTACTGTAACATGGTATAGTGTGACACAATGATTTTCTTGGTCTTTCAAAGTGAGTTTACCATTTTGTTGGTCATGCCCGTTACAAGCTGGCCTGTAACTTCCTAAACCCTTTCTATCCAAGGGCTTTACAAAAGGAAAACAGAGATGTCTTTCATCTCATCGGACAGACTCAAAACCCAGGTAACCAAGAAATAGAAAGGAGTGCGTGCTAACTCCCCACGTAATCTTCAAAACCGTTTACTGAGATGATGCACAACAGCCTGCTGGAAGGTTTCTACTAAAGATGCTGCACACCGCAGGTGTAAAATGGTAGCCGAGTGCATTCTCTGTTTTTTCAATCTTATGCATTAGGTAATCTCCTGCCTCCTTGCCTCACTTGTACGCAAAATGTCTATTCTCAATCTGCTCTAATAAACATACCAAGAAAAAGTGTCAGCATAATTATCTCTCTTTATAATATTAAAACTGGGTAATGAAGAGGATGTCTATGATGGCCCTTAAAACAATTTTTTTCTGCCCACCACCAGGCTTAATTTTGCTCCAGGCCTGTTTGCTTCTCCTCTATAATCTCAAAGTATAAAGAAAATACTCTGCAATGAAAATGCAACAACATGGGAGACTGTGGCATGGTGGTAATGTTGCTGGACTAGTAATCCAGAGACCCAGCCTAATGCGCTAAGATATAGGTTCAAATCCCACCATGGCGGCTGGTGGAATTTGAATTCAGTTAATAAATCTGGAATATAAAGCTAGTCTCAGTAACAATGAAATGATCAATTGTTGTAAAAACCCATTTTAGGGAAGGAAATCTGCCATCCTTACCTGGACTGGCCTACCTGTGACTCCAGACCCACAGCAATGCAGTTGACTCTTAATGCCCTCTGAAATGACTTAGCAAGGTCAGTTCAAAGGCAATTAGAGATGGACAACAAATATTGGTCTTGTCAGCGACGCCCACACCCCATGAAAGAATAAAGAAATTCTTGCTATATAAACTCAAAATTATTTTGTGCGCAGTCATTTTGGTATACTGAAGTGGCCTCTTTCAAGTTTAAAGATTCAATACATCTCAACTTTGACTGCAACATTTCGTGTTTAGTTGCCTTCTGAATCAGTTGCACCTAGTTTCACCTACCAATTTTGGTCTCCACTCCGCATCACTGAAGATGCCAAGCATAGCTTCTCGCGGATCGACCATGGTTCAGTAGGGCCAGTACTCAGCAATTTGTGCTCTTTGAAAGAAAAAGAGTCCAAAGTTATTGACTGTCGGGAGACACAAAACAGGATAAAAAAAATGAGACAGCATCATTCCCAAATTCATAGCACTTACTAATCACATTGTGGTATCATGACAGTTCTAATATTTTTACATTATGGCTTGAATAGTTAGGCTTAAATTAACCAGGTCAGTTGCAAGTACAAACCAACACAGTAAAGAAACATACTAGTTCCACTGGGTGGGGAATATGGTCATCATTACAACTATATAGATTGGTCAGTCTGACTTCAGTGGTGGGCAAATTGTCGGAATCAATAATTCTGAGACACAGGATAAACTGTCACTTAAGAAGGCACAGGCTGATCAGGGTCAGTCAGCATGGTTTGGTTAGGGGAAGATTGCATCTTACTAACTTAATAGATTTTTTTGAGGAAGTAACAAGGAGGATTGATAAGGGTAGTGCAGTGGGTGTTGCCTACATGGATTTTAGCAAGGCATTTGACACAGTCCCACATGGCAGACTGGTCAGAAAAGTGAGATCCCATGGGATACAGGGGATGGTGGCAAGTTGGATCCAAAATTGGCTCAGCAACAGGAAACAAAGGGTAATGGTCGATGGATGTTTTTGCGAATGGAAAATGGTTTCCAGTGGTGTTCCACAGGGCTCAGTGTTGGGGCCCTTGCTGTTTGTTGTAAATATTGAGCTGGACATAAATGTGGGAGGAACGATTGGGAAATTTGCAGATGACACAAGAATTGGCCGTGTAGTTAATAGTGAAGCTGTTGTCTCCAGAATGATATCAATGGTTTGGATAAGTAGGCAGAAAAGTGGCAAATGAAATTCAATCCGGAAAAAAGTTTGAGGTAATGCATTTTCAGAGGGCAAACAAAGCAAGGGAATACTCAATAAATGGAAGGATATAAAGAGGGGTAGAGAAGGCGAGGGACCTTAGAATGCATGTCCACAGGTCCCTGAAGGTGGCAGGACAGGTGGATATGATGGTAAAGAAAGCATCTGGAATGATTTCCTTTATTGGATGAGGTATTAAATACAAAAGCAGGGATGTAATGATGAAACTGCATAACATGCTGGTTAAGCCACAGCTGGAATTTTGTGTACAGTTCTGGTCACGATATTATAGGAAGGACATAATTGTTCTGGAGAGAGTACAGAGAAGATTTACAAGAATGCTCCCAGGGCTTGAAAATTGCAGCTATGAGGAAAGATTGGATAGGCTAGGGTTGTTTTCCTTAGAACAGAGGAGGCTGAGGGGTGACCTAATAGAGGTGTACAAAATTATGAGGGGCCAAGATAGGGTAGACGGTAAAGACTTATTTCCCCAAGCTGAGGGGTCAATTACCTGGGGGCAGATGTAAGGTGATTGGTAGAAGAGGAGACATGAGCAAACATTTTTCAACCAGAGGGTGGTGAGCATCTGAAATTCACTGCCTAAATTGGTGGTTGAGGCTGAAGTGCTTAACTCATTTAAAAGATACTTGGATCTGTATCTGAAGCACTGGAGCCTACAGAATGATATCAATGGTTTGGATAAGTAGGCAGAAAAGTGGCAAATGGAATTCAATCCGGAAAAAAGTTTGAGGTAATGCATTTTCAGAGGGCAAACAAAGCAAGGGAATACTCAATAAATGGAAGGATATAAAGAGGGGTAGGGAAGGCGAGGGACCTTAGAATGCATGTCCACAGGTCCCTGAAGGTGGCAGGACAGGTGGATAAGGTGGTAAAGAAGGCATCTGGAGCTCTGGACCAGGTGCTGGAAAGTGGGATTAAAATGAGCGGCTAGTTTCTTTTTCTGACCGGCAGTGACATGATGGGCTGAATGACCTCTTTCTGTGCCATAACTTTTCTATGGTTCTATAGTATATAGAACTGTACAGCAGGTGGACTGAGGACAAAAAGTTAAAAATATTGCAAGTTTACTTTTACAAATGAAGAGAAACTGCAGAAGTTATTGCAACATCCACTCAACTACAGCAATATTATTTAGATTTTATTTATACATTTCCCCAGATATCACTTATGAAACATTATTAATTTATTTTCTTTGATGTTGTTCAAAGAGTCGGGTAGAAAGAACATGTTATCACTGCTCATCTCCAATTTTTAGTTCTTCCCCTTTCTGCCTTTCCCTTCCATTCTCCATCTCCCTCTATCCCCACCTTTTTACAGGGACTGCACTTTATTTCACTGTTTTCACTACATGTGATTCTTTGTTTACCAATTGCACACATTCACTACTTCTCTCTGTATTACATCCACCCCCTTCCTCCTTAGCACTCTTTTTCATTACTTGCATTTTTAAAAAAATAGAAGTGGCTGAGGAGGACAAATAGCACTAAAAATCATTTTATTCATAGAGAACGATGGCAAAATGTTGCTGTTATCTGCAATAATAGGCATTTAAAAAATCAACAGTAATTAAAAATAAAAGTGGATAAGTCAAAAGTTTATAAAAATGGTGCTCCTCACTTAGGTCTGCTGCTCTGTTACTTCATACTATATGACTTTGCATGCAATGAATGAATTGGACGTTTTATAAGAATATGGGCGTTATGCCAAGTATCGTCACCAGGGATGCTGATTTATCAGCATTGGGACTAGTCTGTTATTTGGGAGAAGTGGGAGAGGTCATCAGACCAGGTGCCTTTTCTACTTTAAGTGCATTGCTGACCTTTTAAGTACCTACTCTATTTTTATCCATTCCATTTGTCTACTATCTCCTTTACTGTGACGATGGCAGCTCTTCTTGATGCCAAATGCAAACGTCAACCTTACTCTCTGCCTCCACAAGATTCTCTCTTTTTTGATCCCAACCTTCACCTGTCCTTTTACTCTTTATGCTTATAAAGACTTCCACATTCCCTTATATGTTATCCATTATTCTATTCTTACACAATTTCTTTTCCCCACTTCTGTCCTTTTTGATTTATGCTCTGACTTTCTGTATTTCCTTTTCCTGCTTCATCATAATTATTACATAAAGTGTACTTTACTCTGCTTCTGACTGTAATACACCTAGCCTTGGACAAGCCACGACATACATATGATTGAGAGCACGAGTTATAGGAGTGCAACAACTTAAAGGGTGACAACACAATCTGGATGCAATATGCTGGTATAAGGGTGACATAATTGGACCTCTAACTGAGCATGTAATTAGTACATGACTTTAATACATGGTCTGGTATCAGCAAAAGCAATTACTGCACCTGCCACACACAAAAAAACTGGTTCACCAATGCCTTTCAAGGAAGATGATCTGAAGTCCTTACTCAATTTTGCCTCTGCAGGGTACACAACTTGGTTCACTAGCAAGCCACTCAGTGACACCAAGCCACTACAGAAAAAATTACAATGGTTCCAAGAAGGTGTCCACTAAAACCTTCTCAGGACAAGAAGGGATGGACAATGAAAACAGAAAATTCTGAAAATACTCAGCAGATCAGGCCTGTGGAGAGAAACAGAGTTAAAATTTCAAGTTGTTAACGATCCTTTATTACAGACCTGAAACATTAACTCTGCTGTTCTCTCCGCAGATACTGCCTGACTTGCTGAACATTTCCAGCAATTTTTGTTTTCAATTTCAGACTTCCAGCATCCACAAATATTTAGCTTTTGTCTGGAATGGGCAATGATTGCGGTCTTATCAGCAGCGCCCACATCCCAAGAATTATACAATGGCCCAGAAATTCACGTAAACGGCGATGTTGGAGTGCAGGGTAGGGTGAGAGTCAATGGGGTGCTGTTAATCACTGATTCACGCAAGAAATTAACAGTTGGGCAATACTAGAGTAAGTATCCATATAAGCATCACACAACAAGCCCGAATCTCTGACACCGAACTCAGTGTCGGAGGTACTTTCGGAGGGACCCATGCAGTGCAAACCTGCACATCTGAACTTTAAATTTCTTGGGCAATTACCACACGTGCACGGATCCCGATGTGCAATAGAGGTAAACATCTTAAGAGTTGCTGCCAGTGGCATTGGAAGATCTGGGCCATTATCACAGATTGACTCGTACTCTTTAACCACTATCTGAATTGCTGGGCAGCAACTATCACTATAATACTGGAATGAACATGTAAAATCTGAGGGCAAAAGCAAAATGCTGCAAAGGTTGGGATCTGAAATAAAAGCAGAAAATGCTCGAAATATTCAGCAAGTTAATGACCTTAAACGTTAACACTCAGTATTTCAGTTTTATACCATTATTTCCTATAAATCCTGCTTTCAATCCTATGTACATAGTAGCTGGGCCCAGGCTAGGCATATTACAGTCAGATGCAGAATTACCCACTAATTATGTTCAAACAGGAAAAGGAGATTTACAATTAATATTTGCTTAACTATGCAATAGCAAAACAAGTTGGATACGCAGCAAGATTGGTAACCTGGTTGACCAACTGTCCCTCATTTCATGGGATGGTCCGGTATCTGAGTCCACTGTCCCATGCTGCACGTTATTTATCCCGCCATTCAGACCTCTAAGTTTTGTGCATGTGCAGCAGCCGCTCTCTTCCTGAATGTGCACTCTAACAACTCCAACAACATCCCTATGCCCCACCAAACCCCACTGACAGCTCCAACAACACCCACAACCCCCAACCTCACTGACAGCTCCAGCAACACACCTACCCCTGCACCCCCCCCAAACCCCACTGACAGCTCCAGCAACACCCCTACCCCCACACCCCCCAAACCCCACTGACAGCTTCAGCAACACCCCTACCCCTGCAACCCCCCAACCCCACTGACAGCTCCAGCAATACCCCTACCTCCGCACCCCACTGACAGCTCCAGCAATACCCCTACCCCCGCAACCCCCCCAACCCCAGACAGCTCCAGCAATACCCCTACCTCCGCACCCCACTGACAGCTCCAGCAATACCCCTACCCCCGCAACCCCCCCAACCCCACTGACAGCTCCAGCAATACCCCTACCTCCGCACCCCACTGACAGCTCCAGCAACACCCCTACCCCCGCAATTCCCCCAACCCCACTGACAGCTCCTGCAACACCCCTACCCCCACAATACCCCTAAACCCACTGACAGCTCCAGCAACACCCCTACTCTCGCACGCCCCCCGGACAGCTCCAGCAACACACCTAATCCCGGACCCTCCCCCCCAAACTGATAACTCCAGCAGTATCCCAGCACCCAAAGCCCCAACAGTTCCAGCAGCACCACCACCCCCCCTCCCCTCCCCTCCCCTCCTCACTTCGTCCCCACCCAACAAGTAACACCACAACCAGCCCCCACATCAGCTTCAGCACTCCACAAAGGCTCCCACCCCCGGCCAGATCCGGAAGCTCTGGCCGCATCCCCGCACCCCTCCCGACAGCTCCAGCAGCAACCTCCCCACGCCCCCTCCCCGGCAGCACCCGACCACTCTCCCTGGTCCTAACAGCTCCCCCCCCCCCCCCCACGCCTCCATGACAAACCGCCCTTATTTTTCTCCGCCGGAGTTGGTCGTCCTGCTGGTGGAGGGAAGGAACAGAGTTAACGATCCAGCTCACTGGCCCGCTGTTTATATTCTAAGAGCCACGGACGTGATTGTGATCGATACAGAAAAGGGTCCCAGTCAAGCTACTCCCTTCCCGCCGACATCCCTCGTCAGGCAAGCACTTATCCTCGAACCCCCCAACCCCCCACAAGGAGACAGGACTCCTGTATGAGAAGATCATCCCCGATCCCGATCCCGATCCCGGCCACTTACTGCCAGTCCCGGCCGCCATCATCCCAGCAACCACTGCGCGCCATGGCCTTTGACCCCCCCCTCCCCTCCCCTCGGACGGTTAAACCGTTATCCCCAAATCTTGACAAAATTCATTTGCGGTGCATCAACACGATTCCCTCAGTTTTATAGGATTTTATAACGTCGCGTGAGTTTTCCTTTTAAAAAGAAAATCCAGGGAGAGAGTCCGGGCTCGCTGATGTGACATCACTGCGCACGTCATGGGCTGCACGGTAACTAGGCAACAGAGATAAAAACAAAAAAATAAAAACAAAAAAATAAAAACAAAAAAACTGCGGATGCTGGAAATCCAAAACAAAAACAGAATTACCTGGAAAAACTCAGCAGGTCTGGCAGCATCGGCGGAGAAGAAAAGAGTTGACGTTTCGAGTCCTCATGACCCTTCGACAGAACTTGAGTTCGAGTCCAGGAAAGAGCTGAAATATAAGCTGGTTTAAGGTGTGTGTGTGGGGGGCGGAGAGATAGAGAGACAGAGAGGTGGAGGGGGTTGGTGTGGTTGTAGCGACAAACAAGCAGTGATAGAAGCAGATCATCAAAAGATGTCAACAACAATAGTACAATAGAACACATAGGTGTTAAAGATAAAGTTGGTGATATTATCTAAACGAATGTGCTAATTAAGAATGGATGGTAGGGCACTCAAGGTATAGCTCTAGTGGGTTTTTTTTTTATTTTATATAATGGAAATAGGTGGGAAAAGGAAAATCTTTATAATTTATTGGGAAAAAAAAAGAGAAGGGGGAAACAGAAAGGGGGTGGGGATGGGGGAGGGGACTCACGACCTAAAGTTGTTGAATTCAATATTCAGTCCGGAAGGCTGTAAAGTCCCTAGTCGGAAGATGAGGTGTTGTTCCTCCAGTTTGCGTTGGGCTTCACTGGAACAATGCAGCAAGCCAAGGACAGACATGTGGGCAAGAGAGCAGGGTGGAGTGTTAAAATGGCAAGCGACAGGGAGGTTTGGGTCATTCTTGCGGACAGACCGCAGGTGTTCTGCAAAGCGGTCGCCCAGTTTACGTTTGGTCTCTCCAATGTAGAGGAGACCACATTGGGAGCAACGAATGCAGTAGACTAAGTTGGGGGAAATGCAAGTGAAATGCTGCTTCACTTGAAAGGAGTGTTTGGGTCCTTGGACGGTGAGGAGAGAGGAAGTGAAGGGGCAGGTGTTACATCTTTTGCGTGGGCAAGGGGTTGTGCCATAGGAGGGGGTTGAGGAGTAGGGGGTGATGGAGGAGTGGACCAGGGTGTCCCGGAGGGAGCGATCCCTACGGAATGCCGATAAGGGGGGTGAAGGGAAGATGTGTTTGGTAGTGGCATCATGCTGGAGTTGGCGGAAATGGCGGAGGATGATCCTTTGAATGCGGAGGCTGGTGGGGTGATAAGTGAGGACAAGGGGGACCCTATCATGTTTCTGGGAGGGAGGAGAAGGAGTGAGGGCGGATGCGCGGGAGATGGGCCGGACACGGTTGAGGGCCCTGTCAACGACCGTGGGTGGAAAACCTCGGTTAAGGAAGAAGGAGGACATGTCAGAGGAACTGTTTTTGAATGTAGCATCATCGGAACAGATGCGACGGAGGCGAAGGAACTGAGAGAATGGGATGGAGTCCTTACAGGAAGTGGGGTGTGAGGAGCTGTAGTCGAGATAGCTGTGGGTGTCGGTGAGTTTGTAATGGATATTGGTGGACAGTCTATCACCAGAGATTGAGACAGAGAGGTCAAGGAAGGGAAGGGAAGTGTCAGAGATGGACCACGTGAAAATGATGGAGGGGTGGAGATTGGAAGCAAAATTAATAAATTTTTCCAAGTCCTGACGAGAGCATGAAGCAGCACCGAAATAATCATCGATGTACCGGAGAAAGAGTTGTGGAAGGGGGCCGGAGTAGGACTGCAACAAGGAATGTTCCACATACCCCATAAAGAGACAGGCATAGCTGGGGCCCATGCGGGTACCCATAGCCACACCTTTTATTTGGAGGAAGTGAGAGGAGTTGAAGGAGAAATTGTTCAGCGTGAGAACAAGTTCAGCCAGACGGAGGAGAGTAGTGGTGGATGGGGATTGTTCGGGCCTCTGTTCGAGGAAGAAGCTAAGGGCCCTCAGACCATCCTGGTGGGGGATGGAGGTGTAGAGGGATTGGACGTCCATGGTGAAGAGGAAGCGGTAGGGGCCAGGGAACTGGAAATTGTTGATGTGACGTAAGGTGTCAGAGGAATCACGGATGTAGGTGGGAAGGGACTGGACAAGGGGAGAGAGAAGGGAGTCAAGATAACGAGAAATGAGTTCTGTGGGGCAGGAGCAAGCTGAGACGATCGGTCTACCGGGGCAGTTCTGTTTGTGGATTTTGGGTAGGAGATAGAAGCGGGCCGTCCGAGGTTGGGCAACTATCAGGTTGGAAGCTGTGGGAGGGAGATCCCCAGAGGAGATGAGGTCAGTGACAGTCCTGGAAACAATGGCTTGATGTTCAGTGGTGGGGTCATGGTCCAGGGAGAGGTAGGAGGAAGTGTCTGCGAGTTGACGCTCAGCCTCCGCGTGGTAGAGGTCAGTGCGCCAGACAACAACAGCACCACCCTTGTCAGCGGGTTTGATGACAATGTCAGGGTTGGACCTGAGAGAATGGAGTGCAGTAAGTTCAGAGAGAGACAGGTTAGAATGGGTGAGAGGAGCAGAGAAATTGAGACGACTAATGTCGCGCCGACAGTTCTCAATGAAAAGATCGAGAGAAGGTAAGAATCCAGAGGGAGGGGTCCAGGTGGAGGGAGAATATTGAAGATGGGTAAAAGGATCCGTTGAACTGGGAGAGGACTCCTGCCCAAAGAAGTGAGCCCGGAGACGAAGACGGCGGAAGAAGAGTTCAGTATCATGCCGAGCCCGAAATTCATTGAGGTGAGGGCGTAAGGGTATGAAACTAAGTCCTTTGCTGAGCACTGAACGTTCAGCATCGGAGAGGGGAAGGTCAGGGGGTATAGTGAATACACGGCTGGGGTTGGGATTGGAAGATGGGGTGGGGACGGAGGGACAGGCAGGGGTGGAGGGTCCTAGATGGGTGTTGGTGTCGATGAGTTGTTGGAGCTTGCGTTCCTTAGCACTTGAGAGAAAGAGAAAAAGTTTCTTGTTGAGGCGTCGGATGAGCCGAAGGATAAAATGAAACTGGGGGCACGCGCAGCTTTGAAAAAGGGTACGGCGGTGCTGCTGGAGGGAGAGGTCGAGTGTGTTCATATGGCGGCGCATGGCACTGAGAGTGGATTTCAGAATGTGACGGGAACAGCAGTCCGAGAAACGTTTTATGTCCCGGAGATACCTATAATCCTGGGTGGGTTCGAAACATGAGGGGTGGAATTTCAGTTGAAATCCATGTGGGGTAAGTCGGAGACGGAGACAGTCACTGAGAAAGGAGATATGGCTGTGAAAGCGGGTTTTAGTAAACACCTTGTCAAACACTAGGAGAGAAATGGAAAGCAATGAAGGTGAACAAGGCAACAGAGAAATCCGGAAATCTTGTCGCAGAGAGGAACAGAACTTCTTCAAGGAGGTAGGCATTTCTTGAAGAGCAGTGGCAGTCAATTAAACACAGAGATAAAAACAAAAAAACTGCGGATGCTGGAAATCCAAAACAAAAACAGAATTACCTGGAAAAACTCAGCAGGTCTGGCAGCATCGGCGGAGAAGAAAAGAGTTGACGTTTCGAGTCCTCATGACCCTTCGACAGAACTTGAGTTCGAGTCCAGGAAAGAGCTGAAATATAAGCTGGTTTAAGGTGTGTGTGTGGGGGGCGGAGAGATAGAGAGACAGAGAGGTGGAGGGGGTTGGTGTGGTTGTAGCGACAAACAAGCAGTGATAGAAGCAGATCATCAAAAGATGTCAACAACAATAGTACAATAGAACACATAGGTGTTAAAGATAAAGTTGGTGATATTATCTAAACGAATGTGCTAATTAAGAATGGATGGTAGGGCACTCAAGGTATAGCTCTAGTGGGTTTTTTTTTTTATTTTATATAATGGAAATAGGTGGGAAAAGGAAAATCTTTATAATTTATTGGGAAAAAAAAAAGAGAAGGGGGAAACAGAAAGGGGGTGGGGATGGGGGAGGGGACTCACGACCTAAAGTTGTTGAATTCAATATTCAGTCCGGAAGGCTGTAAAGTCCCTAGTCGGAAGATGAGGTGTTGTTCCTCCAGTTTGCGTTGGGCTTCACTGGAACAATGCAGCAAGCCAAGGACAGACATGTGGGCAAGAGAGCAGGGTGGAGTGTTAAAATGGCAAGCGACAGGGAGGTTTGGGTCATTCTTGCGGACAGACCGCAGGTGTTCTGCAAAGCGGTCGCCCAGTTTACGTTTGGTCTCTCCAATGTAGAGGAGACCACATTGGGAGCAACGAATGCAGTAGACTAAGTTGGGGGAAATGCAAGTGAAATGCTGCTTCACTTGAAAGGAGTGTTTGGGTCCTTGGACGGTGAGGAGAGAGGAAGTGAAGGGGCAGGTGTTACATCTTTTGCGTGGGCAAGGGGTTGTGCCATAGGAGGGGGTTGAGGAGTAGGGGGTGATGGAGGAGTGGACCAGGGTGTCCCGGAGGGAGCGATCCCTACGGAATGCCGATAAGGGGGGTGAAGGGAAGATGTGTTTGGTAGTGGCATCATGCTGGAGTTGGCGGAAATGGCGGAGGATGATCCTTTGAATGCGGAGGCTGGTGGGGTGATAAGTGAGGACAAGGGGGACCCTATCATGTTTCTGGGAGGGAGGAGAAGGAGTGAGGGCGGATGCGCGGGAGATGGGCCGGACACGGTTGAGGGCCCTGTCAACGACCGTGGGTGGAAAACCTCGGTTAAGGAAGAAGGAGGACATGTCAGAGGAACTGTTTTTGAATGTAGCATCATCGGAACAGATGCGACGGAGGCGAAGGAACTGAGAGAATGGGATGGAGTCCTTACAGGAAGTGGGGTGTGAGGAGCTGTAGTCGAGATAGCTGTGGGTGTCGGTGAGTTTGTAATGGATATTGGTGGACAGTCTATCACCAGAGATTGAGACAGAGAGGTCAAGGAAGGGAAGGGAAGTGTCAGAGATGGACCACGTGAAAATGATGGAGGGGTGGAGATTGGAAGCAAAATTAATAAATTTTTCCAAGTCCTGACGAGAGCATGAAGCAGCACCGAAATAATCATCGATGTACCGGAGAAAGAGTTGTGGAAGGGGGCCGGAGTAGGACTGCAACAAGGAATGTTCCACATACCCCATAAAGAGACAGGCATAGCTGGGGCCCATGCGGGTACCCATAGCCACACCTTTTATTTGGAGGAAGTGAGAGGAGTTGAAGGAGAAATTGTTCAGCGTGAGAACAAGTTCAGCCAGACGGAGGAGAGTAGTGGTGGATGGGGATTGTTCGGGCCTCTGTTCGAGGAAGAAGCTAAGGGCCCTCAGACCATCCTGGTGGGGGATGGAGGTGTAGAGGGATTGGACGTCCATGGTGAAGAGGAAGCGGTAGGGGCCAGGGAACTGGAAATTGTTGATGTGACGTAAGGTGTCAGAGGAATCACGGATGTAGGTGGGAAGGGACTGGACAAGGGGAGAGAGAAGGGAGTCAAGATAACGAGAAATGAGTTCTGTGGGGCAGGAGCAAGCTGAGACGATCGGTCTACCGGGGCAGTTCTGTTTGTGGATTTTGGGTAGGAGATAGAAGCGGGCCGTCCGAGGTTGGGCAACTATCAGGTTGGAAGCTGTGGGAGGGAGATCCCCAGAGGAGATGAGGTCAGTGACAGTCCTGGAAACAATGGCTTGATGTTCAGTGGTGGGGTCATGGTCCAGGGAGAGGTAGGAGGAAGTGTCTGCGAGTTGACGCTCAGCCTCCGCGTGGTAGAGGTCAGTGCCTTAGCACTCAGCACCATTACTTGCATTTTTAAAAAAATAGAAGTGGCTGAGGAGGACAAATAGCACTAAAAATCATTTTATTCATAGAGAACGATGGCAAAATGTTGCTGTTATCTGCAATAATAGGCATTTAAAAAATCAACAGTAATTAAAAATAAAAGTGGATAAGTCAAAAGTTTATAAAAATGGTGCTCCTCACTTAGGTCTGCTGCTCTGTTACTTCATACTATATGACTTTGCATGCAATGAATGAATTGGACGTTTTATAAGAATATGGGCGTTATGCCAAGTATCGTCACCAGGGATGCTGATTTATCAGCATTGGGACTAGTCTGTTATTTGGGAGAAGTGGGAGAGGTCATCAGACCAGGTGCCTTTTCTACTTTAAGTGCATTGCTGACCTTTTAAGTACCTACTCTATTTTTATCCATTCCATTTGTCTACTATCTCCTTTACTGTGACGATGGCAGCTCTTCTTGATGCCAAATGCAAACCTCAACCTTACTCTCTGCCTCCACAAGATTCTCTCTTTTTTGATCCCAACCTTCACCTGTCCTTTTACTCTTTATGCTTATAAAGACTTCCACATTCCCTTATATGTTATCCATTATTCTATTCTTACACAATTTCTTTTCCCCACTTCTGTCCTTTTTGATTTATGCTCTGACTTTCTGTATTTCCTTTTCCTGCTTCATCATAATTATTACATAAAGTGTACTTTACTCTGCTTCTGACTGTAATACACCTAGCCTTGGACAAGCCACGACATACATATGATTGAGAGCACGAGTTATAGGAGTGCAACAACTTAAAGGGTGACAACACAATCTGGATGCAATATGCTGGTATAAGGGTGACATAATTGGACCTCTAACTGAGCATGTAATTAGTACATGACTTTAATACATGGTCTGGTATCAGCAAAAGCAATTACTGCACCTGCCACACACAAAAAAACTGGTTCACCAATGCCTTTCAAGGAAGATGATCTGAAGTCCTTACTCAATTTTGCCTCTGCAGGGTACACAACTTGGTTCACTAGCAAGCCACTCAGTGACACCAAGCCACTACAGAAAAAATTACAATGGTTCCAAGAAGGTGTCCACTAAAACCTTCTCAGGACAAGAAGGGATGGACAATGAAAACAGAAAATTCTGAAAATACTCAGCAGATCAGGCCTGTGGAGAGAAACAGAGTTAAAATTTCAAGTTGTTAACGATCCTTTATTACAGACCTGAAACATTAACTCTGCTGTTCTCTCCGCAGATACTGCCTGACTTGCTGAACATTTCCAGCAATTTTTGTTTTCAATTTCAGACTTCCAGCATCCACAAATATTTAGCTTTTGTCTGGAATGGGCAATGATTGCGGTCTTATCAGCAGCGCCCACATCCCAAGAATTATACAATGGCCCAGAAATTCACGTAAACGGCGATGTTGGAGTGCAGGGTAGGGTGAGAGTCAATGGGGTGCTGTTAATCACTGATTCACGCAAGAAATTAACAGTTGGGCAATACTAGAGTAAGTATCCAAATAAGCATCACACAACAAGCCCGAATCTCTGACACCGAACTCAGTGTCGGAGGTACTTTCGGAGGGACCCATGCAGTGCAAACCTGCACATCTGAACTTTAAATTTCTCGGGCAATTACCACACGTGCACGGATCCCGATGTGCAATAGAGGTAAACATCTTAAGAGTTGCTGCCAGTGGCATTGGAAGATCTGGGCCATTATCACAGATTGACTCGTACTCTTTAACCACTATCTGAATTGCTGGGCAGCAACTATCACTATAATACTGGAATGAACATGTAAAATCTGAGGGCAAAAGCAAAATGCTGCAAAGGTTGGGATCTGAAATAAAAGCAGAAAATGCTCGAAATATTCAGCAAGTTAATGACCTTAAACGTTAACACTCAGTATTTCAGTTTTATACCATTATTTCCTATAAATCCTGCTTTCAATCCTATGTACATAGTAGCTGGGCCCAGGCTAGGCATATTACAGTCAGATGCAGAATTACCCACTAATTATGTTCAAACAGGAAAAGGAGATTTACAATTAATATTTGCTTAACTATGCAATAGCAAAACAAGTTGGATACGCAGCAAGATTGGTAACCTGGTTGACCAACTGTCCCTCATTTCATGGGATGGTCCGGTATCTGAGTCCACTGTCCCATGCTGCACGTTATTTATCCCGCCATTCAGACCTCTAAGTTTTGTGCATGTGCAGCAGCCGCTCTCTTCCTGAATGTGCACTCTAACAACTCCAACAACATCCCTATGCCCCACCAAACCCCACTGACAGCTCCAACAACACCCACAACCCCCAACCTCACTGACAGCTCCAGCAACACACCTACCCCTGCACCCCCCCCAAACCCCACTGACAGCTCCAGCAACACCCCTACCCCTGCAACCCCCCAACCCCACTGACAGCTCCAGCAATACCCCTACCTCCGCACCCCACTGACAGCTCCAGCAATACCCCTACCCCCGCAACCCCCCCAACCCCAGACAGCTCCAGCAATACCCCTACCTCCGCACCCCACTGACAGCTCCAGCAATACCCCTACCCCCGCAACCCCCCCAACCCCACTGACAGCTCCAGCAATACCCCTACCTCCGCACCCCACTGACAGCTCCAGCAACACCCCTACCCCCGCAATTCCCCCAACCCCACTGACAGCTCCTGCAACACCCCTACCCCCACAATACCCCTAAACCCACTGACAGCTCCAGCAACACCCCTACTCTCGCACGCCCCCCGGACAGCTCCAGCAACACACCTAATCCCGGACCCTCCCCCCCAAACTGATAACTCCAGCAGTATCCCAGCACCCAAAGCCCCAACAGTTCCAGCAGCACCACCACCCCCCCTCCCCTCCCCTCCCCTCCTCACTTCGTCCCCACCCAACAAGTAACACCACAACCAGCCCCCACATCAGCTTCAGCACTCCACAAAGGCTCCCACCCCCGGCCAGATCCGGAAGCTCTGGCCGCATCCCGCACCCCTCCCGACAGCTCCAGCAGCAACCTCCCCACGCCCCCTCCCCGGCAGCACCCGACCACTCTCCCTGGTCCTAACAGCTCCCCCCCCCCCCCCCCACGCCTCCATGACAAACCGCCCTTATTTTTCTCCGCCGGAGTTGGTCGTCCTGCTGGTGGAGGGAAGGAACAGAGTTAACGATCCAGCTCACTGGCCCGCTGTTTATATTCTAAGAGCCACGGACGTGATTGTGATCGATACAGAAAAGGGTCCCAGTCAAGCTACTCCCTTCCCGCCGACATCCCTCGTCAGGCAAGCACTTATCCTCGAACCCCCCAACCCCCCACAAGGAGACAGGACTCCTGTATGAGAAGATCATCCCCGATCCCCGATCCCCGATCCCGATCCCGATCCCGATCCCGGCCACTTACTGCCAGTCCCGGCCGCCATCATCCCAGCAACCACTGCGCACCATGGCCTTTGACCCCCCCTCCCCTCCCCTCGGACGGTTAAACCGTTATCCCCAAATCTTGACAAAATTCATTTGCGGTGCATCAACACGATTCCCTCAGTTTTATAGGATTTTATAACGTCGCGTGAGTTTTCCTTTTAAAAAGAAAATCCAGGGAGAGAGTCCGGGCTCGCTGATGTGACATCACTGCGCACGTCATGGGCTGCACGGTAACTAGGCAACAGGCCCGGAACCACGGACACGGACGGGGAATAATTTGTTGTGATGACTGGAGACTCGTAAACGTTTGTTATGAAGGTGACCACGTTTTCAAAAAGGCAAAACCCGCACATCACCAGGCTCCCAGTAATATAGGGTTTCACATTAAGGGGAGTCCGTGTGATTCTGCCCCTCCAGGGTGACCAACCGGCCCTTATTTCACGGGGTCCACCCCCAATGTTTGAAACAGTGATGACGCAGAAGGTGGGGGGAGGGCCATTCGGCCCATCGTCAATGCACTGGCTCTCCAAAATGAGCAATTCCCATAGTGCCGTCCCCCCCCAGTAACCCTGCACATTCTTCCTTTTCAGATAACGGTCTAATCTGCCTTTTGGGTGCCTCAGTTGACCCTGCCTCCGCCGCACCCCCAGGGAATTCGTTCCAAAACCCTAAACACTTGCTGCGTGAAAAAGTTTCTCCATGTGTCGCCATTGCCTCTCTTGTCAATTAGTTTAGATTTGTGCCCTCTTGTTCTCCATCCTACCACCAGTGGGAAGAGTTTCTCGCTGTCGACTCTTTCCAAAAACCTCATGATTTTGAATACCTCTTATCAAACCTCCTCTCAGCCTTCTTTTCTTCAAGGAAGACAGTCCTAACTTCTCCATAACTGAAGTTCCTCATCCCTGGAACAATTCTCGTGTATCTTTTCTGTGCCTTTTCCAATGCATTCACACCCTAAAGTGCAGCGTCCAAAACTGAACGCAATATTACAGCTGAGGCCGAACCACCACTGTCCCAGGTCACATGCTGCCAGGATGCTGTTTTTCCCCATAACTCAGTCCTTCAAATGTCGTGCATAATCAATAGCTGCTGTCCTGTTTGTGCATTCTCATAGCTCTGGCAGCAGCCACACCCCCACTCATACGGGACCCCTGCCAGAATGTCCCTTTACTTTGCTCACGAGAGTTGTTCACCCATGTGCCCCAAGTCAGTGTAGTACTGAGTTGTTATACCCCAGCCTCCTCATTGAGGGGTTTAACCTGGAGCTGTGCCTCTTGCTGCACATCCTCTGTTGTCAACGAGCTCATGGTTGCTAAGCGATGCTGTCAACACTACATCCAGGAGGGTAACCCAGACAAATCTTGCAAGAGCACCTGGAGCTCAAACCTGGCTGGGGCTGTCTCCCTGGGATCAGCTGTCAGTCATCCTAGGGTGACCAACAACCACCCTCCACACCCCCCCCCCCCCCCACACACACACACACACACACACACACACACACAACCACTAATTTATAGTATCTTGCAGCCACCTTGTTCCCATTGGTATAGTTTAAAGATTGTCCAAAAAGAGAAAAGTTGAAAACAAGGACATTTAAGTTTTGAGTAAATTATCAGGACAGTGGGACGTTAAATGAAGAACAAAGACTTCTGGTCACTCTATTTATTGTAGCCCCAGCATTGGTGTGGATTATAGACTGGTTACTCCTCAAAAGAACATACTTTGTTTACTGTTAAATGGGAAATGTAGTGCAGTACTGAGGGAGTGCTGCATTGTCTTTTGGATGAGACGTTAAACTGAGGCTCCATCTGCCTGCCTAGGTGGATGTAAAAGAACCCATGGCACCATTTTGAAGAAGCGGTGGGGAGTGCTCCCTGGTGTCCCACCCAATATTTATCTTTCAGTCAACATCACAAAAAAACAGATGGGTCATTATCACGTTGTTTGTGGAAGTTTGCACAGCACAAGTTGTCTTTTGTGTTTCTTACATTACAACAGTGACTCCACTTCAAAAGTACTTCATTGGCTGTAAATCTCTTTGAGACATCTCGTGGTCATGAAAGGCACTGTATGAATCCATGCTTTTTATAATGAAATAATAAACTGTGGGGTAAATAGTGATGGACTTCAAGAGGACATAGACAGGGCAGATCGAAAGAGTGTTTAAAAAGGCGTACTGGATGCGGAGTTCTATAAATGAAGCATAGAGAACAAAAGTAGGGAAGTTATGATGAACCTTTATAAAACACTGGTTTTGCTTGAGCTGGTGTATTGTGCCCAATTCTGGGCACTGCACTTTAGGAAGGATGTGAAAGCTTTAGAGAGAAAAAAAGACTTGCGTTGACTACAATACTTTTCACAGCCACTGGCCATCTTAAAGCACTTTATGACCATAATGAAAGTGAGTGGAGGTCATGTTTTCGCCCGTTTCTTAGTCAGTCTGTAAACAATATATCTCAAAGACTAGTGAAAGGAACAAAACTTGGTACACATATAGGGTATAGCCCATGGGAAGATTGATTAGTTTTTGGTGAAGATGCAGATCTGGATCCAGACTCTGGAATTTTTTAGGGATTTATTAACACTGGGGGATAATGCAAATTTTCTTTTTCTTGATTGGTTTATAATGTTATGGATTTTCATAGCTATCAAAATGTGAGCAGAGTTTATAGAACAGGTTGTTGGATGTGAATGGCCAAAAGCCTCCTCAGTGAGATAGAAGCTCTTAATAAAAATATTTCTTCTTTCAACTTTGTAGATACAAACCATCAACCAGACAGGGAAAGGCCTCAAGGAAGAGCTGCGTAATTGTAGTAACATTAACATAGTGTGGTGGAGGTATGCACTCTACTGGGTACCCTTTTCACTTATTACTTGCTATACCTGCATGCAAACTTTTTGTGATTCATGTACAAGGATACCCAGATCCCTCTGTACCGGAGCATTCTGTAGCCTCACTATATTTAAATAAGATTCTGCTTTTCTATTCTTCCCAAAGTGGATAACCTGCTATTTTCCTGTATAATACTCCATCTGCCAAATTTCTCCCCACTTGAGTATCCTATCGATATCCTGTAGAATAGTATCCCTTATACTATACCGTATGCTGTGTAGTGTAATAGTATCCTGTATTCACAGCTCACATTGCAGTTTCCTTTACACCGGGGTGACTAAATACAGATTGGGTGACCACTTTGCAGAACACCTCCGCTCAGTCTGCAAGCATGACTGCGAGTTTCTGGTTGCGTATTTTAATTCTCCGCCTTGCTGTCATCCAGACATCTCCATCCTGGCAGTGTTTCAATAAAGCTCATCACAAGCTTGAGGAATAGCACCTCAGCTTTCAATTCGGCACTCTATAGACTTCTGGACTCAACACTTGAGTTCAACAATTTCAGATTGTAAACTCTATCCCTCATTTTGTTTCTTTCTTTTTTGCATGTGCCGGTCTTAGTCTGTTTTTTTCATGTTTTTGCTTTCAGAGACACCTGCCATTATTCTGCCATTCACACCCATTCTGGCCAAATCTTTTGTTTCTTCCCTACAACCATTACCATTCCCTTTTGTACCACGAATACGTTTGTCATATAACTTCTCCAGCATACCATCTTCCCTTTTGTTGCTCCTGCCTCTCCTCCCACCTTTCACTTGCACAAAACTATTACATTTCCATCTTGCTTCAGTCCTGAAAAAGGGTCATTGACCTGAAATGTTAACCTTGTCTCTCTACACAGATGCCAGAGCTACTGAGTATTTCCAGCATTTTCTGTCTTTATTTCAAACTTACAATGTTGGGCTCTGCCAATGGAACCAGAACGGGCAGATCGCCAAACACAACCTCAAAAAACCAAACCAAGCCAATTTTCACCCAAGCCGTTCCCGCCTATTCTGAGACTGCGCACTCCGCTTCCGTTCACTGGCTTCGTGTGCGGCTGCCGCTCATTGGTGCACTCGTCGCTCTTTTTCATTGGCTGTTCCTGCCACCCGCGCCTGTTCATTGGCTGCGCCTGTCACCGCACGCGGTTGATGCTGCATCCCATTGGCTGCGCCCGCCGCTCCCGCTCATTGGCTGCGCCCGCCGCTCCCGCTCGCTGAGTGGCCGCCACACACGCGCTCAGGGTTACGTCAAGGCACCGCTCCTGCCGTCGTCATGGCAACAAGCGAACGCCAAGTGGGAACGCGCCGTTGCAGGCGAGAAGGACCAGGAGCTGAGGAGGGTGGATGGAAGTTAAAAGTGAGGTCACAGAGGCAGCAGTGGAGAACCTGGACGGTAATGGGGCATTAATTGAGCCGTGGGTAGGGAGAGTGACGGCCTAAGGGTCAGACAGGGTCGGGGATAAACTTTGGGAAGGGACCAGGTAAAGGTGAACAGGGTCTATCTCCCCAGGGACAACCTGGCCAGTCCATAAGACCATAAGACATAAGAGCAGAAATTAGGCCCTTCAGCCCATCGAGTCTGCTCCGCCATTCAATCATGGCTGATAAGTTTCTCAACCCCATTCTCCCTGTAACCTTTGATACCCTTACCAATCAAGAATTTATCTATCTTGTTCTTAAATACACTCAATGACCTGGCCTCCACAGCCTTCTGTGGCAATGAATTCCATAGATTCACCACTCTCTGGCTAAGAAAGTTTCTCCTCATCTCTGTTCTAAAAGGTCTTCCCTTTACTCTGAGGCTGTGTCCTCGGGTCCTAGTCTCTCCTACTAATGGAAACATCTTCCCCACGTCCACTCTATCCAGGCCTTTCAGTAATCTGTAAGTTTCAATCAGATCCCCCCCTCATCCTTCTAAACTCCATCGAGTATAGACCCAGAGTCCTCAAACGTTCCTCATATGTTAAGCCTTTCATTCCTGGGATGGTTCTCGTGAACCTCTTCTGGACTCTCTCCAGGGCCAGAACATCCTTCCTGAGGTACAGGGCCCAAAATTGCTCACAATATTCTAAATGTGGTCTGACCAGAGTCTTATAAAGCCTCAGCAGCACATCCCTGCTTTTATATTCTAGTCCTTGCGAAATAAATGCTAACATTGCATTTCCTTCCTAACTACCGACTCAACCTGCAAGTTAACCTTAAGAGAATCCTGGACTAGGACTCCCAAATCCCTTTGCACTCCAGATTTCTGAATTCTTTCCCCATTTAGAAAATAGTCCAGCAAACCCCGACCATTTTATGGGTGAACACTGGGAGATAGATAGGTGTTGGGTCAAATATCGTCCTGAAAAAGAATGAAACATTTAACATTGCAAAGGTAATCAACCTGTTTGTAAAGATTTTTTCCGCAATTTAAAAACGAACAAAATAGAAGGCTAGTCAACCAGGACCAATTTTTTTTTTTTTTTTTTTGCACATTTCCTGCTATACAGTTAGATTATTGGAGATCTAGGAACATCTACAATCTGTTGTTTGGGCTAAGTGCAGTGGAATGTATAGACTATGACAAGGAATGGAGGCGGGGAATAAATTACAAAAAAATGCTACTGAATTCCCCCCACCAACTCTAGGCAACATTTTTGTGCACCTTTCCCAATAGAGCAGGAAGACACTTTGTTAGTGATCTGCAAATGTAGATTAGGATGACTAATATAGTGATTATACTAAACAAAAACAGAATTACCTGGAAAAACTCAGCAGGTCTGGCAGCGTCGGCGGAGAAGAAAAGAGTTGACGTTTCAAGTCCTCATCTTTTCTTCTCCGCCGATGCTGCCAGGCCTGCTGAGTTTTTTGAGGTAATTCTGTTTTTGTTTTGGATTTCCAGCATCCACAGTTTTTTTGTTTTTATCTTAATGATTATACTACTTTGTTTATCAAAGTGAAGCATTTTAGTGCTCGTTTGTAGAATACCTTTGAAATTTTAGCAGTGTCAGCACTGAGCACTAAATGATGAGTCAAAGCATGGTCTGTTGAATAAATCTATCTCTAGCCTACCAAAAGTACCTTAATAGCCAGTTTTAAAAGCAAAGTGAACATGTGTGCCAGTTGTGATGGTATTCTCAACTTTGAATCAGAGGATTGTGGGTTCAGGTGCCACCCTGGAGACGAGCACAAAAAAGACTCACCCCAGTACAGCACTGAAGGAGTTTTGCAGAGGTGCCATCTTTCGCATGAAATGTTAAACTGAGGCCCTGCCTGCCCTCTCTGTAAAGAATCCCCTAGCACGATTTCAAACAGATATCACCCTCTAATCTTTATGATCTCTATTGAACCACACAAGTAGCCTTTATGACTGAGGGAAGGAAATATGGCTGTGAGAGTGAGTTTTGGTAAACACCTTGTCAAACACCAGGAGGGAAATGGAAAGCAATGAAGGTGAACAGGGCAAAAGAGACAAATAGAAATCCTGTTGGAGAGAAGAAGAGCTCTGAAGAAGAGTCATATGGACTCTAAACGTTAACTCTTTTTTTTCTCTCCACAGATGCTGTTAGACCTGCTGAGTTTTTCCAGCATTTTCTGTTTTTGCTTCAGATTTCCAGTATCTGCAGGATGTTGCTTTTTGCTTTAACCTTTACTTAAGCTTTGAATGAGCTTAATGCCAAATTCTGTTGTGGCATCAGGAATATTAGGAACAAAGTTAATATTATGTAGCACTTGGAGAGAGGTAAGACTAATTTCACTTGTTGTTTAGGACCAGATTCAAATTTAGGTGGAAGGACTGTGCTTTAACCTATTGTGTAGTTCAATCTTTTTATTGTGTGAAATATTGTGCACATTGGAGTTCTGTTGTCTGCCATTAGTGATTCTCTTTTTATTTTCTCTTTCAGAAAACAGTTTCTGCATTACCGTAAAATAATTCTCTGATATACTGGAGTAGTTGGGTATGCACATGGAGAACCCTGAGGTTGAATTCAGAGCACGCAACGCAGTGCCTGTGCACATCACAGTGCTGAAGGCCAGGAACTTGGTATGTATCTTCACTCTTCCTCTCAGGCAATCAGAGCTTTTATAATTTTGACACTTTAAGGCACTTTTACACTCAGCGTAACTATAGCTTAAACAAAAGGAGACTGCATTTGTGAGCTGATTCCTCATAAAGAAAAAGAAAGACTTGCATTCCTATCACACCTTTCACAACAATATGACATTCCAAAGCACATAACAGCCAATTAAATACTGCTATTGCAGCAATGTAGGAAATACAGCAGCCAATTTGCATACAGCAAGCTCCCACAATCAGCAACGTAATAATAATCAGTTAATCTGTCGTTGTGATATTGGTTTGAAATTGTGCTATGGGATTCTTTACAGAGAGGGCAGACAGGGCCTCAGTTTAACATTTAATGCGAAAGATGGCACCTCTGCAACACTCCCTCAGTGCTGTACTGGGGTGAGCCTTTTTTTGCGCTCTTCTCCAGGAGTGACACCTGAACCCACAATCCTCTGATTCAAAGTTGAGAATACCATCACAACTGGCACACATGTTCACTTTGCTCAAAACGCTCCCTTACTTGGACAGCTGGGTAGTAAACTCATGTAAATACTGGTTAAAAAGTATATTAGAGTATCCCAAGAGAAAATATATGCTTGTCTCCAACTCATCACATCTGTACAGTGGCATGGATGAGAGCAGGAACTCAGTGTCTGTGAAATTATTGGATGCAGTTACAGAATCCCTTGTTCATGATACAAAAATTTGGTACCCCAACACATTTTTGATACTGCAGCATTATCCTACTACTTAACTCCTCTGTTAATCATTCACTACTGTGTAGTGTAGCTTAATGAGTAATGAAGTCAGAAGGGCGCAGGAGCGTACTAAAACCAGCTGCTATCTTTAATTTTAACTTGTGTAACAATTGCTACAATACTTCATAATTAATACTTAAACACTATGTTGCATTCAGAGGTTTTGTGTAAGCTGTGGCTCACTTCACTGGGTGGCATTCTCGCCTCCGAGTCACAAGGTTCTGGGTTCATGTCCCACTCCAGGGCTTGAGTGCAAAAATCAAGCCTGACACTCCAGTACAGTACTGATGGAGTGTTGCACTGTTGGAGGTGCCATATGTTTGATGATATATTAAACCAGAGCCCTATCTGCCTGCTTGGGTGGGTGTAAAAGATCCCATTGCACTATTTAAGGAGGAATAGGAGAGCTTCCCTGATACCCTAGCCAATATTTATCACACAAAAACAAACAGATTACCTGGTCATTATCACACTGCTGTTTGTGGGAGTTCACTGTGTGCATGTTGGCTGCTGTATTTCCTACAGTACAACAGTGACTGCACTTCAAAAATACTTAATTGGCAGTGAAGCGCTTTGAGATGCCCAGTGGTCATGAAAAGTATAAGTGCAAATCTTTCTTTCAGAGGCTCAATTTTAAAAAAAATATTGTATGGGTCATGTCTCGTCTTTTCCATTTTCCTTGCAGAAAGGGAGTAAAGGAGATAATCCAGTGACCTATGTCCGTGTGGAGTATAATAACTTCCAACTTGGAGACTCAGGGAAATTGCAGATGACAGAAAATGAAATAGAGTACAACTTCACAACCAGTTTTGACTGCACATTGGATGGGATTCAAGGATTGGACAACCTGGTGCATAAACCTGTAATTTGTGAGTTTCTGCTTTATTTAACCATTGAATCACAAGCATTCATATATAGTTCTTTCCTCACCTTACCTTCATGTGAATGAATAATGTTGGTCCTTTCTAGAACTGAGCTATGGCTCCACTTCTGCCCCTCAGGGGAGAACTGCAGGATATGTTATAATGAAACTGATGTATAAATAATTATGCATGATTATACCCTTGAATTTGTACCTAGGAATATTAAATACATAAAGGCAGTAATATGGTATGGACCAGATGACAAGAATTTAGTCACAGCAATACCCTAACCTGGAACTGGAATTCTAATTATTGCAGATATGGTGAAGGAGAAACAGTCCTAGTCTGTGTGAAAGAATGTTCACACAGTATCTCCCATACATTCAGAGCTGACTTTATTTTTCTCTGAACACGACCGCAATGCTGCATCTTGGTCAGCTGTTTTGACGAAACATTAACTCTCATTCTCTCTCATCAGATGCTGCCTGACCTTCTGAGTATTTCCAGCATTTTCAGTCTATATTTCAGATTTCAAACATCCAAAATTTTTTTCTTTTGAAAGCAGGTTCTATCATTCACATTTTAAAATTTTACAGGAAGCAAAGTAAAGGTTAGAATATAGACATTGCATTAAGGTCGAAACTGAATTATCATAAACAAATTTTAGAAAAATAATAACTTTTATTATTTTAAAGATCTATAGGATATTTATCATGAAATGGAAAAAACCTGACATACCACAAATATAATATTAGTTTTTCAGGTCCAGCAATGTTATTCATTAGTAATTATGAATTAGTATTCCGTTAAAAACCCAGTTACACTCATTCAACAAAACAAAACAAAACTTTTTAGAGGATTCTTACATTAAGAATAATAATGTTAGAAAGCGGACATTCATGTCAGTTCAGTGATTTCTAATTGATTGCCATCTGCGAGGATTTCAACAGTGCATCCTGTGGAGAATCATTTGCAGCAACATTTCATTTCCACGTTTAACTATACATGTGCAGATGCCTGAAGTTGCTATCAGTTTCACAGACTAATGACAGTGAATGCTGACAGTTTTACCGTCATTACAACTGCAATACCTGAACCAATATTTTACCTCCTGAATGAAACATTTTGCAGTAAATTAATTAACAACAATTTATAAAACATCTGAAAGATAGAACATGTTCCAATGTTCCAAAAATTGACACCAAACCTAGAAGGAGGTATGGAGAGATTAAAGTTGCTTTTGTCATTTCAAAGCTGTTATCTTTTTGCTGTTCTATTGTGGAAGTGTACCTAGAGAATTGTTAATGCCTTATTTTTAAACATTTCTCCCTTTCTATGAAACCATAGTGACAGTAATTGAGCTTTTGCCTAAAGAGAAGAAAAAAAAAGATGAGAAGATTATTGTACTAGGCCAAGCCACGGTGGACTTGTTGCCTCTGGCTCAAGGTGTGTGATATCACCAGAAATTCATGTGACATCACTTAACTATTCAGTTAAACTCTTTACAAGAGACACACCAATCTAATGTTACAAATTCTCTTATTCTTAGGAGAATGTACATTCACAAAGACCTTGACACTCTACCCTTTAGGAAATCCTTTGGAGCAAAATATTACTGAGGAAACAAAGGTAATCATGAATATAGACCTATGTTTGTGATAACATTAATATGATTTATCATCCTTCTTTCTACCCACCGTTACATTTTCAAGTTTATCTATGAGTGTAGCCTGCACCCTGGATTGAACTTGCCACAACGTGTCAGATGTGACTGAGAAGTATTGTTGATTTTCAATCTCTTCTCCTGCTGCATAGTAATTTTCCTCGTGACCACTCAACAACTAATAAAAGTAATTAGTTGTGACTATTGGCTTTAACTAGGTTTGAGATGTCAAACCTGTGCTTCCTGGATTGTGAGGTGAATAGCCTTATCCTTGTGTTGAGGATCTGTTGACAAGCGTTATTCACTTTGTAATTTATTTTCAGTTTTAGTTGACAAAATCTCTTGCCTTCACCCGATGGGGTGGATCTTGAATTTGTGCAATAGTGTAAAAGCAAGTTGACATCCCGTTTTACATCCCTATAAAATAGCCTGACAACTTGTTATCACTTGTTTTATACTAAAATACAAAGTCACGATCCATCCTGAAGTCTTTTTTTGCTTATTCATTCCTGAAATTTGAGTGTCGCTGGTAAGGCTGACAAATCACTCATTCCTGGTTGCCCTTGTTCAACTGACCGGCCAGGCCACTTCAGAGTAAACCATGTTGGTGTGCGACAGGAGTCACATATAATCCAGGTCAGTTGAGAAAGGCAGGTATCTTTATGTAAGGACATTAGTGAACCAGTTAAGTTTGTACAGCAATCCAGCAGCTTCATGATCACTTGTCACTGGTACCAGTTTTATACAAACTGAAATTGAATATTTAAGCTGTCACAATGGGATTTGAACTCCCATTCTTTGGATTATTTGTCTGGGCCCCTAAGTTTTTACTTCAATGACATAACCACTATACTTTGAAGTGGGAAGATATTTTTGATTTGCTCAAGCTGTATATACCTTTTACATTGGTGCTGTTTTGTAAACAGAAGGCTTGGCTTGTAGTTAACTTTGATGGAGCTATTTACTTCCTTTGCCCTACATAATAATAAAGTTCTTTAACGGGTAAGATTTGAAATCTTGTGTGTTTTCCTATGTAGCAGAAATGCTCAGAGTTAAGAAAACACATTCAAGTGGTGCTTCGATGTGCCAACGCATTATTAACATCCTGCATCACAAAGTTGGAGGATGTTGGTGCTCATTGGGATGCTGACAAAGATCATTGTGTTGCTTGTATATTAATTGGATTTAATTGTAAGCAGATGGTGGGCAGATGGGTGCCCCCAATAAATAAACACAGACTGCAATTGTGGTTGGAGGTGCTTGCTTTTAGTCTGTGTCTGTGCAAACAAATGCTTATAAAGGTGTGTGAAGATTGCCTCCAGTTATGTCCTTCACCAACTGGCTTTCTGGAATATAACACTTTGTGTTAGTCACGGGGAAGAAGTTGAGCCCTTCTACAGGGAGAGGGAGGTAATTCCCCAGAGGAAAGGAGAAACAAATTTGAGGACATGTCATCCTATGCAATTTAGATAGACTTCATAGTGTTCTCAGGCTTCGGAAGAGAATTGTTAACAGATTGCCTGCCCATCTTGGCTGGAGAACTTCAGGGGGATCTTAAGAGGCTGCAGAGACCAATGTAAAAAACCTGTTCTACCAGTGAGCAATAAATAAAGCCACTACCATCTTGCTTGGAAGCCAGATTATCAGAATCTATTGAGCTGTTTATTAATATTAATTTGTTAAATATGTAAAACTAAAACGTGTGTTATTAGCTGTATAATTTTGTACTATTTATGCCTTGCATTTTTGTGTTTTATATACAGTGTCTGGTGGATATTGCTGTGTCTGTCCCAGAACCCTTGCTTTCTGAAGCCCAGTTAGAAGAGTCCAATCTCCTCAGGATCACAACAGAGTGTGCCTACTCAGTACCTGAGAGCTGGGCCCTGGCTGCGCCACAATTTAACTATGTAGTTTCTCTGTTTCTACCAACATCCATTTCAGTAAGTAAAGGAACCCATTACTTTCCGAATATACCAGCCATATCAGGCTTCCTTATATAGACTATTATAACACAGAAACAGACCATTCAGCCCCTCCAGCTCTATGCCAGTGTTTGCCCTTCGCATGAACTTTCTTCCATCTTACCACACCCTCATCCTACCAACGTATCTTTCTATTCCTTTCTTCTTCACACTTACCTAGCTGCCCATTGACTGCATCTATGCTACTCGCCTGAACACTCCATGATGTAGTGCATTCTATTTTCTTACCACTCCCTGGCTAAAGAAGTTTCTCCTGAATTCTTTAACAGATTTATTTATGACGATCTTATATTCATGATCCCTAGTTTTGGACTAAATCATGGTTTACCAGGCATCAGTGATCCATACACTCTTATATGCCTTGGACACTTGGACAACTCATGGCAGGTACCTCAAAGCACTGGTGAAGTACCATCAATGGTGCCTTCACAAGATCCTCCAAATCTGGGGGCGAAAGATGTTCCAAAAGCAGCGCCTTCTCCCAAGCCAACATGATCAGCATCGGAGCGCTAATCACTCCATTGGGCAGGACATGTCATTCGTATGCCTGACACCAGACTCCTGAAGCAACTAATCTGCTCGGAACTTGGTCACAGCAGGAGACTTCCAGACTAAATTTGAAGATAAAACGGAAGCTTAGTCTACTGCTTGATGCTCAGTTTAGCTTACTTCCCATTTCTGCTTTTCTTGTGTAACATCACACACCTCCACCCCTACCTTTTCTCTACTGCTGCAAACTTTAAGATATGATGTTTTATGGAGATTTTATTGGTGGAGAATAATGTGAAGTGATATATTTTGATTGAACGAATGAGGAACAAAGAATAAGGAGGTGCAGGAGCAGAAGGACCTGTGGGTATCTGTGCGCAAATCATTGAGGCGGCAGGGCAGGTTGAGAAAGAAGTCAATAAGGCATATGAGACCCTGAGCTTTACAAATAAAGGCATGGAGTACAAAAGCAAGGAAGTTACATTTTATAAAGCATTGACTTGATCTCAGTTGGAATATTGTGTCCAATTCTGGGCACCGCATTTTAGGAAGGACTGAAGGCATTAGAGAGGGTGCAGAAAAGATTTGCAAGAATCATTCCAGGGATAAGGGACTTCAGTTATGTGGATAGATTGGAGAAGCAGGGGCAATTCTCCTTAGAAAAGAGAAGGTTGAGAGGAAATTTAATAGAGGTATTAAAAATCCTGAGGTCTCTAAGCAGGGTAGATAGGGAGAAACTCTTTCCATTGGCAGAAGGGCTGAGAACCAGGGGACACTGATTTAATGTAAATGACAAAAGAATCAAAACTGAGATGAAGAAAAACTTTTTTTCGCAGTGAGTGATTAGGATCTGGAATGGACTGCTTGAGAGTGTGGTGGAAGCAGAGTCAATCGTGGCTTCCAAAGGGGATCTGATAATTATCTGAGGAGAAAAAATTTGCAGAGCTGTAGGGAAATTCAGGGGAAGTGGAACTAGCTGAGTAGCTTTTGCAGAGAGTTGGCATTGTCATGATGGGCCAAATGGCCTCTGTGCTGTAACCATTCTATGATTCTATTCTGTATTTGGTTTGCTTTTCTGGTGGTGACTTTCACTAAAACCTGAAACTCCTCTGTGCATAATTTAGTACCCTAGTCAATGCATTTGTGTTAAGTTCCTACCTGTTGAGGCAGAGGGTTCCAAAGTCACATGACCCTCTGAGAGAAGGTTATGTTAAATGTTACAGGCTGACATATGGCCAAGTTATGGATGCATCTTTCATGGCCATCAAGTCCTGGAGTGGGACTTGAACCCAGAACTTCTATCCCAGAGGTAGGGACACTACCATTGCCCCATAAGACCTCTTAGCGTGTTAAGCTCCTAAATACACTAATTTAACAAAGTAGTTAACTAGTTTACAATAGCTCAAATCTCATTATTTCGTGATCATTAACTGGATTGTATTTCAGAAGGAACTTCGTGTGTTGTTTACTAATGGGATTTTAAAAGCAGACAAAGAGCCCAGTATCAGACCAAAGAGGTGGCCAGTAAGCAACATCATTACAATCGGAGCACAGAATATTCCAGATTCCTTCATAGAGCGTTGTCCTTATGAAGATGAGGATGGGGAACTAAATCATAAAGAGGTAGGACATAAAGTGTGAATTGGTGTTCCTTGTGGATTAGTGATGGGTACCAGTGTTGTCTACCAGTTACTTAAACGATTTGGACTTGGGAATCAAAAGTGTGCAGTAATTTCAAAATTTGCAGACAACACAAAATTGGGGGCTGTAGTTAGTGTGTAAATAGACTGACAAAATACAAGAATTCTGCATTAATAGACTTGCAGAATGGGAGTTTAGTTGGCAAATTAACTTCAATATCGTTCAATGTGAGGTGGTACATTTTGGTAAGAAGATTAAGAAGGTTACATACTCCTTGGAAAATAAGGCCTAAATTTTCTTAGCCCCTGGTGGCAGGCTGGGAGGTGTGGGAAAATAAGGCGCAACCATGTCATGAAAGCACCCAGACACATTTCTGCTACTGGGTAAGCTTCCGAGGGGAAGCGGATCAGCTGCCAGTGCACTGAGGCAGACAGCCAATTTAATTTGTTATTTTATAAAAGGCAATTTTGCTGGCAGTTTGTCAGCAGGGAAACAGCATCCCTCACCCGTGCAGGGACCGTTTAAAAGTCGGTAAGAAAGTGACGGGAGTAGATGGAAAGTATTTGGAGGAGGGAGAATAAACAAGTCTTATCTATGTCGCTTGCTTGTAAGCAGCAGTCAGAAGCCAGGTGTTGACTGAAAATCTGAGTTGCCTGAAATGACAGGTAATCACACTTCAACGAGGTGCATGCAGCTGCTTGAACTGTTTGTTATGCTTGAAGCAGCACCTTTGTAATTGACACGATGTTAGCAAATGGTTAGTACAGTTAAAAACAAAAAACTGCGGATGCTGGAAATCGAAAACAAAAACAAAAATAACTGGAAAAACTCAGCAAGTCTGGCAGCATCTGTGGAAGGGAGCACAGTTAAAGTTTCGAGTCCGCATGATTCTTCGAAATGGCTAGTGCGGTTTGCCTGATATAGGCTGCTGTTCAGATTAAGTGTGGACAGTATGGCTGGTCGCGGCTGTATGTACGTATGTTATTAGATGTAGGGATTTAGTCCATGTACAAGAAGAGATAAATCTGGGATTATTTCTCTCAATTATTATTCAGGACTGGGCATTTAGAAGAGAGGCAGAAAATGAGAAGAAGCATGTGATGTGGAACATAGAGAGACGCTGTTTTATGGAGCCTGAGGCTTTGAGGAGGTAACTATTGTATCTCAACTTTAATTTAAATATAATCAAGAACTGAGGCGCGTCTTTGTTTTTTTGTCTCTGGACTGTGGAATTGAATCCAGCCCAAACTGATGGGGTTAAAAGCCTCTCTTGACCCTAAGATTCTGTGGGAAATTAGTTTATGGAATCTCATCTGATTTCACAGAACAAAACTGCCTTTACTTGTCATTCAGAGAGGCCACAAAGGTGTAGAAAATTGAACAGCTGTAGTGCAGGAGGGTGTACTTTTCTGAGGGTGATGTGTAAAAATGTTACAAAGTGTATTTATTCTAAAAATGAAGAGGTTTAATATAATTACTGAAATTGTGACTTCCAAACTTCTCTTCATTTGACCTTTGACAACCTCCACGGAAGACTCTGTGAGGACAGAGAAACACATCAGCATCTGCCTGCTGTAATTTTCTTTCTCTCTCATCTGTGTTTCTACTGTCTAACAGTCCATTAAATTAAAAAAATACATAAAAACACTTCAGAGAATGTTCAATCGACTGATTCCTGGAATGAGGGGGTTATCTAATGAGGAAAGGTGGGACAGGTTGTGCCTGTATCCATTGGAGTTCAGAAGAATGGGAGGTGATTTTGTTGAAACATATACGGTCCTGAGGAGATTTGACAGGGTGGATGCAAATAGGATGTTTCCCCTTGTGGGACAGACTAGAACTAGGGCATAGTTTAAAAATAAGGGATCTCCCATTTAAGACAGAAATGAGGATTTTTTTTTTCTCTCAGAGGGTCATGAGTGTAGTATAAGGGTCTGGCACATATAGGGTTAACAATGGCTGAGTATATCACCGCCCACATAGTGATTTAAGAGAATACATGTCCCGCACCTATGGGTCAGTCTAATGTTGGAGCCAGTATGCACAAGCAAGCATGGGAACAACTTCTAGCTTGAATCCTGTACTTACACATGTACATGGTTAGGTAGTTAATACATGCATACAGTTAACCTCCTTAAGACTATGAAGACTTTAGACAGTATCCAACACCCTACAATAGTGAGCCTGTAGAACTCCCTTCCTCAGAAAGCGGTGCAGGCAGGGTTGTTGAATATTTTTAAGGTTGATTTAGATAGATTCTCAATTGACAAGGGACTCAAAGGGTATAGGAGGTAGGAAAGAAAGTGGAGTTGAGGCCACAATTACATCAGACACGATCTTATTGAATGGCGAAGCAGGCTCGAGGGGCTGAATGACCTATTCCTGCTCTTTGTTCGAATGTTTGTATAATTATTTATTATGGGAGCTTGAGTTCTGTTGTTGGAGATCTGGCTGGAATTTGAGTCCTGTCTGGATGACTAGATCATTTCTCTTTATCAAAGTTCCAGGTTTTGGAACCCAATTTCCCACCCTGAGCTTGGTATTTCAGGAGTTGGGAAACTTAATTTTGTTGGAACCTGAAGCTGCACAGCAAAAATATTTTTTATTTTTCTGTATCATTCTCTCTCTTTAAATCCATGTTTCTTTGTAGCTTGTTGAGAATATGCACAAGCAGAACAGTAGTATTCAAAATCATCTTATGGTTGAAATGAGTAAAGAGCTCTTAGCCTCTTGAGTCTCTGGCTGGAATCTTGTGTTCTCGCTGGTGGTGAGCTTGGAAACAGGAAGCACATTTTCTTAGGCGGGCTGGTGGCTTACCAAAACCCTGTCACTTTCCCACCTCCGCCAGAATTAAATTCTGGGTGTGAAGAGCTGTGGTTGACCTTCCTGCCTCACCACTAGTTGAGATCCTTAAATGGCCAATTAATGATCATTTAAAAGGGTCTCATCCCGCCGCGGCTGGTATTAACTCTGCTGCAGGCTGCCTGTCACCATGTGGCATACATTGATAGTTAAAACTGTGTGGCCAGCTGATCACCTCCAGGGGAGAGAGGGTTCCCTCGATCAAAGACACGCAATGTCTGATCGAGGGACATCGACATTGGAAGGGAGGGGGTGCCGCTGAGTGCCACCCCCTGCCCTTGCTGCCAACCTCCCTGCACCGCTCTCCCTGTGACCCCCACCCCACAAAACCCCGCTTTCCTACATTACTTACCTGTAGCCTGAGTCGCTCTGCGATCCTGGGACTCCAGTGCCTGTCCTTCGGGCAGCACCCACAGCTTCCCCAGTGCCACTGCTGTGCACAAGAGCTGCTGGTCTCTGATTGGCCAGCAGCACTCGGTAGGCAAGACTTCTGCCGCTGGGACCTTGATTCCAGGGAAGGCCTGCCGCTGGCCTTGCTACTGCTTGATTGGCATGTGGTTTGGGGGTGCCTTCTCAAAAAGAGGCAGCATGGTCTTATGCCAGCTCATCAGCTGACACCTCAATAAGATTACATCCCCTGTAACTAAAGTTATGGATATTTTTAAGCCTGAGGTAAAAGATCCTTCCCTTCTATATGTCTTTCTCCCGCACCTTTTATTTGTATTCCATCTCTTCTTCTGTCCCTCTTCCATTCTTTATCTGTAATTTTTTTCTGCTTATTTCTCTCTGCTCATCATTTCTAACTCTCCTCTTTATCTCAGGTTCCCTTCCACCCATTTCTCTCTTTCATTTCTTCTATATGTGTCTCTCTTCTTATAGAAGCATAGAGCACAGAGGAGGCTATATGTCCCATTATGCCCAGGAAGAACTATCCAATTTGAAAGAGCTATCCAATTAGTCCCATTTCCCTTGTCTTTCCCCATCGGCCTGCAGATATTTCCTTTTCAAGTATATGTCCAATTCTCTTTTGAAAGTTACTGTTGAATCTGCATCCACCACCCTTTCAAGTTGTGCGCTTCATTTAACTATATATTTTCAAATTTCTTACCTCCTCCTTCTTTACTGTGATATGGGCAACATCCTTTTGTGAAGACAGAAGCAAAATATTTATTTTGTACTTCAGCCATATCCTCTGCTTTCATAAGAAGATTCCCTTTTTGGCTCAAATCACCCCCACCCTTCCTTTTGACTATCCTTTCACGCTTTGTGTTTATAATAGACTTTAGTATTCCCTTTTATGTTAGCCCCTAATGTTTTCTCATACACTCTCTTTTTCCCCTTAAGTCCTTTATAGTTCCCTTTGCTTTTTGCATTCTGCATGTATTATGAACCTGACATTTTTATAAGCCTCCCATTTTTTTTGTTTAATTTTAACATAATTTTTTTTCAGTCAGCCTGGGAACTCTAAGCTTTCAATGCCTTTCCTCCCCCCCTCATAAAAATGTGTTTGTTCTTGGACTATTTCCTCCTTGAAGGCCTTCCATTGCACATTTACTGTTTTGCCTTGGGATGAATATTTAGACTGTGTTGGGTCCAGGTAGGCACGGAATTTCATGCTGCTGGCCGGTGTGCTGGTTCCCTGGTTCCATCCCGTCCCCAGACCATTTGGGATGGAGGGGCAGTAGGGCCACCCTTTGGTGAGTGGCAGTAGCTGATTCAACTTATTAAAGGTTCATTGTCAAAGGCCTCCAGGTCCCCAGAGAAGGTGGGGTACAAGGCACCTGCTTGGAGGAGGTCTCTCATGGCAGACTGGGGGAAGGGGCATCAGCATCCGGGTAAGCTCAGAAGCTATCTCTGCCTGACTGGCATCAGCTGCAGCTGAAGTCCGCCCTGTGGAGCGATTTCCCTCTCACTGTGGTGGCCAGGCTGTTGAGGGTTTTTTTTTTAAAATCTTTAGATGATGACCCTGTACTTTGGTCAATTCAGGGAGGACCATAGATGAGTGAGGGTTCTGCACACTGCGCGGACTCCTGATAACATTTCAGCCTGATGGCAGGGTCCTGAAGCCTGCAGGAATTTAACTCCAGCATGATGACACCACCAAACACATCTTCCCTTCACTGCCCCCTGGCGGCATTCCGTAGGGATAGTTCCCTCCGTGACACCCTGGTCCATTCCTCCATCACCCCCTAGACCTCAACCCCCTCCTACTGCACCTTCCCATGCAACTGCAGAAGATGCAACACCTGCCCCTTTACTTCCCCTCGCCTCACTGTCCAAGGGCCCAAACACTCCTTTCAAGTGAAGCAGCATTTCACCTGTACTTCCCTCAACTTAGTCTACTGCATTCGTTGCTCCCAATGCAGCTTCCTCTACATTGGAAAGACCAAACGCAGACTGCGTGACTGCCTTGCAGAACACCTTCGTTCTGTCCGCAAGCATTACCCAGACCTCCCTGCCGCTTACCATTTCAACACTCCACCCTGCTCTCATGCCCACATGTACGTCCTTGGCTTGCTGCATTGTTCCATTGAAGCTCAACGCAAACTGGAGGAACAGCACCTCATCTTCCAAATAGGCACTTCACAGCCTTCCAGACTGAATATTGAGTTCAACAATTTTAGATCATGATCTCTCTCCTCCATCCCCATCCCCTTTCTGTTCTTTCCCCCTCCTTTTTGTTTTTTCCAATAATTTATATAGATTTTTCTTTTCCCACCTATTTCCATTATTTTTAAATGTATTTCCATCCATTGTTTTATCTCTACCTTTTAGCCTTTTTCGATTCCTTCACCCCACCCCACCCCCACTAGGGCTATCTGTACCTTGCTTGTCCTGCTTTCTACCCTTAATTAGCACATTCCTTTAGATAATATCACCACCTTCAACACCTCTTTGTCCTTTTGTCTGTGACATCTTTTGGTTATCTCCACCGATCACTGGCCCTCTATCCAGCTCTCTTGTCCCACCCCACCCCCCCCACTTAAATCGGCTTATATTTCACCCCTTTTCTATTTTTCCTTAGTTCTGTTGAAGAGTCATGTGGACTCGAAACGTTAATTGTGCTCCCTTCCACAGATGCTGCCAGACCTGAGTTTTTCCAGGTACTTTTGTTTTTGTTTTCAATTTCCAACACCTGCAGTTTTTTGCTTTTATCTTAGGGATAATCCTACCCTTTGTTTCCAACTTACCTGGGTAAGATTTTTTTTTTGAACTCACCCACTTGAGTATATTCACCTTTGGCGATACCTTGTCCTTTTCCTGTAGTCCAAACCTAATATTGTGATCATTATTCTCCTCATTCCTTTCTACCTCTCTGTTTCACTTCTTCCTTACTCTGTCATAGTCTCTTTTCAGCTGTTCTGTCAGCTGGAGGATCTTAATCATACACCTTTGGCTGTTGTTTGGAAAAAACTGTTTTGGAGCTATGTCACTAGAACGGGGAAGACGCTGTTCTGTTCATCTACTCTGGCGCTGGCTATTCACAGGTTAGAAGAGGGAAAGAGGAGAAAAAGAAAAACGGGGGTAGTCTATTGAGATGGATAGAAAACTGGTTGGCAGACAGGAAACAAAGTGTAGGAGTAAACGGGTCTTTTTCTGAATGGCAGGCAGTGACTGGTGGGGTATCGCAGGGATCGGTGTTGTGACCCCAGCTATTCACAATATATATTAATGATTTAGATGAGGGAACTAAATGTAATGTCTCCAAATTTGCAGATGACACAAAGCTGGGTGGGAAGGTGAGCTGTGAGGAGATGCGGAGATGCTTCAGTGTGATTTGGACAAGCTGAGTGAGTGGGCAAATGCATGGCGGATGCAGTATAATGTGGATAAATGTGAGGTTATCCACTTTGGTAGCAAAAGCAGGAAGGCTGATTATTATCTGACTGGCTATAAATTGAGAGAGTGGAATGTGCAACGAGACCTGGGTGTCCTCGTACACCAGTCGCTGAAGGTAAGCATGCAGGTGCAGCAGATGGTAAAGAAGGCAAATGGCATGTTGGCCTTCATAGCGAGAGGATTCAAGGACAGGAGCAGGGATGTCTTGCTGCAATTATATAGGGCCTTGGTGAGACCACACTTTGAATATTATGTCCAGTTTTGGTCTTCTTATCTGAGCAAGGATGTTCTATAGAGGGAGTGCAGCGAAGGTTTACCAGACTGACTCCTGGGATGGAAGGACTGACATATGAGGAGAGATTGAGTCGTTTAGGATTATATTCGCTGGAGTTCAGAAGAATGAGGGGGATCTCATGGAAACCTATAAAATTCTACCAGAACTAGACAGGGTAGATGCAGGAACAATGTTCCTGATGATGGGGGCGTCCAGAGCCAGGGGCCACAGTCTGAAGATACGGGGTAGACCATTTAGGACTGAGATGAGGAGAAATTTCTTCACCCAGAGAGTGGTGAGCCTGTGGAATTCATTACCACAGAAAGTAGTTGAGGCCAAAACATTGTATGTTTTCAAAAAGGAGTTAGATATAGCTCTTTGGGCGAAAGGGATCAAAGGATGAGGGGAGAAAGCGGGAGCAGGCTATTGAGTTGGATGATCAGCCATGATCATAATGAATGGCCTACTCCTGCTCCTATTTTCTTTGTTTCTATGGAATATCTAAAAGCAATCCTTTTTTTAGTTTTTACAAATGAAATCTATTTTTCAGACTGCAGAAGCACATAGCTGAGTTCATGTACATCCCTGTGGAGATCAAGCGTCTACCATTAGCCCCTCCAGCCAAGGCAGGAGGAAGGAGCAGCAAATTGGAGAAGGTTGGTTAATTATTTCTCGACCTAATTGATAAAAGGGGATGGAAAGCGTTGGGAGGGTTTTTTCTTTGTCATACACACTACTTATATAAGAATAGGATGGCTTTCTTATTTAACAATTGCCCATATTATTTCAAAGCATGTATAGTCATTCTTCCTATTCCAGTAACATCAAGAATATCCCCATGCAGAGGTGCCTCAGGGAGCTAAGTTTTAAGGTTTAAAAACTTTAATAAAGAAAAAAAAATTAAGACATGTCCCCTCATGTGACAGTGTCACATGAGCTAGGCCATGTCAGTAAACTTTAATTAAAAAATTTATTTAACTTAGAAACCCTTCATGAAACCTCATCCCGCCCATGGATGAGGTTCTATTAAAAATGCAAAGGCCACCTGAGTTCTTCGCCTGCCTGCCAACCTTAAGGTTGGACGGGCAGCTTTCTCAATAGCCTTACTTAGTTAATTAATGGCCTTAACAGACCTGTGACAGTTCGGCGGGTGCGCAGCCAACTTGGGAAATCTAAATGACGCGCAGTGACTTCGGGACGCACACCCAACATCACCCCATGTCATTTTACGCCTTGGTGAGCGGGCCCTGCCCGTGTTGCCGAGCCAAAAATTCTCCCCCTAAGTCTGTGCAAGACTTCTTAAGGCCCCAAAAAGAGATTAAATGCCTCTATAATGTGACTGAAATCATTTCCTCTGCTTGGTCTTTCCCTGTACCCTGTTTGAAATGCCTACCCTAAGCTATCGTTTTTCCTTTGTTGCTCTCTCCAAAAAATGCTGCCAGCATTTGATAGACAGCCAAGTAACCCAGATTGACTGCTGGCTTCCAAAATTCCAGTCTTTAGATTCCTATGCATTATTTGATAGGTACTGTGAACTCCATAAACCTGTGTTAATGAGCTAATCTTGCATGATGTAGCAAATGTGACCCAGACTGCATAGGCAGTGTCCTTGGCCTTATACACTGAGGGTTGCATAATTGAAATCAGAAAATATTGGAAATGCACAGCCAGTCATTCAAAATCTGTGGGGAGAAAAGGTAAGTTTATGTTTAAGGAGCAGAACATTTTTAATTTATCGTGTTGCATAATTGGCCTAATTGAATTAATAGATAATCTGTATCACATTCATTAGTTCTAATTCCATAGCTACAATGTTCCTATTGATAGAAGTCACCCAATATGACAATAATATTTTTCATTTATATCTTCTTTCTCACCATAAACATCTTGTTATCAATTGAATCATCCACAAGTGTATGTACCAGACTCCTATTGCTGACTCTACCTTATACTTAATTATTAACACATGCCAGGCTTTTTTATTTTGATGTACTCATTAAATATCAAGTTAGATTATTAACTTTCACAATGAAGACAGGACATAGACCTGCTCATACTGGTAATACTCCTGAAGAGAAAGCCAAGAGAAATTTGCCTTGTGCAGTCAGTGGGTGTAGTGAACATGTTAACTGCTTCTATTCATACAAACATAAGAACTAGAAACAGGAGTAGGCCACTCAGCCCTTCAAACCTGCTCCGCCATTCAATAAGATCATGGCTGTTCTGTTTGTAACCCCCCAATTAACCTTTCACCCCCTTGTTAATTAAGAATTTATCTTGCCCTGCCTTAAAAATATTCAAACATCCTGCTTCCACTGCCTTTTGAGGAAAGAGTTCCAAAGACTCACGACCCTCTGAGAGAAAAAAATTCTCCTCATCTCTGTCTTAAATGAGCAACCTCTTATTTTTAAACTGTGACCCCTAGGTCTAGATTTTCCCACAAGAGGAAACATCCTCTGCACATCCACTCTGTCAAGACCCCTCAGGATCTTAAAGGTTTCTATCTAGTCACCTCTGCCTCTTCTAAGCTCCAGTGAATACAAGCCTAACCTGTCCAACCTTTCCTCAAAACACAACCCGCCCATTTCTGGTACGAGCCTAGTAAATCTTCTCTGAATTGCTTCTAATGTATTTACACCTTTACTTAAATAAGGAGATCAATACTGTACACAGTACTCTGGATGTGGTCTCACCACTGCCCTGTACAACTGAAGCGTAACCTCCCTACTTTTGTATTCAATTCCCCTCACAATAAATGATAACATTCTATTAGCTTTCCTAATTACCTGCTGTACCTGCATTTTAGCCTTTTGTGATTCATGCACCAGGACATTGAGACCCCTCTGAATCTCAGAGCACTGCAATCTCTCATCATTTAGATAATAAGCTTTTATATTCTTCCTCCCAAAATGGACAATTTCACATTTGCCCACATTATACTCCATTTGCCAGGACTTTGCCCACTCACTTAACCTATGTCACTTTGTAACCTCCTTATGTCCTCTTCACAACTTACTTTCCTACCTGTCTTTGTTCAAAACATCAATAGCTTTTGCCTTGTAACAGAATGTCATATGACCATAAAACACCAATATTTTAGCAGTTATCCTGTATTCCACTTCAAAGCAGTTGCTTGTTTAATAGTTGTATAGCATCTCCTCTACAACTGCCTAGTGCTGGGAATAGATGATTATACACTTAAACAATGGCTTAAAAAAAGGATAACTTTGTCCTGAGCATGTTTTTAAAGAATTGAAAGAGCACAAAACCTTGAACACTTTGTTCTCAAAAACTTTTTTTCTGCAGTTCGTATTTCACAAAATGTGTTTCCCACTGCCCTGCCTCTCAGTTTATTGATGCTCATGTTAGGATAACAAACTGTTCAAAATGTAAATTATATGCCAGTAGGAATGAACCTGCAGAATAGATATTGGTTAAATTTTCCAAGTACACAGATGCCGAGCTATCTCACTGCCAGCATGTATTTGGAAAATTTAGGCATATCAAAAAAAGGTGCTAAATACAGGTAAGTCATGAAATTGATTACATTTTCCCATGAAATAATAGAATAATAATGCATCTTTGATTACATCAGAGATGCAGTACTTTGATTCCATATGAATTAACTCTGGACAAGGAAGGCGTATGTAGGTTTGCGGGCAAATGTATTTTAAAGTAAAATGCACAAACATATGCTTATAAACTAATGCCTGTTGCCTATGGATTTTGCTCCCAAGACAGAACTTCTTCTCTTGGATGGATTTATTTACTATCCTACGCACACCAGGTCCATTTCTTTGCTTCAAAAATATGAAGTTCTCTGAATGTGTCATTCACAGACCAGAACGGACAATGAAAATGAAAAGCTTTCTATTGTCATAGATCAGCCAGTAAAAGGATCAAGGGTAACATGAAGATACATTCTGTTCCAGTTTCTCTATGGAAGTGATCTGTTAAATTATGTTTGCAGACAGAGGAAGAAGGACCTATCTCGTTCCACGGAGTAGCATATGTAAATATGGCTCCTTTGTTGTATCCAGGTGTAAAGCGGATTCGAGGCGCATATGCAATACACCCTTTCAATGAGCACGAAATAATTGAAAAGGTAACATTGATGTAGTAATATAATATGCATTACTTTGGGAAAGAATGTCAAGATAGGTCAACAATTCCTTATACAATAAGTTCCCAGTCTCTGTTATCCAGTTGGAAACATTGCAGACAAAGGTATGAAGATAAAATTCCACACTCCTGTCATTGGGACTCTCCAGTCCTGCTCCCTTCCTTCACACATCAAGGCCTCGCAGAAATCCCATATTGGATCTGATGTATCTGAGCCTGGATTATAATCCAGCATTTCAGATGCCCTCTAGTCAGAGTTACAGAAGGGTCATGGATATTCAGCTCCACAGACCAGCTCAAGGACTTAATTAATCTGATAGTTTTCTGTGCTAACCCCTATTCTCATGTGCTCATGTACCACCCTTTTCCTGAAATGCTGGCATTACTTCTATGATTGATGGAAATAATAACTTGACTTGCATTTTAAAGTTTAGATCAAAGGTGAACAAAACATAGTCGCCTAGGAAATGATCCGTGTAGTTTTGGGCGCTACTTGGAATACCTTAAAACATTGTGTAGGAAGCATGCACACATTTCCCCCCATCATATGGGGTAAGAACAAACAAAAGATGTCCTTTACCTCTCCCTGAAACAGGTGCTAGGTCTTTGCATGTATAAATAATGGCCCGAATGCTTCCTAGCGGTAACCTTCTGTAAGATTGGTTTACCTTGAGGCTGTTGACTGCTCTCAGGGAATCCAATTCTAGAGGTCACCTGCAACAAATAAGGTAAGTAATTTGCCTGAATGTGGAGCCAGAAGGAGCAGCACATTAAAAGGGCTGATCACCAATCCCACAACCCTCTCGCCAATTGCCTCCACTCCCAACCCAATTCTCAATCCTTATCCCTGATCTACCCTCTGTTCTTGACTTGGCCCGTGATCCCTGGCACAGACCACATGACCCTCACCCCAATCCCTGCAAATCCTGTCTGATCTTTGCTTGTGAACCTCGATTCCATTCCAGGCACCAATCCCAACCCAGTACTTGAACCCTGACAGCATGTGTTCTGCAATACGAGCAACAGCCCAACCCAAGGCTGAACAGTGACAAAGAAGGAAAGAAGAGGAAGCAAATCCTGCACGCTGGTTCTCAGTATCATGTGGGATATCCTGCTCTGAGTAGACGTCATGCTCAAATCGAGAGACAGCTGACAACGAGCCCAAACTTGGACTTCTCTTCATCCTAAGCTCTTTAAGCTTTACCATTAACTTTGAAATAAAGCCTGACACCCAACATCTGGAGAGCCTCGGAGCTCACTGTTTAGGCATAGGAGGTATTGCCAAAAAATCATTATGGCCCCATTTCTGGACAAGTGACTTTGCCAGTGCTCACTTCATATAACAAGTTTACATTGTTAGAGTTCTGTTTTTGTGGGATTTATGTAGCTTAACATAACTGATTACAGAAAAAAAACCTTAATTTAAATAAAGCCTTTTATGGCCTCCAGACATAGTTGCTTGACAAATAGGAATATTACAGGATTGTGGAATGGTAAAAGAAAGGACTTGTATTTATGTTGTGCCTTTCATATGCTTAGAATGTTGCAAAGTGCTTCACAGCTAATGATATCTTTCTGAAGTATAATTATTGTCATGTAGAGAAGCAAGGAAGTTAACTTGCATACAATGAGGTCCCACAAACAGCAATAATGTAAAGACCAGATAATACATTTTTGGTGGAGTTAGTTGAGGGATAAATGTTGATGAGAATACCTGGAGAAATCCACTGCTCTTCTTTAAATAGTGCCATGGAATCTTTAACGTCCATCTGAGAGGACAGTTTATGTATAGGCCATCTGAAAAATGACACATCCAGCAATGCAACATTTGTTCAGCACTGCAAGGAGGTTTCTGGAATGGAGACTAAACCCATGACATTCTGACTTAAAAGCTGTGAGTGCCTCTCCTGAGGCAGGTGTGACAGTTTAAATTACATCCTAACCAGGGTTGGCCTAGTATTTAGATAATAGTGGTGTAAAACTAAATAAATAATCTAAATAATGAAGCACAATACATTTAACAATGCTATCTAGAAGTCTTCCTCTTTCATAGTCAATAGCAGGAGACGGATGACAAAAATAATAAAGGCAACATAGGAACTTACGTAGGCTATTTAATCCCTTGAGCCTGTTCTGTAATTCAGTATCATGTTAATCTGTTACCCAACTCCATGGACTGGATTTTATGATTGTGGGGAAGTGGCAGAAGAAAAGTCGGTTCCAAAACCGATCAACTTTAAAATAGGCCACCCAGCAGTGGTAACCCACTCCGACGGCTTAAATAAGCTGAGGGTCAGACTTCTGCCCCTCAGTGGGAGGAAGCCCTGCTGTTGAGATCCCAGCCAATTTAATGGAGCAGCAGCTCTAGCAGTTCCAGCAGCTCTGGAAATCAGTTGTGGGTGCTGCCAGGACTGCAAGGAGGCCCTGGGTTGAAGGGTTAAATGGCCACTGGAGAGCGATAAATCTGGTTCTGGATGGGGAGGGCTCAGGGAGCTAAAAGAGGTGAGGGATTGGGGGTGGGTTTTGGAGGCCAGCTCGGGTGGATCAAAAGGGGGTAACATTTTGGGTGGGGGGGGTGCCCACAGGGCACTCTCCAAATGATGTGGCCCCTTCTTTGCTGCCTTTTCAACAAAATTATTTAAAAAAACAGCTTTTCCACTCTTGAGGGTCTTAATTGGGCAATAATTAGCTGCAAGGCTCTCAAGAGGCCTAAGGGCAGGCAGGCTGGTGGGCGACTTACCCACCCCCACGTGGACTGGGTCAGAGGGGTGGGAAGGCAGCGGGCTAGCCACCATATTTTACATGCCCTCCCAACCAAAAGCATGCCTGGTGGGTGGTGGGGTGTAAAAATCCAGTCCCCGGTATGCGCCTTACCCTCCATTCCAAATAACTTAGGTTAACAAAAGTCTATCTCAGTTTTAAATTCAACTATTGATCTTGCATCGGCTGCAGTTTGTGGAATAGACCTCCAAACCTCTATCAGCCTATCACATTGGGCAAGGATATCATGTGTGATTCAGATCACCAAAAAGAGGAAAAAAATACTGCAGAAATGAATATGGGGAGAAAATTAATACTATCTCCAATTTTATTCCACTAGCAAAACTATGCTGAATGCTTTAGTGAATTTTCAGGAAACGCTGAAGTTCTAGAAGAGCTCTTTCATTACATTGTAATTTATACTTCCTTATGACATGAGCTTCGTTGTTGCTGTGTTTATTGTGTATGATTCAGACAAAACGTAAGAACCGGGAAGCTACTGGTGTTGCAGGAGGATTGAAGGGTCCGCCTTCACATTCTAAAAATGCCCCTAATAAGGTTAAGGATGATAAAGGGCCAAAAGAAGTATATAAGAAGGTATGATTCCTATTGTTATCAAATCTTGTATGGCTCTCACAAGCCAGTATTGCATTCGAGCTAAGACAAAAATAAAAATACCTGGAAAAACTCAGCAGGTCTGACAGCATCTGCGGAGAGGAACACAGTTAACGTTTCAACAGAACTAAGGAAAAATAGAAAATAGGTGAAATATAAGCTGGTTTAAGGGTGGGGGGGGGGGGGGAACGGGACAAGTAGAGCTGGATAGAGGGCCAGTGTGATAGATAGAGATGGCCAAAAGCTATCATAGAAAAAAGGACAAAGAGGTGTTGAAGGTGTTGATATTATCTAAGGAATGTGCTAATAGGTGACATTAAGGGTAGAAAGCAGGACGAACAAGGTACAGATAGCCCTAGTGGGGGCGGGGTGGGGGGGGAGGGATCGAAATAGGCTAAAAGGTAGAGATAAAACAATGGATGGAAATACATTTAAAAATAATGGGAATGGGTGGGAAAAGAAAGATCTATATAAGTTATTGGAAAAAAGGGGGATCGGAAAGGAGGTGGGGATGGAGGAGAGAGTTCATGATCTAAAATTGTTGAACTCAATATTCAGTCCTAAAGGCTGTAAAGTGCCTAGTCAGAAGATGAGTTGCGTTGAGCTTCACTGGAACATTGCAGCAGGCCAAAATTACGGACATGTGGGCATGAGAGCAGGGTGGTGTGTTGAAATAGCAAGCAACAGGGAGGTTTGGGTAATTCCTGCGGGCAGACCGAAGGTGTTCCGCAAAGTGGTCACCCAGTCTGTTTGGTCTCTCTAATGTAGAGGAAACCGCATTGGGAGCAGCGAATGCAGTAGACTAAATTGAGGGAAGTGCAAGTGAAATGCTGCTCCACTTGAAAGGAGTGTTTGGGCCCTTGGACAGTGAGGAGAGGGGGAGTAAAGGGGCATGTGTTGCACCTTCTGCAGTTGCATGGGAAGGTGCCATGGGAGGGGGTTGAGGTGTAGGGGGTGATGGTGGAGTGGACCAGGGTGTCCTGGAGGGAACGATCCCTGCGGAATGCCGCCGGGGGTGGGGTTGAAGGGAAGATGTGTTTGGTGGTGGCATCATGCTGGAGTTGGCAGAAATAGCAGAGGATGATCCTTTGAATGCAGAGGCTGGTGGGATGATAAGTGAGGACAAAGGGGACTCTATCATGGTTCTGAGAGGGAGAGGAAGGTGTGAGGGCGGATGCATGGGAGATGGGCCGGATGCGGTTGAGGGCCCTGAGGTGGAAAACCTCAGTTAAGGAAGAAGGAAAACATGTCAAAGGAACTGTTTTTCAAAGTGGCATCATCAGAACAGATGCGACAGAGGCGAAGGAACTGAGAGAATGGGATGGGGACCTTACAGGAAGCGGGGTATGAGGAGCTGTGGGAGTTGGTAGGCTTGTAATGAATATTAGTGGACAGTCTATCACCAGAAATTGAGACAGAGAGGTCAAGGAAGGGAAGGGAAGTGTCAGAGATGGACCATGTAAAAATGATGGAGGGGTGGAGATTGGAAGCAAATTTAATAAATTTTTCCAGGTCCAGATGAGAGCATGAAGCAGCACCGAAGCAATCATCAATGTATCAGAGAAAGAGTTGTTGGAGGGGGCCGGAGTAGGACTGGAACAAGGAATGTTCCACATACCCCATAAAGAGACAGGCATAACTGGGGCCCATGTGGGTACCCATAGCCACACCTTTTATTTGGAGGAAGTGAGAGGAGTTTGAGGAGAAATTGTTCAGTGAGAGAACAAGTTCAGCTAGATGGAGGAGAGTAGTGGTGGATGGGGATTGTTCGGGCCTCTGTTCAAGGAAGAAGTGGAGAACCATCAGACCATTCCGGTGGGGGATGGAGGTGTAGAAGGATTGGACGTCCATGGTGAAGAGGAGGCAGTTGGGGCAAGGGAACTGGAAATTGTTGATATGATGTAGGGTGTCAGAGGAATCACGGATGTAGGTGGGAAGGGACTGGACAAGGGAAGAGAGACTGGAGTCAAGATAACAAGAATTGAGTTCCGTGGGGCAGGAACAGGCTGACACAATTGGTCTGCCGGGACAGTCCTGTTTGTGGATTTTGGGTAGGAGGTAGAAGCAGGCCATCTGAGGTTGGGAGACTACGAGGTTGGAAGCTGTGGAAGGAAGATCTCCAGAGGAGATGAGGCCAGTAGCAGTCCTGGAGCTATATCGTGTAAGCACTGGCACTAAGCTATCAAAGATGTTTATTATTCTCATTCAGTGTGCCAATAAAGTTGCTTATCATCCTCATTGTTATTCTTCTGATAGTGCTGTGTTATAGTTACTTGTTTTCCCTGTAAGTAGTTTGTAAGGGATTTGGTGCTGGTTTGCTCTCATTTTTGGAGCCCTTTTAAGAGATTACACTTGCTGTCATAGACACACAGCAAATTTATGGCAAAGCAGGAGGCCATTCAGCCCATCTTGTCGATTCCAGCAAAAAAAGAGTCATCCAGTCTAAACCCGCTTTCCAGCTCTTGGTCCATAACCCTGTAGATTACATCACTAGAGTGTATCCAAGTATTTTTTTAAATGCAATAAAGGTTTCTGCTTCCACCATCCTTTCAAACAGCGAGTTCCACACATCCACCACTCTCTGGCTGAAAATTCCCCAGCTATCCTCGAATCCTTCTGCCAATTACTTTAAATCTATGCTCCCTGGTTAATAATCTCTCTACTAAGGGAAATAGGCCCTTCCAATCCACTGTATCTAGCCCCTTCATAATTTTATACACCTCAACTAAATCTTCCCTCAGCCTTTCTGTTTCAAAGAAAATAACTTCAGCCTATCCAGACTTTTCTCATAGCTAAAAGTTTCTATTCCTTGGAATTCCTCTATTCCTCTGTACCCTCTGGTGTGTTATGCAATGTGGTGTCTGGAACTCCATGCAGTTCTTTAACTGTGGATTAGCTAGTGTTCTACACAGTACTGGGATAACCTCCCACCTCTTACATTCTATGTCTCAGCTCCTGAAGGAATGTATCCTCTATGCCTTCTTAATCACCTTGTCTATCTGTCCTGTTACCTTCAGTGACCTGTGGACATGCACTCCAAGTTCTTTTGGTTCCTCTACTCTTCTCAGAATCCTACCATTTATTGTGTGCTCTCTTTGCCCTCCCCAAATGCATGACCCCACTATTCACTGGATTGAATTCCATTGTCACTTTTCTGAGGACCTGACCAGTTCATTGATATCTTCCTGCAGCCGACAGCCTTCTTCCTCACTATTGACCATACAACCAAATTTTGTATCAATTGCAAAATATATACAAAAACATCAATTGACCATACTCTTGGCTTCTTGCCACTGAGCCAGTTTTGGATCCAACTTGCCACTTGCCCTTGGATCCCATGGGGTATCAAAATGAAAGAAAGAAAAAATGCACCTGCACTATTAGGAGCTTCATCACAAATTGAGTTTTCCTTTACATTCACTCAGAAGAATAAGGAGATTACACTGCACAAATTTGTCCTAAACATCATACTAATTCACATTTACATCTATTGACTAAATTTTAGCATTAGAATAGAATTATTGCACTTTGGTCTTGCCTTAAAACCTAAAAATTTGACATTCCACACCAACAGGACAGAGCCCTATGTTCAGTGTATGCTAAAAGCTCCAGATGTTATCTTTACCTAAAGATGCGGACTTTTGAATCAAAGGCTTCTGATAATACAACCTGAAGACAGCCAAACCTTAAAGAAAATCTCATTTGTACTTGAATACAGTTTCAGATGATCCCAGTTATATTACAAGTTGAAGCTAAATTTGAACTCCATCAAAGGTTGTTCCTAGAACAAAATTCAAATTTGGACTTGGTCAGCATTTCTGAGATTTAATTGAGCAAAATATTTTAGAGAATGAAGATCCTTGCCTGATTTTTCTGATTTAGCTGCCAATACTAGGAACAAGACCCTGCCATTCATTTATAGAATGAATAGTAATTCTTGGCCTTGATAAATTAGGTGTACTAGTTTTGCTTCATTTTGGGAAGTTTTATTCTGAGACTAAAGCTTGTATTTCACTGCCTGTTCAATGTTTCATTTTTTTTTTTGCTTTCCTGTAGAACTCATTAAATTTGAAGTCAATTCTCCAGGATCATTTGTTCGATTCAGAAGTGGCAAATGTACTTAATGTGGAAGGAGAGGTACGTTTGTTAGAAAAGTGCAATTTGTATTGAGATACAGCTGCCTTTGAAATTGTACAGGGGTTTTCCTTTGCTCTAGAAGCTTGTGGATGCTCCATCATTGAATACATTTAAGGCCTTGCTCCTTTCAGCTTCTCAGGGAAATAAGGTATATGGGGTGGGGAGTGGGTGGGAAAATGAAATTGAAGCCTGAGATTAGCGATGATCATCTCGAGTGGTGGAACAGGCTTTGCAGGCTGCATGGTCTACTGCTACTCCAATTTCTTGTGTTCTTGTGTGCATACATTTTGTGCACAGGCCCCCAGTGTGCTACATGCTGGTCTGCTATACTGTCAAGCAATTAATGCATTGTGCCTGATAATAGGGCAGTCCAAAGAACACCTTAGTTATGGACTGTGCTCTCAACTCCCATGGGTGGTATCGACATCCAAATGTGATGTTTAATTGTTGGTATCAGATTTGTCTTGATGTCACTGCTATTGCTGTCATTCAATAATCTATTTACCTGTAACTGTCAAGAATGAGTTTATAATCTCAAAAAATGTTTGGCTGTTACATTTCAGCAATACATAGAAGCAAGGTCATACATTGTTCTGGAGTTTACTCTGGAAAAACCTTTGGTGCAAAAGCGACTCCGTGAGGAACTGGCTAAAAGGTACATTTCAGACTGAACAGTGAACATCCACAATTCTTTCAGATGTGCAAACTGATATCTTGTTGATGAAATTCTGATAATATAGAAAATATTTGTCCTTCATTCTGCATCATCCGCATACTATGGGAGTGCATCTTAGTTTGATGGCCATCATGCACTGAACATGTCCACAGAAATGATGCGATGAAATTGCATATAGGCAGTGTTGCAAGTGATCTCCTACTCCCATGTCTGACTGTGCATTATTGTGCTAGCTAGAGCACTTCAGTCTTGTTATTGGTGTACATTACTTTTGTATTCTGTCTCAATTTATTGTGATTTGAACTTCTGCAAACATTGAAACAAAACAATTATGTATCTAATTTCTACTTGTTCTCTGCTAACTCACTATCCTCTCCCCTCCGGGGACTCAACTCAAGTTTAACAATCCTCTTTCTGCTGATAGTCACAGCAAAATAGTTACTATTTAATTTCTGGTCTGTTTTGAGTTCGCTGACCTAAGCTGGGTGCCAGTTAATGCAGTACTATTGGGTTCAGTGTCTTGGACCACAGGGGAAATCCGAATAGCTTTCCAGTTCTGACTACTATTCCTAGACCCTTGCAGTTTTAATCTAGATAGCCAGGCAGTGAGGTATAGAACTGGAACCTAATCTTTGAACACTTACAAGCTTTTATTTCACAGGCACAGTTACAAGCATGTACCTCCAAACCCAACAAACACAAGCCAGAATTTTCCATTCTAGAGTCTAAGTTCAGTGGCGGGTGTGGAATTGAGAGTGATTCCCACCGTGTAGCAGGAGGGCTGACCCTGGTGTGACCTCACGGGGTCGAAGGACTGAGCACCAGTTTTAAAGGCACCCGAACTGCCATTCACTCATTGCTGGCCAGCAGCTCCATATTCTGCACCTACCAGAATTTTGCAGCGAAGGCAACAACGTATGGCCCCACAGTTCAACAGAGGTTCCCTGGGGATTCTCCTCCAGGTTGTCCAGGAAAGACTGGAGGTCCTGTTTCCTGGGATGGCAGCAGGAGGCCATCCCATTTGACCATGGCGGCCTGGGAGGAAGTTGCAGTGGAGGTTAGCGCCCCATGGGGGCCACTAAAGAACCTCTCAGCAGTGCAGGAAGAGTGAATGAACTGCTGCGTCCCACCAGAGTAAGTGGCACCGTCTGCTGACTGCAAACTAACACTCATAAGGGCATCAGGCAGTGTAAGTGTGTGCATGCACAGGATGTCAGACAGGAGTTTGGGCTGCAGTACTCAGCAGCAGAATGGTCATGTGCACTGAGTATGTGCCAGTCACTTCATGCTCTCAATCTTTTATCGGTTGCAGAACATCTTGCTTGTTAATCTCTTACTAGGAAGGGCTCAGGAGCTGCAATAGGCATGCCTGCTCCTAAACTGCTCAATCACCCATTGGGATGACACTAAATCCTTTTGTCTGTCTGCAGGACAAGAATGCTCACAATAAGAGGGAGCAGGCCAAGACTGGAGGTGGCATTCCTGACAATCAAGTCCTCACTCCTTTTGAAGAGCAGGCTGCCGTGTTAACTGGGGATGAGCAGGATCGTGCCTGTGCTGAAGGTGAGACAGCACTCCTCCAGGAAGCCAGTGAGGATGTCTCCAGTCTGCAGTTGTCAGCTGTGTCCAAAGAGTAACACATTTGGTTTAATTAAGAGCCTACTAAATCCACTAAATCTTTCTTCTCTCCATTCCAGGTACCAACAAGAAAAGGGGGAAGCCAACAAGGGAGATGAGCCACAGAATCAGCTGCAACTCCACCTCTGCACAGGATGCCTCAAAAGCCTCAGAAGATGCATTGTCACAGCATTCACCCGCTCCCTCCACCAGAGCAGATACATTCACCTCAGTGGGTGCATGTTCTAGAGAAGGCTCGGTGTCACAATCTGGTGAGCACATCACTGACACAGGTCCATAGCTGGTGGAGGAAGTGACGGCCAAGGTCCCTGATGCTTAGGGCACTGCTGGAGACCAGGTCCCTGCACAGCTCCACTCAGATGACGAGCCCCTGGACTCAGCACTAAGAGACCTGATGGAGATGCAGAGACAAGCAGGGAAACATCAGGCAGAGATGCCAGAAACCATGTTTAGACAGGACCAAAGGCTAGAGGAGTCCATCCATGTTCTGTCTGCTGTGAGCGCTTGGCTGCCTGCATGGAAAGAGTGGTGGCCGTCTTGGAGACCCAGGTCAAGCAGAACACACAGTGGCTGCCGAATATGCATTTGGACATTCACTCCGTCACTCAAACTATGGGTGCAGTGCAGGAGTGGCTAGGTGAGGGGTACTGGGCAGCTCGACCTCCTTTCAGGTGCCACTTCTCCTCAAGGGGTCAGGAAGATGTCATCGGACCCCCACAGGGAGGAGGACCGCCAGCCAGGTACCCCAGACGCTTCGTCCCAGGACACTCCAAGGGTGTCCTGCCATTCTACCTCCCCTCTACTGGTGACTCCATCGCCTCCAGCAGGTCAGGCTAAGGAGGGTGCATTTGCAGGAGACCCTTAGTCTGGCCAGGAAGCCCTAGGCTACAGGCCACCAGAGGATGCCCACCAGAGTCATCACCATCAACAGGGCGTAGCAGTCAGCAGAGAATAGAGAAAGGAAGTTAAAGAAGTTTTGAAGCACACAGGTGGCACAGGTGTACAACCATTGTATATATTTTTGGCACTTGTAAATATATATTCAATTGCACAGTTTGGAAGCGTCCTGGATTCCATATTGCGACTAGTTGCTTCAATGGTCATGGGCATTTAAGGGTTTGGATTTAGGCTCCCATCAGAGCCTGAGAATGAACTCCTATAGATTCACTTCTCTCACATTATTAACAAAGTGATTACTCAACAATCCCACATGTGAATAATAAAGCAGTGGCCATAGTTTGCAGCCTGGGCACGCGGAATGTAAAGCCATTACTTACAGCTCACCACATTCTGACCTCTGAAAATGTGTTCAGCGAGGTCATTGCAGCTCCTGCATCCTCTTAAGTGGGTGCTAGGAGTACTCAAGGGGAGCTAAACATGCTATGTGAGTGGCACTATAGTTGCAGTTTCAGGACTGAGAGAGTGAAGTTCTAGACTGTTTTCGTAACATTAGAAAACCAGAGGCTTCCCTACATGTCCGTAGAAAGCTGTGGTGGGCATGTTCGTTTGTTATTGGCCTTCCTTCAAGATTTGCCATTTTGAGCTAACATGCAAGTAAAGGCTGCAAGGAAGGAGGCAACAGGCAAGTTAACCTTGACTACAAAAGGGATTGTGTCTAGGATTAAAGAGGTGTGGGTCAAGCGGAGGCGATGGCATAGTGGTATTGTTGCCAGAGACCAGGGTAATGCTCTGGGGACCTGGATTTGAATCCCGCCCTGGCAGAAGGTGAAATTTGAATTCAATAAAAATCTGGAATTAAGAGTCTAAGGATGACCATGAAACCATTGTTGATTGCTGTAAAAACCCATCTGCTTCACTAAAGTCCTTTAGGGAAGGAAACCTGCAGTTTACCTGGTCTGGCCTATATGTGACTCCAGATCCACAGCAATGTGGTTGACTCTTAAATGCCCTCTGAAAATGACCTAGCAACCCACTCAATTGTATCAAACTGCTACAAAGTCACAAAAAAGGAATTAAACCAATCGACATAGACTTAGGCACTGGAAACAACAACGGCAAACTCAACCTTGTCGACCCTGCAAAGTCCTCCTTACTAACCTCTGGGGGCTCATGCCAAAATTGAGAGAGCTGTCTCACAGATTAGTCAAGTAACAGCCTGACATAGTCATCCTCACAGATTCGTATCTTACAGATCATGTCCTGGGCACCACCATCACCATCCCTGGGTATGTCTTGTCCCACTGACAGGACAGACAGGTGGCAGCACAGTGGTATACAGTCGGGAGGGAGTTGCTCTGGGAGTCCTCAATATCATCTCTGGACCCCATGAAATCTCATGACATCAGGTCAAACATGGGCAAGGAAACCTCCTGCTGATTACCATGTACCACCCTCCTTCAGCTGATGAATCAATGCTGCTCCACATTGAGCACCACTTGGAGGAAGCACTGAGGGTGACAAGGGCGCAGAATGTACTCTTCAATGTCCATCACCAAGAGTGGCTCGGTAGCATCAATACTGACCGAGCTAAAGGATATAGCTGCTAGACTGGGCCTGAGGCAGATGGTGAGGGAACCAACAGAAGGGAAAAACATAATTGACCTCATCCTCACCAACCTGCCTATTGCAGACGCATCTGTCCATGACAGTATTGCTTGGAGTGAGACTGCCGCACAGTCGCTGTGGAGACAAAGTCCCTCCTTCACATGTGTGGCCCTACCATTGTGCTAAATAGGATAGATTTCAAAGAGATCTAGCAACTCAAGACTTAGCATCCAAGAGGCACTGTGGATCATCAGCAGCAGCAGAATTGTACTCGAACCCAATCTGTAACCTCATGGCCTGGCATACCCCCACTGTACCATTACCACCAAGCCAGTGGATCAACCCTGGTTCAATGAAGAGTGCAGGAGGGTATGCCAGGAGCAGCACCAGGCACACCTAAAAGTGAGATGTCAACTTGGTGAAGCTACAACACGGGACAACTTGCGTGTCAAACAACATAAGCAGCAAGCAATAGACAGAGCTAAGCAGTTCCACAACCAACGGTTAGAACTAAGCTCTGCAGTCCTGTCACATGCAGTCGTGAATGGTGGTGGACAATTAAACAACTCATTGGAGTAACGGGATCCACAAATATCCCATCCTCAATGATAGGGGAGCCCAGCACATCAGTGCAAAAGATAAGGCTGAAGCATTTGCTACAATCTTCAGCCAAAAGTACTGGATGGATGATCCATCTTGGCCTCCTCTGGAGGTCCCCAGCATCACAGATGCCGGTCTTCAGCGAATTCGATTCACTCCACGTGATATTAAGAAACAGCTGAAGGCACTGGATCGTGCAAAGACTATGGACCCTGACAATATTCCTGTAAGAGTACTGAAGACTTATGCTCCAGAACTCGCCACGCCACTAGCCAAGCTGTTCCAGTACAGCGACAACACTGGCATCCACCTGGCTATGTGGAAAATTGCCCAGGCATATCTTGTACACAAGAAGCAGACACATCCAACCCGGCCAATTACCACCCAATTAATCTACTCTTGATCATCAGTAAAGTGATGGAAAGGGTCATCAACAGTGCTATCAAGCGGCAATTTCAAAGAAAAACCTGCTCTCTGATGCTCACATTGGGTGCCGCCATGGTCACTGAGCACCTGACCTCATTACAACCTTGATTCAAACATGGACGAAAGAGCTGAATTCCAGGGGTGATGTGACAGTGACTGCCCCGGACATCAAGGCAGTATTTGACCGAGTGTGGCATTAAGGAGCTTGAGCAAAACTGGAGTCAATGGAAATCAGGGGGAAAACTCTCTGCTGGTTATAGTCATACCTAGCACAAAACAAGATGGTTGTGGTTGTTGGAGGTCAATCATCTCAATTCCAGGACATCACTCAGGAGTTCCTCAGGGTCGTGTCCTAGGCCCAACCATCTTCAGCTGTCTCATCGATGACTTTCCTTCTTTCATAAGTTCAGAAGTGGGGATGTTCACTGATGTTTGCACAATATTCAGCACCATTTGTGTCTCCTCAGAAACTGATGCAGTTCATGTCCAAATGCAGCAAGACCTGGACAATATCCAGGCTTGGGCTGACAAATGGCAAGTAACATTCGCACCACAAAAGTGTTAGGCAATGATCATCTCCAACAAGAGAGAATCTAACCATCGCTCCTTGACATTCAATGGCATTTCCATCACTGAATCCCCCACTATCAACATCCTGGGGGTGACCATTGACCAGAAACCGAACTGGACTAGCCATCTAAATACTGTGGCTACAAGAATAGGTAGAGGCTAGGAATCCTGCAGCAAGTAACTCACCGCCTAACTCCCCAAAACCTGTACACCATCTACAAGCACAAGGCAAGAGTGTGATGGAATACTCTCCACTTACCTGGACGAGTGCAGCTCCAACAATATTCAAGAAGCTTGAAACCCCAGGATAAAGCAGACGCACAGTAGAAGCAGTGTGTACCGTCTACAAGATGCACTGCAGGAATTCACCAAGGCTCCTTAGACAGCACCTTCCAAACCCACGACCTCTACCACCTAGAAGGACTAGGGAAGCAGACAAATGGGAACACCACCACTTGGAAGTTCCCCTCCAAGCCACTCACTACCCTGACTTGGAAATATATCGCCATTTCTCCATTGTCACTGGGTCAAAATCCTAGAACTCACTCCCAAACAGCACTATGGATGTTACTACACCACATGGACTGCAGCGGTTCAAGAAGTCAACTCACTGCTACCTTCTCAAGGGCAATTAGGCATGGGCAATAAATGCTGGCCTAGGCAGTTATGCCCCTATCCCATAAATGAAAAAAAGAACTTGGGTAACTGGGACTGAGACTTATAGGAATCCCAGTGATTGGAGGGTCCGGATTGCTTGATGCTCAGCAACCCATAATGCAAGTGAGGCACTCTCAGTGAGTGGACATCAAAGTAACCTTGAAAAATTTTGGCATTATATAGATGTCAAGGGATGTGGTGATCGGTGGGGGGGGGTGCAGGAACACAATCTTCCCTAACCAATCTGCATGGAGGAGTGATCTCGAGGGGTAAATGGTGTTCTCATGTTGCTCCTCCCTTTGGCCTCATATATTTGTTTCCGCCTGAAATGGCTCTCTGCACCCCTTTGGGGAGCAGCTGTTAGGGTGACGTAAGTGGATCCCTGCCGAGATTAGATTTGATATTGCTTCCAAGTTGCCATGCGCACAGACTTTGTGAGGGCTTGGTAAAATCTCAGTTCTACTTACAGTGATCGAAGTTGCAGGAGAATGGAGTGCTGTGCAGGTTCCAATGTGTGCATTTAGGGCCAAGACTCGCTATATCAGCACAGTTTGGTACATTGCAAAGGATCAAATCACTGGCAGGGCAGACTTTAAGTAGTGCAATTTAATTCAACTATCATAAATCAAAGGTACATAAGAGCAAAGTATAATGCCTGTAACCAAAAAGGAGTTGGGGCCTGACAGCCAGCAGATGATAGAAAACCAGCTAGTAAAGGATATGTTTTGGCAGCTTACGCTGCCTGCAACCTGTTACCTATCAGATTGTCAATGGACCTGTCTACCATGTTGTACACTTGCAATGGCCTCTGCATGTGGCTCTGTGACACCCTGGCCCTCGTCAGCACCATCCCTTCACCATCTTCGTAGGAGGAGACATCTCTTAGCATGCCTCCCATCTTCAGCCTCTGTTCCACCCTTCCACCCTACCCCACCTCCACCCTTAGCCTGCTTCCCATCTCCAGCCTTCATGTAGCTTGACTGGTCAGCACCTGATCTGAATCAAGAGTTTGACATTTATGAACGATCTCCAAGAAGGCCAAAGCAGCAGCTACTCATTTCAAAGTCCAGGAAGAAGTCAAGCTCGCCAGGTGCACGTCACTTATACACAGTTGTAAATGTGAACATTCTAATTTCTCGCTGGTGAGGAACTTAATTTGGAGGGGAGCTTAGTTCTGCCGAGGTGGCCTTTTAATGAGCATGCATGAATTGCTAACGCATGCAAATGGGATTCCCGACATTGCTTGTCAGGAAGCTCAACCTGTCTTTAAGGTCCCGGGAACTTAATTCCAAAAACTCATCCCACAGTCGGGAAACTGATTTTTGGCCTCCTGCCGATATAAGTTTCCCCTGCCTGCCAAGCTTCCCGCTGCTGGCGGGACCTGAAGATTCAACCCACAGTTTCAGTTTGTTCCTACATATGGGAGTACAAGTAATTCCCCAGGTAATGCCCACCACCTGAATACAACTAAACACCCAATTAACTTACGGTCATGAGGACTCGAAACGTCAACTCTTTTCTTCTCCGCCGATGCTGCCAGACCTGCTGAGTTTTTCCAGGTAATTCTGTTTTTGTTTTGAACTTACAATTAACATCTGTTGGAAGTGTGCATGTGTAAACAATGGGTGAGAACAGGATTGGACTCCTCTGTGGCAGCTCCTACTGTTGAATATCCTGCTAAACACTTTACCAGGTCTCACATAAAGAATGACCACCATTGTAAGGTACTAGCAGGCACTGTTATGTTTCCATGGAATGTGCAACAGTGGAAGTCAACACTAACAAGGCAAGAATAGGAGAAAAGTGACAAAGAAGTGAATAACTGTTTGAATTTGAGTTGTGCCACTAAACCAAATGTTAACTTTCTTTACTGCATTATATATAAATCCCTCATGGATAATTTGTCTCTTTCTCACAGGATTGCGGAGATGATTCCTCCTCAGCCACGATTCCCTCGTAGAACAAGTGGAGCAGATAAGGTGAGTAGAGGAACTGGAAAGGGACGGCTCTAGGAAGTAATATATTTATCAGATGATTAGAACAAAATAACAGTGTAATACATTTTAATTCATAGCATGTCTGCTGCAGTATGAAGCCTCTTCATTTGTCTCCCTAAGCAATATGCATTGTATGGTTAACATAACAAATTGCTCTGAGGTTTTTGCCAATCTAGCCTTGTAACTAAATTCCAAAAAATGTTGTTTAGATTTTTCCTCCCATGTTGCTCTAGTTCAGGACATCTGTTTAGTGTTCCAACATGGTGTGCGTGCAAGAATATAGTTTTTAATGGATTTTGACCCATCCACATGGTACTTTTATGTAAGCCGCTTCTTTCTTCACACACCATTCCTTGAAGTTAAAGCAAAATACTGCGGATGCTGGAAACCTGAAATAAAAACAGAAAATGCTGGAAAATTTCAGCAGGTCTGGCAGCATCTGTGGAGAGAAAAACGGAGTTAATGTTTCAAGTCCAATATGACTCTTCTTCAGAATTAAACCTCCAGTAATTTAACTTATAAAATGTTTGTCAGTACTTGAATTTTATTTTAGCCTGGACAACTAAGTGCATTAAGAAAGCTGAGAAGGTAATGAAAGACAGAAGCTGAATTGGACATGTACTGGAAGATGACTAATTTGCAGAGTTAATGGGGAAATGCTGGCTGGGGTACAAAATTGGACAGCCTTTTTAAAGAGCAGGCACAGGCTCAAACAACCTCCTCCTCCTGTACAGAAAGACTCTATGATTCTGTGAAGCATTCCCTGTGATTGCTTTTCTCATACCTCTTATCAAGGATTACAGAGCAATTGTGAAACCTTTTAGAATTTTTTTGTTAATTATAGCAAGGCTCAGTCATTACTGAAACTTATTCAATGACAAGTAGGTCCAAATAGTCAATCTGAAGGAGTTCCTTATGTGTTTAGAGACATGGCATTTTATTCCGAAAATAGGGTAAGCTTTATTCTACTAAGTGTTTATTACATGGCTGATTTCTGAATGTCACAGGCTGTTGCAGACTACCACAACCAGATAATCAATGTGGCTAAAATCATCATGGACGAATATCAGGAGATGTTTGGACAGAAACTAGCTGAAGGAAAACTCTCGCAGGAATTACAGGATCAGGAAGAGCGCAAACATAAACTTATATTTGAGCTCAACGCCTCAGGAAAATACTTTGCCTTCAAGGAACAGCTTAAGGTAAAAACTGATTGTGTATCTAATTTTAAGTATTAGAATGTGATGTTGCTGAAAATTGAGCTTTGGCAGCTATATTTAGTACATACTCCATTCATCCAGATATGTATTTATAATGGGAATGCATCATCTGATGGATTTCTCCCGATTAACACCTTAAAGGGACTGGTTGACAAGAATGCTGATACGTTCCTGGAGTCAGGCATTGCCAATGTGACAGATGGGGAGTTAAAAATTGAAGGGCTACTTTTCCCATTGATTATATGTATTAGGCGAGATTGGAGGTTAAAAAATATATATATTTTTGTTCTTCAGCCACAGCCTCTAGTCATGCTATTCCTTAATGGATGCTGCAGCCATTTAGCTACAAGTAAATTATGAATAGGTATAGTTGCAATGATGCAATCCAAGGTCTTGCTGTATTTTGGCCAATCTGCTTTACGGAAGTTCGATCACATCACCTTTACATTGTTGATGACTGGAAGACGAAGGCCAATGCAAATGAGTGATGGCCTGTGTTGTTGATTATGTGGGATGTCATCCAGGAATAGGCACTGTGCTGGTTGGGGTGACTATTAATGGAACTGACCCAGCACAGGTCAGGTGAGTAATTCCAGCCACATCTGGCTGAATAGAACATTCCTCATTGCTTGGGGTCATTTATCAGGCTGAGGACATTTATGGAGGCCCACTTTTGGGCTGTTCACCATCAGTGTCTGGTACTGAGTAACCCCAGTCAGTGTGGTGGCTGTTGAAATCTCCCACGTAGGTAGCTAGATGGGGCAGTATTGGCAGAATTTGCTGTTCCTAGCGGGCACTTGGAAGCTTTGCAATATGTAGACTGCTGACCCGAATTGTATCGCAGAACATGATTGATAGCAGGGCGGTTGCATCAGCAATGTTGGATCGGACATAAGTGGCACAACCGTATTTAGAGGGGAGTAGCACAGTACGTCAAAGCCTTTGATGTAATAACGACCTGCTTCTTCAGTTCCAAAATGGGTCTCTTGTAGGCAAAAGGTGTCAATGGAGTGTTGGGTGGCAAGACATCCAATGAAGTTTCGCTTGGCAGCTGATAGTCCCTCAACATAGATTCGGAGAGCATGCCATATTACCATAAAGCCAGAGGGCTGCTCAATGTTGAGACTGGCGGCTCTGGGGACCTGGGTTTCTGCATGAGGGTTCTTTTGGAGTTCTTTAATTTTCTCTTGGAATTCTGGTAGGATCATTAGCTTCCTCAGGGGTACCTGGGTACTGACGGGGTGGAGGCTAGGGAGGCGCAATGTGAATGCTGATCCATTGTCCCCCTACACTTGCAGTAAGACAGCTTCATTTTTATACTCCAATCCCTTTTGTAATAAAGGTGAATATACCATTTATTTCCTAATTGCTTGTTGTACCTGCATGTTACAGTGATAATCTTATGTTCTTATGTTAACTGTCTGTGACTTGTGTGCAATGACAACCAGGTCCCTCTGAATACCAACATTTCCTAGCCTCTCAGCGTTTAAAGAATGCTGTCTGTTTTTCTAGAATTCCATATACAGTGGATAACTTTACAATTCCCCACATTATATTCCATCTGCCATGTTCTTGCCCACTCCCTTTGCAATCTCTTGGCATCCTGCTCACAACTTACTTACCTAACTTTACACTGTCAGCAAAAATGGATACATTAGACAGTTCCCTCTTCTACGTCCATACAGATTGAAAATAGCTGAGTCTCAAGTACTGATCCTTCCAATGCCCTGCGAGTTACAGCCTGCCTACGTAAAAATGACATGTTTATTCCTCATCTCTGTTTTCTGTCCATTAATCAATCCCTGCTAATATATTACCCTCCCAAATCCCATGAGCCCTACATCTTGTGTAACAACCTCCTGTTTGTTGTTGTTGAGTCTGAATGTTGTTGAGTCTGAAATTTGGGTCAAAATGTAAATGACCCTAGTTCCCCAGTCACCACCACTACCATCTCTGAGGCCAACGGTGTGGGTCAATCAAATAAGGCTGCTTCATTTTCATAATATTTTGCTCCAGGTGTATCTCATAATTCATTGGGAATGCCAGGGCCATTTTGTTGAGTGTTAGCAGCCAGTGAATGCTGGCTATCCATTGTGCACTTTGCACTTTGCTGGCCTGGAGAGAGGACCAAGTAGCATTGGGCAGTGGGACAACAGGCAAGGAGGATGTTAATGCCAGTGTGCTTTGAGTAGTAGTGGGTGGCAAGTAGTGGGTAAGACAATAGGCGGAATTGTCCCTAAATTGCTCTAAGTGCGGTAGCAGGCGTGGAAATCAGCGCTTGTCCCTCTGGCTGCAATGGCGGGTTTTCACGCAATATCGTCCAGGTCCCGCCTCAAAAATTATGTATCCATATGAAATCCGCTTGATCGCTGGTGGGCAGCTTCTGGTTCGCCCACCCTGATGTGACCTCACTGCTTCTTCACTCCAGGCACCATATCTAATTGGCCACAGTGCGCACTGTTCTCAATGCTTGCAGACCAGGGCAGCTCCGTTGCATAAATGACCCCAAATCCGAAGAAGAACGCTGCTCCCAGTTTAGTGATGCCTCAGTTGAGTACCTGCTGGATGCCACGATGTCCCCTACCCCTGCTTTGGGGCAGCAGCGTCACCAATCCTGGCAGCGGTGGTCAGTGCAAATGCTGCCCAGAAAATGTTGGCCATCCATTGCAGAAAGAGGTTGAATGATCTCATCCATTTCGCCAAAGTAAGTCAACCTTCTAATCACTCTCAACTCACACACTCACGAGACCATCACGCATCCACAGGGATCTCAATCACTGCCAGCTCAATAAACATCACCATGTGGGGAGGCGATGGTATAATGGTATTATCACTGACTAGTATTCCAGAGACCCAGGGCAATGCTCTGGGTACCGGGTTCGGATCCCACTACGGCAGATGGTGAAATTAGAATCCAAAACAAAAGTCTGATGACGACCATGAAACCATTGCCGATTGTTGGAAAAACCCATTTAGTTCACTAATGTTCTTCACCTGGTCTGGCCTTCCTGTGATTCCAGACCCACAGCAATATGGTTGACTCTTAAAAATGCCATCTGAACAAGGGCAATTAGGGATGGCCAATAACTGCTGGCTTAGCCAGCTAATAAAAAAAAACTCACTCTCATGTACCCTCACATTTCCATATGGCCTCATTCTCTCTGCTGATCTCATCCTCATTCCGTCCATGGTTCTACAAACTACTACAAACACCAACCATCCATATCATCTACCCCGCCATGTGTGTTGCTCACACCCTCTCCATTGGTCTTTATGCAGGACAGGATCGGCCATTGGGCATTAGGCACCAGTGGGTGCACCAATAAAAGGGAGAGGTCCCAGACCAGGGATTGTGTAATAGAACTCAACGTTCTCAGCGACTTCGAAAACAGAGCCATCGCGCTGGCCGGGGACTATGTTGACTATTCCTGCGGCAATAGTGAGGATGTCGGTAAGCACCCACATGAGGATCCTGCACCAGATCATCCCTCTATCAACAACTCTGTGAATGCACTGCTCTGTATGTTACTTGGCTGCCTGCACTAATAATCTCCACTTTCTCTCCTAGGCACATCTGCCACACGCCCGACACCCTTGGGCAACCAGGACACCATCTCCAGCCCCAAAACCACCTTGGATGAGGACCCTGAGGTTGGCACCTTAGAAGCCCCATCACAGCACTCACCTACACTGTCCATCAGTGCAGAGACACACACCTAGGTGGTACCGAGATCTAGAGCAGGCTTGGGATCACAATCTGATCCACAGCAGGCAGAGGTAGAGACATCAGAAGTCAACAACACTCGGAGGACTGCTGGAGGCCACAGTTCTGCTGAGTCCGAGTCAGATGATGAGTCTCTAGACTCGGTCCTCAATCATTTGATGGAGCTGCAGCGACAAGCACAGGAACATCAGGAAGGGATGTCAGCTCACTCCTCAGATTGCAAGGGATGATGGAGGAGTCTATTCGACTTCAGTCCGAGGTGATTGCATTGTCATGCCAACGCACCAATATCAACCATGGCAGGATGGCAATCGCCAAAGAGACCTTGGTCATGGGCATCAGTCCTGCACTGCTGCGTGGGATGATCTCCATCGCTGAAGCCATGGCTGGCCTCCAGCAGTGTCAATGCGAGAGGGGTGTGGGGCAGCTTGAACTCACTCCAGCTTCCCCTTCTCCTCAAAGAATCAGCCACAGTCCCTCGGGCACCCATAGGGAGGAGGACCAGCAGCTGAACATCCCAGGGCCATCCACTCAGTTGACTCAAGGAGTGTCCCACCAATCCAAATCCCCACTTCCTCTGACAGTATCAGCTCCAGCTTCATGGGCCTGCCCCACAGCAGGACACCTGAAACAGGCCAGGGCCCTCCAGGTCTTGGTCTTTCAGAGGATGCCCACCAAGGTCATCACAGAGAACAGCAATTTGCAGTTAGTGTGGTCACAAATGCTAATTCCAAGTGGTCATATGTGGTGAACCATGGATCCATTGAGCATGATCAGGAACCACCAGTTGTACTTTCAGACAATGTTGATGGAAGAAATGGGGTATGAGTGATAGTGTACTGAAGCTTAAGTGTGCTCGATATTGGAAACTACGCATGACCCTGAGGGCTTCATGGTGTCAGAGATTTTTCAATTCACCAGGGCTAGCGATGCCCATGAGGGCACAATGTCTGCGTTAAAGGGGAGGCATGTTAACGGCTGGCATGTGTTTGAATGTTGTCATCCTCAGGTAGTCCACATCCATAGTTGGGTGAGAAAAAAAATATTGGTCACCATCCCTGATTGAGAGTGCCAGATATCAGTGGGATTGAGAAGGAGGTTACATGGAGGATTGACTCTTCTGTACATGGACCAAGACCTGCTGAACCTCCACAGCTGCCTTGGCACAAGTCCCACCCATCAGTTGCACCATCGATGTTACTCAATGCATAATCGCATCGTTGAAATGGATTACCTCAAGGAGCGTAGTCTAAATGAACTGCCTACGAGCTCACTCATAATAGTGGTTCAGCTCCTGCATCATCTAGGCTGCCGTTGTGACTGAGATGCTGCAGAGATACTTGAAGGGTCAGCATCTTTGGACCTTTGATGGCACCACACCCTCCCTCCGGACAGTGCCTCATCTCGCAAGGAAGCATGCTCCCAAGGCTTCATCAACCTTCAAAGGATCACACTAAGAAGAGCCTGAGGTGAAACTATTGACTCTTACTTTGAAGTGCATAGTTGAAAAGATAGGAGTTGCAGGGCTCCTGTTCATGTTGGCCTATTGTGTAGGCCATTTGTCCAAGAGGATGCTCACTCCATCTCGTCATACTCCTCCTGGAATCTTGTGGCTATGAGGCCCTCCTGCACGTGCCTGCCTCGTCTGCCTGTGCTATGGCTTCTTCATTTGCAGCATTGGCTTCCTCGAACTCATTGCTGTCATCCCCTTTTGAGGTCCTCCTCATTGGAGGGGATATGCAGCTCCTCCAAGTCACCCCTCTTTGCGGTGTCAGGTTGTGTAGCGTGCAGCAAACCACAATGATCTGCAACACCCTCTGGGGAGTGTATGGGAGTGCTTCACCAGGTCTGTCCAGGCACCAGAATTGCACCTTTAGTATCTTTATGGTGTGCTCAACTAATGTCCAGGTAGCAGAGTGAGCCTCATTGTACCTTCTCTCTGCAGGAGCCTGAGGCTGCCACACTGGCAACATCAACCATGTTCTTTGCGGGTACCCTTTGTCCCCGAGGAACTAGCACTGGATCCTGTGTGGTGCCTCTAAGATCTCTGGGATCTGCAGTCTAATCAAGATATGAGTTGGGGCTCTTCTTGGATATCTGGTGTAAACCTGCAGGATTTGTTTGTTATGGTAGCATACCAGCTGTACATTGAGTGAGTGGAAGCCTTTCATGTTTAATTATTGTAGTGCCTTCTGCCAGGTAGCTTTGATAGCCACATGAGTGCAGTCGATGGCACCCTGCATCTGTGGGAACCTGGAAATCTCTGCGAAGGCCAATGCTCTGGCGTCCTGCATGCTTGATCTCTGTCGAAGTTGATGTAATTGTGGGCCTTGCTAAAAGGACATCTGTGACCTCATGTATGCATTTGCGTGTAGATGCCTGAGAGATCCCACAGAGGTTCCTCATCAAGCCTTGGAAGGAGCCACTGGCTTAGGAGTTGAGTGCAGCTATTACTTTTACAGCCACTGGCAATGGGTGTCCTCCAAGCCCACATGGCGCCAATTCGTTGAGAATGTGGCAAGTGAGTTATCAATCCTTGGACGTGCAGAGCTGTCGGCGACACTGGTTCTCGGTCATCTTCAGATAAGACAGGCGATGTCTGTATAACCAGGCTCTAGCGAGGTGCCTATGCACTACGTTTCTGCTCTCCACATCCTCTGTGTCCAAAGAGGGCCCTGCTGGGCCTTGGTCTTGAGGGTTTTGCTCCTCCCTTTGGTGAGCCAGCCTCCTCTGTCGCAATCTCCTCCTTCTCTCATGCCTGTTTGCAATTATGCAGGCAGCAGTGAATCCAGCCTTCACATTCCTGGTGGCCTCCTCTCTGCAGTATCCCTGAGGAACAGACGAGAGTCAGGACTCATCTGCAATACTGATCTTTCTGTCAATGACTTGTGAGCAATTGTGGGTTTATGGCCGAACTACTCGCCATGGAAACGATCTACAATGCAGGGTGTGTATCAAGGTGCTTCCCCTCACTAATCATGAGCAACTGCTATGAGATTGCTTTGGTCATGTGCCTGGATGTGCTGCTTTCAGGCCAGGCACAGGCATCCTCATACAGGCCACATACCCACTTTGCCAATTAAGCTCTCGCCCTGCAGCCGTTGAAAAAACACCCCTGCCTCACCGCTGCTCTGGTGGTTTGAGACTTTCGTGTTAGTCCCCCTGAAACCGATGTGGTGCTGCCAGCAAAGCCTGGCACAGAATACCATGAGCGTTGCCCGGAACAAGGTAGGCAAATGGTCCTCGAATTGAGGAATGAAGTGCAGGTTGCCAGGTGCAATTCGCTTATGTACCGTTGTGAAACACATTGGCATGATTGCACGCTAATGTGGTGACATGATCAAGCGTGGGGGTATGATTCCAGCAAGCTGGGGTTATAAATACATGCAGAAAATGATGTTCCCGATGTTCAGGAGCGGAGACCACGACCCGCCTTTGGCGGTAGGAGTAGACGATTTCAACCTGGTTTTACAATGACGTAAAACGGATTTTTGCGAGATTTTCCATTCCTGCCCACCATGACGGAATATCTTTTTTTTTGTGGAATATCCTGGCCAATGTGTTTTTCTGTTATTTATTCATTCATGGGTTTAGGCATCACTGGCTGGGCCAGCATTTATTTCCCATCCCTAATTGCCCTTGAGAAGGGGGCAGTGAGCTGCCTTCTTGAAGTGCTGCAGTCCATGTCATAGTCATAGAGGTGATAGTCATAGAAGTCTACAGCACAGGAAAAGGCCCTTCGGCCCATTGAGTCTGTGCCAGTCAAACAAGTACCTAACTATTCTAATCCCATTTTCCATCACTAGGCCCATAGCCTTGTACACTATGGCATCGCAAGTGGACATCCAAATACTGGTCAAATGCAATGAGGGTTTCTGCCTCTACCAAACTTTCAGGCAGTGAGTTCCAGATTCCCAGCACCCTCTGGGTGAAAAAGTTCTTCCTCATATCCCCTCTAAACCTCCTGCCCCTTAGCTTAAATCTATGCCCCCGGTTATTGGTTCCTCCACCAAGGGGAAAAGTTGCTTCCAGTCTACCCTATCTTTGCCCCTCATAATTTTATACACCTCAATCATGTTCCCCCTCAATCTCCTCTGCTCCAGTGAAAATAACCCCAGTCTATCCAATCTCTCCTCATAACTAAAACTCTCCAGCCCAGACAACATCCTGGTAAATCTCCTCTGCACTCTCTTTGATGCAATCACATCCTTCCAATAATGTAGATTCCAGAACTGCATGCAATACTTTAGCTGTGGCCTAACCAGCATTTTATACAGTTCCAGCATAACCTCCCTGCTCTTATATTCTATGTCTCAGCTAATAAAGGCAAGTATCCCATATGCCTTCTTTTCTTAACCACCTTATCTACCTGTCCCGCTATCTTAAGGGACCAGTGGACATGCACACCAAGGTCCCTCTGATTCTTGGTTCTTCCCAGGGTCCTGCCATTCATCGTGTATTCCCATGCCTTGTTTGTCCTGCCCAAGTGCATCACCTCACACTTATCCGGATTAAATGCGCTACCTGGGAGGGTAGTGGAGGCGGGTTGCTTCAAATCCTTTAAAAAGTATCTGGATGAGCACTTGGCACGTCATAACATTCAAGGCTATGGGCCAAGTGCTGGCAAATGGGATTAGGTAGGTAGGATAAGTGTTTCTCACGTGTTGGTGCAGACTCGATGGTCCGAAGGGCCTCTTCTGCACTGTGATTCTGTGAAATTCCATTTGCCACTGATCAGCCCATCTGACCAGCCCGTCTATATCCTCCTGTAATCTAAGGCTATCCTCCTCACTATTTACCACCCCACCAATTTTCGTGTCATCCGCGAACTTACTGATCAACCCTCCTACGTTCAAGTCTAAATCGTTTATATATACTACAAACAGCAAGGGTCCCAACACCGATCCCAGTGGAATCCCACTGAACTCAGGCATCCGGTCACAAAATCATCCCTCGATCATCACCTCCTGCTTCCTGCCACTCAGCCAATTCTGGATCCAATTTGCCAAATTGCCTTGGATCCCATGGGGTCTAACCTTTGTTATTAGTCTCCCATGCGGGACCTTATCAAAAGCCTTGCTGAAGTCCAAGTAGACTATGTCAAATGTACTGCCCTCATCTACACACCTGGTCACCTTTTCGAAAAATTCAATCAAATAGGTCAGACATGACCTCCTATTAACAAAATCATGCTGACTGTCCTTAATTAACCTCTGTCTCTCCATGTGTAGATTAATTCGGTCCCTCAGAATTGCTGTTAATAGTTTACCCACCACTGAGGTTAGACTGACTGGCCTGTAGTTCCCTGGTTTATCCCTTCCTCCCTCCTTGAATAACGGTGCCACTTTGGCTGTCCTCCAGTCCTGTGGCACCTCTCCTGTGGCCAGAGAGGTATTGAAAATTATTGCCAGCGCCCCTGCTATCTCCTCCCTTGCCTCACTCAACAGCCTGGCATACATTTTGTCCGGGCCTGGAGATTTATTTACTTTTAAGCCTGCCAGACCATGGCACTGGTACACCTGCAGTAATGTTAGGAAGGGAGTGCCAGGATTTTGACTGAATGACAGTGAAGGAATGGTGATATAGTTCTAAGTCAGGACAGTGTGTGACGAGGAGGGGAATTTGCAGGTGATGGTGTTCCCATGCATCTGCTGCCCTTGTCCTTCTAGGTCATAGGAGTCGCTTGTTTGGAAGGTACTGTCGAAGGTGCCTTGGTTAGTTGCTGCAGTGCGTTTTGTAGATGGTACACACAGTGTTGTTGGAGCTGCATCCATCCAAACAAATAAAAATTGCTCCATCACACTCTTGACTTGTGCCTTGTAGATGGTGGACAGGCTTTAAGGAGTCAGAAAGTGAGTTACTCGCTGCAGAATTCCCAGCCTCTGACCTGCTCTTGTAGCCACAGTATTTATATAGCAGGTCTAGTTCAGTTTCTGGTCAAAGCTAACCCCCAGGATGTTGATAGTGGGAGATTCAGTGATGGTAATGCCATTGAATGTCAAGAGGAGATGGTTGGATTCATTCTTATTGGAGATGGTCATTGCCTAGTGTGATGTGAATGTTAGCCACCTGTCAGCCCAAGCCTGAATATTGCCCCGGTCATTTGGGCATGGACTACTTCACTATCCAAGGAGTCGTGAATGGTGCTGAACTTTGTGCAATCATCAGCGAGCATCCCCACTTCTGACCTTAAGAGGGACAGGAGGTCAGTGATAAAGCAGCTGAAGATTGTTGGGCCCAGGACACTACCCTGCGGTGATGTCCTGGAACTGAGATGATTAACCTCTAACAATCACAATTATTTTCCTTTGCTAGGTATGACTGCCTCATTGATATTAAAGTCAATGCTAAAGTTTAACTTTGACTCAGGTTTGTGCACACTATGCCCAATCTAATGGGACTAAGAATAAAATGGTAGGCTCTTAATCTTTTCATGGGATAAAAGCAGTATGGGCAGTATTTATTACAAATCCCTAACTCCCCTTGAAGAGGTGGTAATGAGTCACCTTCTTGAGCTGCTGCAGTCCATGTGGTATAGATAGAAGTATTACAGAGGGAGTTCCAGGATTTTCAGTCAGCAACAGTGAAGGAATGGCAATATAGTTCCAAGTCAGGATAGTGAGTGACTTGGAGGCGAACTTGCAGATCCTGGTTTTCCCATGTGCCTGTTGCCTTTATTCTGCTAGGTGGTAAATATCGTGGACTTGGAAGGTGCTGTCGAAGGAGTCTTTGTGAGTTGCTACAGTGTATTTTGTAGATGGTGCACACTCATCTCCTGACCCCCCCAAAGCCTGACCACCATCTACAAGGCACAAGTTAGGAGTGTAATGGAATACCCACCACTTGTATGGATGAATACAGCTCCAACAACACTCAAGAAGCTCAACACCATCCAAGACAAATCAGCTCGTTTGATCGGCACCCCATCCACTATCTTAAACGGTGACTCCCTCCAGCACCGATACACTCTTGAAGTCACTTCAGTGAAACGGAACATTCCATTTTCTAGCCAAAGGCACATAGTGGAAAATAATGGGAACAATTATATTTTCCCAAATCGTTTGCAGTCTGACAGTTGAAATTAGAATTATTTTTTCATTTTTCTGTCAGTGGCAAAGTGTTGGTGCTTAATGCTGACCTTGAAGAAAGCTGCTCACAAAGATCTTGTGATCTCTGGCAAGAATTTCATTTTTTCTGATGTATATTTGATTCTGGTGTAACTGGAGGGGATCTCTAGCTTCCAGCAACAATCCCATTGAAGGATTCTCACAGACAGTAAAGCAGGAAGAAAATGCATTGGTTATCCTTCACCTTTTAATCATTTTACCGAGAGCGAATTGAAGATTGGACATGGAATTAAGATAGAAAACTAAAACAAAAACTAAAGACATGGAATTTTTAGCTTAATGGAGAAGTTTGACATTCTACAAACATATAACTAGCTTTTCAGGGTCAGAGGGATTATTGAATAGCAATTAAGACTCGGTAAGGCATTAAAAATCTGGTTCCATCACATTCAAAGATGTGTTAATTTTTAGAGAGTTAAAAAAGTGAAAGATCACTTCTAAAGACTTCTAAATTTCTAAAGATTTTAATTGTGGGGACTTCAAAAGCATTACTGTAGAGGAGCAGGGTATCATTGACAGCCAACTTTGGCTTTCTGTGTTTACTGTGCATGTATGGACATCATAAGTTGCTGTCAGCTTCATTGCTGTAATGAGGGTGAACGCTGACAGTTTACCATCATTACGACTGCAAAATCCTGGCCTATGTATTAATTAAACATTTTTATGGAGATAATGTCTTGTAAAATCCTAACTTTTAATTTCCTACTCCAGCATGCGGTTGTGAAAATTGTGCGAGAGAAGTACTTGCAGACGGTGGCCTTTGAGAATAGAGAACAGCTTCAGACATTCCTTAATGAATTATATATTTACTTGGTGGATCAGATGCACTGTTGCCTGCATAAGGTAAAGAACAGCTGAAGTGGGAAAAGCTATGTACCTGTTATTTTTATTTTACCTTTTAACACATTTGATGAGCTCACTAAACTTAACCATATATCAGTAAGTAGTCCAGTCCAACCTCAAAGCACAGTTTGAAGAAATAATGGTGGTGATGATTCAAAGTCAATCAAAAACCTGTGGCAGTCCACTCTTTTAGCAAGAATTTGCAAACTAACTCCACAGAGACAGCCATCAAACTTCTATATGAAGTAAAAGTTGCCAGTGCAATGATCCTGTCTCTTCACTTAACACTGCAAAGACATAAGTTGAGTGGACAAGCTTTTGTGTTTTTCACAACCTTGATAGCAACAATCAGTACAGCTGACAACTGTTGAGAGTTTGGCAAGCAGAAGGGCTGGCGAATGGAAGGGTTTGTGAGCGGGAGATAAATAGAAAGAGTTAGAATGTTATTAAGAGTTAGTAAGTTATTAAACATATTAGTAACTGTGTACAGTTACTAATGTTTTATAATCCTGTTTTGTGTTTTATATGCAAAAATACCTCTTTGAAGAAATAAATTGCAATTAATCTAGATGTATTTTTAAAATTTTACTTGCAGTCAGAATAAAATTTTCCAATTTCCCAATTGACCCTCATTATTTTTCTAGTGAATAAGTTAGAATAAAGAAAAACAAACAAGTGCTGTTAGAGTGCATTGTCTGACAGGTAATCTGGTGTAGTTTAGAAAAAAACCATTACCATCTGCTGCTGCAGTTTAAATAGATTCCATTGTTGACATTTCCCAAAGGCTGAGCCCATTATGAATGCCTGACTGAAGTTCAAAAGCTCCAAACCAATTATCTCAGCAGAGGGACTAAGTTCATATTTTGAATGACGGTTTTAAGAGGCTATTGAAGGATTAGCTGTATTTGGTGTGGTTACCAAATAGGAGTTTGTTTGTTTTTATAACAGATTGATCACTTGAGGGGATTTAAAATCTTCAAATGAGTTTCATGAATGAGAATTTTTTCATTATCAAGTGTGTATGGGTGAGCTGCCTTAGACTGTTAAAAGCTTAGTTTATTTTCATTTCCACATGGCTCCTGAGGTCTGTCCATAATGGATACTGGCTGAGTGGCTATGGAGGTGGCATGAGAGTATGAGGTGGTGTGGGTGTGAGGGGTGAGGGCTAGGGGGCATCCAGAGGTGGCAGGCCCAGCTCGATCACAGCCAGGCCTTGCCCACATCAACCCCCTCCATGCTCCCAGAGTGAAAATCATGCATGCAGGGTTTGTTTCCATGGAGATGGGCGTGCTGAATTCCTGCCTCCATGGCAAAAATCTGGCTAGCAAACTCTGTTTCTCTCTCCAGAGATGCTGCCTGATTGGCTGAGAATTTCCAACATTTTTGTTTTCATTTAAGATTTGCAGCAACCACAGTATTTTGCTTGACTAATCTCTTTAGTTTACCTGCTCCCTTGGAATCAAGTTTATTCACCATCCATGACATATATGATGACATCAAATTTTATTCTGTCTTCTCTGGGCTTACTGAACACTCTATGCCCTGAATATTAAATTATTTTCCATCCTCTGGTTTATGTGTTCACTCTAATGGCTCACATTAACATGAACTACACTGAGGGAATGGATGACTGCAAAAATTTCTGCTAAGAATGAATGGTTGTTGGTTATAAGGAAATGTTTATGATGAACAGTCAGCGATATTAACTAAAACCTGCACTAAAACTTGTGAATGGCAAGCATGGCACTTTAAAAATTGTCAGAGAAGAAGAGTGCAGTGAAATGCACAAATATTGCTCTTCTCAGTGAAGGTGAGTTGAGAAGTGAGGTGACAACAGCTTCAAGGGTGAGAAGGGACTAGTTCAAAGTAAGCATAGTGGAGCTGTCACAAAACAGTAGTTGAACTCCACAGTACTTAATTAATTAAATGACATAACCCTCATTGTCACTTATTGCTGCAATACCAGTGGAATTTTACAGCCACTCATCATTTTTTATTGTATTATATCTGTGCATGATAAGTTTTGGTTCTAATTGGGTGCCAGTTCAACATATTTTATTTCTCAAAGTTCTATGCAAACCTAATTAGACCAATTCTAATACAAGCTGTATTTAAACAGCTGACACTTGGGGACACTTGGATGTTGTCTCCTGTTGATAGATAGCAAGACAATTTTCCCCTCTTTATAGTCATTTTGTTGCCCATTTATGGTCACAATTGTGACTTTTACAGTTTACTTAACTCATCAACTTTTGGCTTGTGACCCTCGGGTCACTGAGCTGTATTTCGTTGGTCACTTTATGACCCTTAACCCACTGAACAGATTGCTGAACATGTGCAACCATAGGGGGCTCATTCTTATCAGGACTTATTCTGCTGTCTAAAATTAGCATCCTTTTAGGCAGTCACAACTATCCTTCATTACATATGCCTCTGCAGAAATACATTACTACACAGCTGAGTAAAGTAAGCTATTTAAGATGTGATATTTCTGTTTCCTGAATGGTTTGCTTTAGAAGTTTATCCTGATTTTAGGGGCTTTGAAAAGTATACACTTTTTTGGGTGAATCAACTTTGCCCATCTTGCTTCACTTTATCTTACCCATAATTAATGCATTAGTCATTCTGCCTTAGTTTCAGTAAAAAATTGCAGAAGCGAATATATTGTTGTTAACAGTGCATGTACAATTCAGAAACCATGCAGCCATTTCATTCGTGGCATGTGAGATTGGTGGAAGCTGTGATCTTTAAATTCTTATTACCATTTTACCTACACTTTGAGTAGAATTTTGAATATTTTCTGATTTGGGTCTAAATCATTGTCCTTTTCTTCATCTAGATGTTGCATGTGGACCCTCCAGATCCTATTCCAGAATCAGTTCTTGGCTCTGCACAGTTAAAACACTTTGCTAAAGAAGCTGAAATGAACAAGGACTTTGAACTAGCAAATAAATACTACCAAGAGGTGAGAAATTGTGCAGATAAGCTGATAATCCAGGGAATCTATAGGGTGAATATCCTTCCATGGTGCTTGAGAACCGTTTTGTTATGATCACATCCTCAGTGTCCAGTTCCCCTGCTGAGCCTAATTTTCATTCTGCAGGCCCATACTAGGTGCATATGAGGGCACTACGGGGTATGGAAAAGCAACCAAGAGGACATCCTGGTGCTGCCAAGATGGTAAAGGCAGCAGCAACTATAAAGCAGTTGGTAAAATAAAAATACCCAGTAAGTCTTTTTAATTATAAAGGTAATGGGAGCAGAAATTTCCTGTGTACTGCTTCCTGCCTGCTCGAACCTGTGATTTGTATGTCAGTGGCCTTCACGTTTATTTATAGGTGGTGTCCACTGTGGATGAGTCTGTGTTGCTGTGCCTTGGCTGTAATAGCTGCAGCATCCTAAGCAAAAGTCTGGAAATCCCCTGTGGTCTGCGTTGGAGAAAATTGGTAAAAGGGCGATATGGCTGTGACACACAGTAGAAAGAATAATAGGAAAAGGAAATGTGAGTCTGAAGAATGATGGTGTAGGAACAGGAGGAAGGTGCTGGCTTGACTTTAGTATAAAGCTCATCTTTATATTCAAATTTGGGACTGAATGATGTTATGACCACAGCCGGTGTTAATTGCTGCGTAAGCCAAATCCCAGAGGGAAACTTGGCTTACAGGCCACAACCTTTCTTTTTTTATTCTGATGACAAGAAGAAGACGTACCAATCTCAGCAGTAAGAGGTCCAATACCACTTTTGGTTTTTTAAAATTTATAAGTAAAAGTTTTATTAAACTTAAGCACACAAGAATGCAATTACACAATTAAGGTTAGTCTTACAAAATGTTCCCCCAAAAATATTCTACTTTGTCACACCCACAATTAAGCACTTTCCAGGCAACACTCCCTTATTGGATGTTTAAATATGAAAAGTTCAGTAATATTATACAAGGTAAACTGCTGTAGCTTCAATAAAGGTGTACCACATAACCTTTACCCTCTTCCACTCTGCTGTGGAATCCACTTCAGAATAAAACTGCTTACTGTAGCCCAAGACTTCTCAATAGCTCAAACAGTTCCAGCTATCTCCAGCTTAACAACTATCCAGCTCAACAGCTCTCCAGCTCAATAGCTAAAAACCAGCTATGCACAGTAACTCCAATATACCTTTTTACTCTTTCAACTCAATCCCATTGTTCTCACACCCCTTTGAAACTCAAACCCTTCCAAATATAAGATCTTTCATCTTGTTTCCATCTTGTCTTTCCTTTTGGGTCAATAAAAGTATAATATCCCCACTACTATTTACCTATAGATTCCTGCAAGCTGCAAACATTTTCCTTTCCACCTCTAACTCCCCTTTGGAATTCAAACAACTTTTCAACTTATTTAAAAATGCAAATGTTAGATCTAACATGCTTACTTGTACCTCAAACTAAACACCTTTTTCCTTTTTATGTTTCCAAACCCCCAGACAACCTGACTCCAATCAAACTCTTGCCCAGCTTAATTAAATCTCACGCAACACACACACACACACTTCAGCCTTTTTTACAGAATACCACAATATTCCCCAAAATATTTGTTAAACATCCATTCTCACAATGGTTGTGTGGTCAGGTAGGGTATGTTTTTGCTCTGTGACAGAGAAAGAATTATTATTGGCTTGTGGGGAGATGGTCAGGTAAATAACTTCAGTAGATATCAAACAGACTTTTTTTTACTTAGTTCTGTCTATTTGTCTCCAAATAAGCCACATTGTGAAAAGATGGGTGATGCAGTATGCCTCCACCACTGACAATTTTGAAGCAGCAAGACCATTTTTATTCAAAAAGTCAAAAATAAAGACCTTTCTTCTCATCATTGACCTGTGTCCTTAGACAGAGTTCACCTAAATAGGTGTTGGAAACAGTCATTCTAGGTTTTTAATGGGGGCAGTCTGCCTCTGATCTGCTCCCAGTGCAATTAGAGGAATAAGTGAAGACCTAGCTTTTTGTTTTCAATTTTACAAAAGGTTCATAAAACAGGCATTTGGCTCCTCACTAGCATATTCAAGGTATCTAATGTCTGTTATAGATGGACATCAGAGCATCTGAATCAAAATAGCACTGGATGTGTTTCTGATGCTGGTTGGGCATGGGAGGTAGCCCCTGAAATTGGACCCCTGCTCCATTTTCCGCTTGGAAGACAGGCACAAGGTTCATTTCCCTTCATTGTCTTCAGGAGTAGGATGCTGAAGATGATCAACTATTTCACACTGGGAATGGGTCACGGACTTAACTCACAATTATCAAAATACATTTTCTCTTACAGAGATTAGCACGTGATAGGAGCATTGCTGAACACTGGTTTGACTATGGTACTTTCCACCTCCTGTTAAATGACCATGCCAAAGCAGAGGAGTGCTTCCGTGAGGCTGTTGCTGTAAACCAGGAGCATGTATACAGGTCAGAATCACACATGTTAACCATGCCATGCTTACTAACAGTTTTTTAGACAGCCTAATTAGTATAGCTATGCTAAAAAGGTAGCTTCACTTTTGACTTCGGGCCTTGATTTTGGTTTGGAGCATATATAAGATGGATGGTGGGTGGAGCGATTGCACAGCCTGCTCAACGATGTCATTGGGAGGTCTGAACCATTTTGATTGCCGAAGCTCACTTCAATTAGACAGGTGAACCTCCAGTGCAATTATTGCTGCTGCTTTTGACTATTTAAGCTCTGCATTTGTGCAGATGTGGTTGGTGGGAAGGGTTGAGGGACTCACTCTCCCAAAGATGCTATGTCAGTCACTCAAACCTTTCCAAGCACCAGTACAGAGATCTGCACATCGGATGAATGTACACTGTCACTTGACTTGATGGTAGCCTTGATTCAAAACACACACAGAATGTGATTAGTAAAGTTGATACTATGTTTGAATAGACTACACAGCATTTATTATGATTTCTTTGTTTGACTGAATCTGGTGATTTTTTTTCTAGCCTTATTCTCTGTGGTATCCTGGCATGCATGAATGAACACTATGAAGATGCTGACAATTTCTTTGAGAGTGCCAGGAGCTTTGAACCGAGTAGCGTGTTAGCTTGGACGATCCAGGGTAAGACTCAATTCACATTCCAATTCATTATCATGTCTCTTAAAGTAGTAACATGCAAAAACTAGCATGAGAAACCATTTGATTCCGAGCATTATTACAACCCATTCAGGAGAATGCGTGTCAGGATTTACCCTCCTGTGGACAAGAGGGAAGTACCTTGATGGTCCCTTCTTGAAGACAGTTAAAATTGTCGCAGTGCTGAAGTCAGGAATCCCCTCAAATCCACAGGATAATGCATGGAGCGTAAGTCCACCAGCTCTGAAGATCTCAGCTGGAAGACCATCGGGGCCACAGACTTTGTTGTTTTTGTCCATTTGATTGCTTGTTGCAGCTTTCCTGTCAATGGTGATTCACCCATGGATTCTACTGGAGATTGCCATCTGCCACTTTTTTTTCTTTGTTCTTTCATTGGATGTGGCCATCGCTAGCAAGGCCAGCATTTGTTGCCCATCCCTAATTGCCCTTGAACTGCGGGCAGTTAAGAGACAACCACATTGTCGTAGGTCTTGAGTCACATGTAGGCCAGACTAGGTAAGGATGGCACTAAAGGACATTAGTGAACTAGATGGGTCTTTACAACAATCAATGATATCTGTCATGGCCACCATCACTGAGACTAGTTTTATATTCCAGATTTATTAATTGAATTCAAATTCCCCCAGCTGCCTTGGTGGGATTTGAACCCATGTCCCAGACCATTAGCCTTGATTACCAGTCAGTATCTTAAGGTTGGACAGGCAGGTCCATTAACTAGCTCAATTACTTTTTAATGGTATCACTTGGCCGTTGACAGGTTGGCGAGCGCACAGTTGATTCGGCTGCACGCCCGCCAACCTGAAAATTGAAATGAGGTTGGTGACATAGGGAGTTCCGCCCAACGTCATCCCGCGTCATTTTATGTGTCTGCAAGCAGCACCCCCCCCACCACGCGCCGACCTCAATATGCTGGCCAATGTGGCTTTAGACCTTCTAGAGGAATCTCTGACATGGTCAAATACAAGAAAAATGTCAAGAACTACAAAAGGAACTCTTCATTACATTCATAAACCGGACCAAAGCATTTGACTCAATAAATCATGAGGCTCTGTGGATTATGCTCCAAAGATTTGGATGCCAGGAAACTTTATCACAATCCTGCAGCTGCTTCACGATGATATACTGCAATTGTCTTGAGTGGGAGATCTGAAACACATGCCTTCAAAATCTGGACTGGAGTCAACTAAGGCTGTGTAATAGCCCCCATACTATTTACAATCTACCTGACTGTCTATTCATTTCATCAAAGATCAACTGCCCTCTGGTGTGAGTATTAAATACCACTTAGATGGAAAACTCTTTAACCTCAGTCGCCTCCATGCCAAAACTAAACTGACCACCATGGACATACATGATCTACAGTTTGCAGATGACTGCAGTATCATTGACCACTCTGCAACATATTTGCAAGCCACTCTTGATCGTTTCAATTCTTCATACAAGAGACTTGGTCTGTCCTTGAATATTGCCAAAACAAAACTCCTACATCAATCCACAGCTGGTCAGCTATTCCCCTCCTATTTATGTTGAAGTAGAGACTCTGAAATATATTGAGCACTTCCCAAACTTTGGCAGCCACTTCTCTCAAAAGGCTAGCTTTGACGAGGCGATCCAACACCAGATCAGCTGCACCAGCTCAGCCTTCCTCAAACGACAGCTGTGAGTGTTTGATAACAAAGACCTCCACAAGTCAACAAAAGTCCGAATGTACAGAGTAATTGTCACCGCACTCCTGTACTGCCGTAAGACCTGGCCTGTGTATCAGTGACACATATAACAGCGCTAGAGTAGTTCCATCAGTAATGGGTGTGGAGAGATGGGAGATGGCATTGTGGTACATCAGAATCCAGAGGCACAACTAACACTCTGGGGACATGGGTTCAAAGGTGGAATTTAAAATTCAATTATTAAAACTGGAATATAAAGCTAGTCTTAATAATGGCGACAATAAAACTATTAGATTGTTGTAAAAACCCATCTGGCTCAGTAATGCCCTTTAGGGAAGGAAGTCTGCTATCCTTACCCATTCTGGCCTACATGTGACTCCAGATCCACAGCAGTGTGGTTGATTCTTGATTTCCCTCTGAAATGGCCTAGCAAGCCACTCAGTTCAAAAGGCAATGCGGGATGAGGAACAAATGTTGGCATTGCCAGTGACGTCCATGTCCCATGATAAAATAAAGAAAAAAATACCTCTGCTGCAGCCTCTGCATTCAATGGGAGGAACATTGAACAAATTCTTAGTGGCCTTCTTGAAAAAGCCAGCTCCACAAGCATTCAGGCAAAATTCCTGCAAAATCAGCTTCGCCGAAATGGATGGCCAAAAAGCCTCAATCCCCATCAGGCCCTGTTTTCTCAACTCTCAGATGGCCAGCTTTCCAGGGGAGGACAAAGAAAATGCTTTAAAGGAACTCTGAAGCTCTCCTCGAAGCATGGCAGCATTGACGTTACTGACTGGGAGGAGCTGCAACCAATTGTTCATCGTGCTACATCGCACCTTGAGTCCAAACACCTTAACGATGAGGTAGAGCGATGGCAGAGAACGAAAGAAAAGGAAGCAAATCCTGCACTCCAGATCCCACTACCTCTTGGGACGTCCTGCCCAATGTGCCCAAAGAACTGTGGGTCAAAAATCGACCCGTTCAGTCACGTGAAGACCCGTGGCAGAAACTTGCTATCCTGAGTAGATATCATCCTCAAAATGAGGAATAGCTGAAAATGACAACCCCATCTTTTTCCATATGATTTCTTATTAGGGACCAAATGGCCTACTCCTGCTACTATTTCCTATGTACTGATGTGATTTAGTTTGCATAGCAAAAAGATTCTTCCTTGTGTAATTACACTACAGTTAATACCGAATTTTGAATAAAGGATGTCTGGTCAATTTCTTGCTACATCTCCCTGTGCTTTCAATGTATAGCAAGAAAATAGTTACATTTAGAACACTTACCCTTCTTTTTTTATGTGCTTCATAAGATAGTTTGTGACTAACCAGTCTGTTAGTTTACCCCTCTTTCAGTATGTGCCGCACAGAATTGCTGAAGCTAGATATAATTCAGTTTGTTCATAAGGTGCTCAGTTAAATATCACATTCACTCATATGCACACAATGATACACAACTCATACGTACTCATTCATCATGTGTGTACGCAACAAACATGAATTTTGAAGAACTGTTCAAATTGGGATGTCAACTAATACGATTAGTTTGAACATTGTTCTCAATTGCACACATTTACATATATATATTTACTTATGTAAGTAACATTTAACATCCTCTTATGCCTAATTACACACTGCCATAGTGTTCACAAAGTTGCCTTTGAGAGGTACATGAGGTTAAATTTGTGTGTGCGACATGTGATTTGTCTATTTCCCCTATGTTGGTGTCTCAGTTAGGCCTCTCCTTGTAACACTGCAGATGAAATCACCCTTCTATACCTTCAAATTGCAGGTGGGTGGTGGCAAGTGCAGAGGTAAAGTGTCCTTCTTAAGCAAGATCTGCAACATTTCAGTCATTGTTTGTCTTTTAATTGCAAGCCCTGCCAGTCTCACCATGTACTCTCTGAGAGCACAGTTTGTGAAAATGCTGGGCCTCACCAGTCCTGCCAAGGATATGCAAAATCAATCAATGAGGCAGCTAGGTTTACAAAGCAGCCCCTTTGCCAGCCTAGCTAAAAGGTGCCAATGCATATTCAATGGGAACAAGTAGATTTGAATGGGAGTTACGGCTTGGAAATACTTGAGCTAGTGACTTAACTTGAAGTATCTGTTTAAAAGCAGTTATTCACCTAAATATTTTCTTTCAATTAATATTGCAGGCAGAAAAGGGAAACTTCAGAATTTAATTCTGATGGGAATTTGATCAGATCTAGATATCACCTGCATGTTTTTACTTTTTATTAACATGTAACTTAATCTGCCTCTAGTTTTTAATGGAATAATTGTGTTCAGGGCTGTTCTATGAAAGTCAAGATCGTACAATTCTGTCCGAAATGGCCTTCGCCGAGGCAAGAAAGCTTCAAACGGCAGCGGAGACACTGAAAAAGTCTCTGGATGAAGTGATCATTGACCGGGCGAAGGTAACCGAGGTTCCAGAAGCTGAACCTGAGAACGATAAAAAAGGTGAAAAGGCATATATATTTCACTTTTTCATGAAATTTATTATATCCTCCAAGTGTCTGTGGGCAGCCCTTCCCCTTTGGCCATTTAGGACTTTTTTTATGCTGCTGAAAAGAGAGATGTTACCATAGCTTTTCGTCTTTTTTTTATATTGATTCACGGGATGTGTACGTTATCAGCAATTTATTGTCCATCCCGAATTTCCTTTGAGAACTGAGTGGTTTGCCCATTCAAAGGGCAGTTAAGAGTCACCCATATTGTTGTGGGTCTGGAATTGCATATAAGCCAGACCAGTAAGAATGGCTTATTTCCTTCCCCAAGGTAAAAGCAAAACACTGCGAATGCTGGAAATCTGAAACAAAAACAGGAAATGCTGGAAAAACTCAGCAGGCCTAACAGCATCTGTGGAGAGTCAGAGAGACTCTGAAGAAGAGTCATATGGACTCTGTTTTTCTCTCCACAGATGCTGTTAGACCTGCTGAGTTTTTCCAACATTTTCTGTTTTTGTTTCAGATTTCCTTCCCCAATGGGCATTAGTGAAACTAGATGTTTTTTTTATGACAATCCAGTAGTTTCATGGTTACCAATACTGATGGCTTTTTATTCCGATTTTATTTCATTCATTGAATTTAAAGCCCCCAGCTGCTGTGATGGGATTTGAACTCGTTTCTCCGGATCATTAGTCCAGGTCTTTAGATTACAAGGGTGAGATGAGGAGAAATTTCTTTATTCAGAGGGTTGTGAATTTTTGGAATTCTCTATCCCCTGGAAGCTGTGGAAGATCAGTCATTGCGTATATTCAAGATTGAGATTGATAGATTTTGGGGCACTAAGGGAATCAAGGGATAAGGGATAGGTAGGAAAGTGGAGCAGGCTCAAGGGGATGAATGGCCTACTGCTGCTCCTATTTCTTATGTTCTTATTATGCAGTTTATGAACATAATCTTGTTCACTTCTCTTTAAGATCAGCCAGCTGCAACAGATGAAACTGAACCTGCGGTCCAAGAAACCCCTAGCTCACAGTCTGTTACAAGCCCAGGTGGAACGACTACAGATATGGTTCCGAAAGTCGCATCTAATTTCATCAGTAAAAAAAGGATATCTTCCATTAAAGGTCAGTTGACATTTTATTTCTCTCGTCAACCTCCTTGCCTTTTCACAATAATGTTTGTCACCTTTTATGTCTTACCCTTTTGGGGAGAGGAACTGTAGTCTTTTCAAAGCTTGTTTTAACACTCATTAAGTTACTGGATTGCTGTTAAAACCCCATCTGGTTTACTAATGTCCTTAGGGAAGGAAATCTGCTGCCCTTACCTGGTCTGGCCTAAATGTGACTCCAGACCCCCAGCAATGCAGTTGACTTTTAGCTGCACTTTGAAATGGCCTCAACAAGTCACTCAGTCGTATAAAATTGCAAGAAAAATTACAATTAAGAAAATAAGATGGACCACTCAATTTGACCTACGTACTGGACATGAAAAAAGCACACCCAGCTCAGTCTATTCTGCAAAGACCTCCTCACAGACATCAAGGTTCTTGTGCCAAAATTAGGAGAGCTGTGCCACAGACTAGTCAAACAACAGCCTGACTTCAACATACTCATTGAACCAAATTTAACATTAGATATGTGCTGCCCCACTGTCAGGATCAATCAGTGGCATGGAGCTGGGAGTGAATGATCATGGGGTCCTCTACATTGATTCTGAACCCCATGAAATCTCATGGCATCAGGACAAACATGAGCAAGGAACCCTTCTGACGATTACCACCTGTCTTTCTCCCTCAGCTGATGAATCAATACTCCTCCATATTGAACATTACTTGGAAGAGATGCTGAGGGTGGCAAGTCCATCTTCGACTTTCTCCTTTCTTGCTTGTATCCATTTCTGGTGATAAGCTATCAACTAATATTCATTATAAGCTCAATGACTCCCACAGCTGCCTCTATTATACTTTCTCCTAGCCTATACCCTGTAAGGATTCCATTCCATTATCCCAGTTCCTCCGTCTATGTCGAATCATCGTTCTGATGATGCAACCTTCCACAACAGCACTTCTCATGTCTTTTTTTTTACCTTAACCAAGGAATCCCCTTGCCCCCAACCGTGGTCGACAGGACCCTTGACCATGTCCACTCTTCAGTCACCTCCAACGGCCTGTTCCCTTTCCACAGTTCCTTTCCATGCAAACGCAGGAGATGTAACACCTACCCTTTTACCTCCTCTCTCCTCACCGACCAAAGCCCCAAACACTCTTTCCGGTGCAGCAGTGATTTATATGCACTTCCTTCAATCTAGTCTACTGTATTCATTGCTCAAAATGCAGTTTCCTCTTTCTGGAGATGGTGGTGTAATGGTAATGTCACTGAACTAGCAATCCAGAGGTCCCAGGCTAATGCTCTCTCTCCATGGCAGCTGGTGGAATTTGAAATCCGTTAATAAATCTGGAATATAAAGCTAGTCTCAGTAATAGTGATCATGAAACTATCAACAATTGTTGTAAAAACCCTTCTGGTTCACTAATCTCCTTTAGGGAGGGAAATCTGCCATCCTTAGATGTTCTGGCCTACACCTGACTCCAGATCCACAGCAATGTGGTTGACTCTTAAATGTCCTCTGGAATGGCCTCGCAAACTACTCATTTCAAGGGCAAATAGCAATGCAACAAATGCTGATCTTGCCATTTCCCAAGAAAGAATACATTTTCTACACTGGTGAGACCAAACGCAGATTGGGTGACCGCTTTGCAGAACGCCTCCATTGAGTCCACAAGCATCACCCTGAGCTTCCAGTGACTTGTCATTTTAATTCTCCACCTCGCTCTCACACTGGCATCTCTGTCCTCGGCCCACTACTGTTCCAGTGAAGCACAACATAGCTTGAGGAACTGCATTTCATCTTTTGGTTAGGCACTTTGCAGCCTTCCAAACTCAACATCAGTTTCAGACTATAATCTGTGCTCCATTTTGTTTCCTCTTCTTTGCTTGTTTTGGTTTTTTTGCTTTCAGTCAACAGCACATCTGCTCTAGGAACATCTTTTGTTTCTCTTCTTGCTACATCACCATTCTCTTTGGCTCTGGAAGACTAACTCTTCTGTCTTTCACCCTATTACAGACCTTCTTTTGTCCTTGTCCCGTCCACCCCAATTGCTCAAAATCTATTACATCTCTAATTTTTCCCAGTTCTGGTGAAAGGTCACAGACCTGAATCATTACCTCTGTTTCTCTCTCCACAGATGCTGCCATAACCTGCTGAGTATTTCCAGCATTTTCTGTTTTTATTTCAGTATATGGGTGATGGTCTGACTTGGATGGCCACAATCATAATTCAAGCTGTTCCTCGAGATTAAATTGTGGAGCAAGTGGCCACATCTTCCTTGGTCTGTCCTCAAAATGATTAAGGGTTTTTCAGATTTTCCATGGACTCATGTCAGTTACCAGGTTGTGATTGGTGATGTTTGCAGTCAACCGGGAGATGCGCCATCGAGAGGTGGGGTCGTCGTCAGTTTGTAGGGTGTGGGGTGTGTTTAAGGAGGCACCGTGGGATTTCAAACAAGTGCATGGGTATTTTTGAGGTCCTCTGTCAATGGGATTGCCTTGTTTGCTGTCACCCAGTGGTCTTTTTCGAGGAGGATGTTTTCCCTGTGGACATCAGGAGGGAGTCAGCAATCTTCATGTGGTCTTCCTGTTAAAGTACATTTTAGCACCTGAAAACCTGCGAATTAATGCTATCAAGAAAACAACCAAACTCCAGCCACCTGGCTCCTGGCCTGAGCAGTAAAACGCCGTGGAAAATAGTTTTTGTGCTGTGTCTGCCTAATTCCAGACACAGGCACAACCTCAGTAATGCGAGTTTAGGCTTTCCCTGAAAAGCAAGGGCCAGTGTAGTAGAGTTAGAAATCTGATGTAACAGATTATTGCCCACCTTTCCTCTGAGTAAACACTGCAGCCTGGATTTGTATCGGATAGGTCATTCAGCATGGATTTGTAAGAGGGAGATCATGCTTGTAGAACCTGATCAAACTTTTGGAAGATGTGGCTGAAGTGGTGGAGAAGCAAATATCTGTTAAATGGATCCAAGCCAGATGGTGAAGTATGAAACAAGAAACTGATCTATTCATTGAGTGCTGGTTTATTCACAGGATGCAGAATTACAGATCCCTACCTCCTAACCACCCACCCAGCTGACTCTCTTTATACTCTTTTGAGCACTACAATAAACAAATGGGCAATTTAACAAATCAAATTAAAGTGATAGCCCCTTAAAGATGCACTGTAATAGAACCAAAACTCCGAAGAAGACTTAGTTAACTAAATCAAAATGCGATTTTGGGGCTAATGAAGTACTCTAGCCCCCATGGTGCCCACCCATTGCAGAAGGCATGTCCCTTTTTATACTCTTGAGTACCAGTAAAACAAATTTAACAAATTAATTGATCGAAAAAAAACAGTTAAACTAACTGATAGCCCCTAAGGGCCCTATATGTGCTCGCAGTTATTAATCAAACAATGCCTACCACCGGTGTATCTTTCACAGCTTAATCAGCCAACCATTAACAATGTCTATGGATGTTATTTTTTGGACTTCCAGAAGAGATTTGATAAAGTCCCTCATAAGAGACCGTTAGCTAAAATTGGAGTCCATGGAATTGACAGCAAGTAATTGATCTGATTAGGAAATTGGCTTGCGGCAGCAAACAGAGTAGGGATGATGGACATGTGCTCAAATCGGCAGGATGCAACTAGTGGTGACCTTGTTCCTATATTCCTACTCAGTTGCTAAACTCATGCACACTGTTCACTAGTGTGAGTTAGTACCCGCATGAGAGAAGGAGAGAAAATTTTTGGGGGTGGGGTGGGGGCTGGGGGGGGTGGTGGTGACAATGATACCAGGAGAATTGTGGAAACCAGCTTTCCATTCCACTAGAGGTAGGTATAAGCAAATGAATAGGCTCATCTGAATTCCCTGAATTTAATTGTGTGCTTGGAATCAGTCTTTACAAAAGCAAAGCCATTGACTGAACTGATGTTTTGTGAAATTTAACTCATGATGAAATTAACTGATTTTGCTTTACATTGAAATCAAAAACGTTATGCCAAGCTGTAGAGTATCAGACTGTTGAAAAGTTCTACATTTTGCCGCTTTTGTAGACCCAGCAAAGGTCACTGATGTCCTTGAGACTATTGTAACAACTACGCAACAGGATGAGCCAGCACCCGTTGTACCCCTTCCTGTTAATGAGCCCCCACCAAGAGAGACCATTCCTGTATGTACAAAAAGTATCTACATGGAAGCAGCAAAGTTTCTATTGGAGGTTAATGCTCTACAGGTTAGTTATTGTTCTTACTTAAAAAAAGAAAGATTTGTAATACCTAATCACATCTTGGAAACAGGAGCAGTTTAATTTCCCACTCTCATGAAAAGGAAATTTTATGTAGTATGGAAACAGCCAGAACAACAAAAAATTGAGAGCAACCTCAATGCAACATTCCATGACTGCCAAGTATTTTTTTTAACAGTACTTATTTTCATTCATACAGATACATTACATGTGTTACCTCTCTGTTACTGATTGAAATTCCAGTTTTGTATTCTTAATTTCCAGAACACTGACAGGTCCCAGTGAGGTGCCACATCATTGTCAGTATCATGACTCAGAGAAACTCCTTAGTGTTTCAATAGACAGAAACAAACCAACATTTAATAATTATCTGAAGCTTAAATGACCACATAGTTGCTTAAATAAGAATGAGGCAATCGTGAGAAGTGGCAGGCTCTTGTACCAGATTATGAACAATTTCTGTTCTCCTAAGTAAAAAGTTCAATTTTGTTTAGGCTATGTACTAATTGTTGAGTATGTATTCTGTACATATGTATATCATATACAAGATACTGGAATGATTACTTAGTGGTATTCACCTTTAAAATTGGATAATTGTTTGGCAACACTGAACATGAAGAACAACCCAGGCATTGAAAGTTGTGATATGTCTTGACAATTCTTTTATCCTGAAAATTTTGGGTAGAAATTCCATGAATTATCCACAATAACACTTTTTTCACTGGCGTCTTGCCGGATAAACAGTGAGCCCTGTAGAAATTCATTGTGGTGTATTCTTTCTTTATTCATCCATTTGCCTGTCTCATTTTTCAACTATTGCATTTTTTTTTCAGCTTTTATCCATTTTCCACCAACTTGGGTCACAGTCTATCCTCTGTAGCAACAAATAATCTATTTTTTGGCCTCTTCCAATACTTCCTCTTAACTGAAGGCTGAAAAATCCATGAGAAAGGTTTGAGCAGATCCAAACTTCAATCACCCTCCATTTTCCTCTCTCTCTGTAGGAAATCCTGATTTTTTTTGTAGGGCAATGTGACTTGCAAGCCTATGATCTGTGACTCAGTACAACATTCGAGTGAATTAACAAAGCTATTTGCACAGCCTGCGAATTTCAACAATATGACATTTACAGCATTTTTTTCTATTAATTTATTTAAATCTTTCTCACTCTCTGTTTCTCTCTTTCTATAGCAATCCGGCCAAATTATAGCATGTCACCACATTTTGGTCATCGTTAACTCAGTAAAACTTTTTTCTATTCTCTTGCAATTAGTTTGCAACAAGAGCCATGGCACATGAGATGCTTTCCAATGAAAATGGTCTAAACTGTGAGTATCATGTGGTTCTGGCTCAACTTTACATACTTCAGGAGGAGTTTGGAAAAGCAGAGGAATCTCTTGCAGAAGCAGGACGAATTGACCATCAAGTAAGTGAAAAGACAGTCTATATTAGTTAGTAAGTTAAAGAGAATGTAGCCCAGATCAGTTGTCAGGTAAGTTATTTCTGGGCCTGGAATTTCCTCAATCCCATTTAAACCAAACGTATACTGAAATTTATGCAGGTTTCTGTGCCAATCTTGCTTAAGCTTAGACTCAAATTTCCTGCAGAAATTGTGACAAATATAATAACTTTGGTCAAGTGTCACCAATAGGGTTAAAAGCAAATGGACTGACATCTTCTGTCAAGACAACTGTCTCTCAAAGCATATTGTCTCTTCTGCTCCTCTTCCTCGTGTGTTACTGTGATGACCAGTGATATATCTGGGAGGGAATTGCCCTGGGAGTCCTCAACATTGACTCCAGACCCCATGAAGTCTCATGGCATCAGTTCAAACATGGGCAAGGAAACTTCCTGCTGATTACCACCTACCAACCGCCTCAGCTGATGAATCACCAATTGGAAAAAGCACTGAGAGTGGCAAGGGCACAGAGTGTACTTTGAGTGGGGGATTTCAATATCTTTCACCCAGAATGACTCGGTAGCACTGTTACTGACCAAGCTGGCTGAGACCTAAAGGGAGTCATACCTAGCACAAACGAAGATGGTTGTGGTTGTTGGAGGTCATCTTAGTCCCAGGACATTGCTGCAGTAGCTCCTTAGGGCCCATTGCATCTCAGTATCCAGTGCCTTCAGCTGTTTCGTGATATCACATGGAGTGAATCTAATTGGCTGAAGACTGGCACTTGTGATGCTGGGGCCCTCTGGAAAAGGCTGAGGTGGATCATCCACTCAGCATTTCTGGCTGAAGATTGTATCCTAGGCCCAACCATCTTCAGCTGCTTCATCAATGACCTTCCTTCCATCAGAAGTTTGGAAATGGGGATGTTCACTGATGATTGCACAAAGTTCAGCACCATTTGCGACTTCTTAGATACTGAAACAATCTGTATCTATAGGCAGCGAGACCTGGGCAATATTCAGGCTTGGGCTGACAAGTGGCAAATAACATTCGTGCCACACAAGTGCCAGGCAATGACCATCTCCAACAAGAGAGAATCAAACCATCGCCCCTTGAGATTCAATGGCATTACTATTGCTGAATGCCCCACTATCAACATCCTGGCGGCGGGGGGGGGGGGGGGGGGGGGGGGGGGGGGGGGGGTGGTTTACCATTGACCAGAAACTGATTTGGACCAGCCATATAAATAATGTGGCTACATGAACAGGTCAGAGGCTGGGAATTCTGCACAGAGTAACTCATGTCTTGATTCCTAAGCCTGTCCACCATCTACAAGGTACAGGTTATGAATGTGTTGAAATACTCTCCACTTGCCTGGATGAGTACCGCTCCAGCAGTGCTCAAGAAGCTTGACACTATCCAGGATTGGCATCCCATTCATCACCTTAAACATTCACTCCCTTCACCACCGATGCATAGTGGCTGCAGGGTGTGCAATCTACAAGGTGCACTGCAGGAATTCACCAAGGCTCCTTCAACAGCACCTTCCAAACTGGCAACTACTACTATCTAAAAGGACAAGGGCAGCAGATACATGGGATGGCATGTAACCTGCATGTTACTCTCCAAGTTGCACACCATTGTGATTTGGAACTATATTGCTGTTCCTTCACTGTCACTGGGTCAAAACCCTGAAACTCATCCCTTATAGAACTGTGGGCGTTGCTACAACACATGGACTGCAGCGGTTCAAGAAGACGGCTCACCACCACCTTCTCAAAGGCAATTAAAGATCAGCAAAAATGCTGGACTAGCCAGTAATGCCCACAGCCCATGAAGGAATAAATTTTAAAAATGCTTTCTCAGAGGCTATTAGAACTCTATCTCCTGAATGCAGGGAAAAGGTAGGGTCCGGAAAAATTTGTGTACACTGAGACTGACAGCACTTTCAGTACACTGTCGGATTCCAGAAGAAATGGTTTTGTAAATTGCAACAAAAATAGTTATCAAATTTAAATCTCAGGTATACTGATATCGGGTGGGTTTGGGACAATATGCAGAATTTTTTCAGCATTAATGTGTGCCAGTGCATTACTGGTATAAATACAGGGAACTTGGGTGTGCTGATCTTTATCACAAAGCTATGTAGATGAGTGGCAGATCTCAGCACATGCATCAAACCCTTTAAGCTGAATTTGCACTTCTAATTCACTTGTTTTATTTCCGATGTTACTTGCATTAGCATATATAACTTTTAATAGGGCAATAGACTTTGGCCTCCCTTTATGCCTCGATATTGTTTTCATGCATATTGGAACTTAACATACTCCTCGGGTCACATTTTTAAATGGCAACCAAGTGGAAAAAGAGGTGGACATGCCTGCAATTTTCCGGCACCGTTGGTGTGCTGCTTTGCTGGCATGTTCACGCATCTGGGACATTTTAGAAGTGGATGTTTGGGTTGGGGGTGCAGTGGGGCGGGGGATGGTGATGGCGATCAGCCTGCAAGCAGCTTGGAACCAATTAAGGCCTTTTAAAGGGCCTATAAGGACACAAGTGCTGACGCTGCCATTTTGCAGTCAACTACTGAGCCAACCTCTCCCCCGCTGAGGCCAAAACATGATCCCGTGATGGAAGTGGGATTCCGGTGGCGGACCTGGGTTCCAGCACTACATCTAACATTTCTGACCCCCAAACCCACCACCCCCCCCACCCCCAAACTGTGGGCGCAATCATGAGATGGCCAAAGCTGCAACAGCAGACCACCCTTTCGCAGGGTTGGGGAGGGGTGAAGGTGTTCCCCTCCCCAGTATGCAGTCTGGCAGCTGTGGCCAGCTTAATGCAAATAAGAGTAGTAAAAAAATTAAAGGCTCTTATATCTGAAACCATGGCCCAGATTTTGCAGTCAGGAGCAAAGCAAGTGGTACTTGCTGCTGGCATCGAGGAAAGCTGCCCACAAATATGTAGCAATCTCTGTGGTGAAAATCTCTCTTTTCCCATCATTAGTTTCAATTTGGTGTCAAGTCAAAGAGATCTCCAGGCAGCCAGCAACAGCAACGCCATCAAGCATGATATGCAGCCAGTCACACAGAAATATTCTCACAACAAACCAGGAAGTTAAAAGCACTGATTATCCCTCACTTTTTAATATATCATTTTACACAGAGTGAAATAAAGATTGAGACATGGGATTAAGGTAGAAGTCAAAAGATATTATAAACTTGTAAAAACAATTATTTTAAATGGGATTTTTTTTCGTAATGAAGAGATTTGTCATTCCGCAAATATATAATTAGCTCTTCAGGGCCATTTATTCTATTCACCAGTAATTATGAACTTAGTACACCAATAAAAACCCATTTACACCTCATTCAACAAGGTGTAACATTTCTGAGGGTTTTTGCAATGAGACTAATAGCGTACAGGGCAAGTTCTTGTCGGTTCAGTGATTTCCTCTTGAATACATTCTTAGGGGACTTCAACACTACAACCTATGAAGAAGCTAAAATCACTGTGAGCAACATCTGGATTTCTGCGCTAAATTGCAGAAGTGTGAACCCCAGAAGTTGCTGTCAGTTTCAAAGGAGTAATGGTAAACACTGACAGTTTCATCGTGATTACTACTGCAAAATCCAGGCCTATGATACTTGTAAATAACTTCCAAGTCTATATTTCTTAATATTAATAGTCTACTTTATAGAAAACCAACCTTTTTTTTTGCATGAATTATCTTTTTGTTCTCTTGCATTGGAAGCTGAAGATTGAATTTCCTGACAACTTTGGTTTTTCAGAATCCAGATCTATGGGCTTTGCTGGGACATCTAAGCTACATGAAAGAAAACTACACCAAGGCTAAGGAATATTATGAACGTGCCTTGTGTTATGTAAATGATGCACTTGATATGCACACCATCTGCTTGAGACTGGGCTCCATCTATCTGCAGGAAGAAAAGCTTCAATCAGTAAGAACAATTTAGTAATTAGTTCAGTTTCAGCTTGCTGTAACGTGCTAGAAGGTAAACAACAATGTATCTAATACATATTAACATTAAAGGAGGGGTTGCAACATTAGAATTCAAATTGCATTGAAAACACCTGCAGTCGGCAATACCTTTGGGGAAATTCCATTTTAAAAATATCCACAAGTACTTGTGTCACATAATAATTCCAAAGATGAGTACTGACACAGTGTTCAGGCTTTTTGCAGCCGTTTACATTTGATGGTTGGGCACCACAATTCTTCTTTACGCCCACGTGGCTATATCATTAATGTTCAGGATTTTTCATAAGCCATGTAAAAGTAACAGCAAGTGTCTGTTTGGAAGTAAATAATGTATTCCAATTTTGAATTTCGAATTCAGAAGTGTCGTCTAGCTGAAAAGGTAATGTACTCACTGTTCACTTCCAACCCTCCAATTGGTGGCCCACCAAAGAATTTTGACCAACAGGTAATAAAAAAATATTGTATTGAATCCAATTCAGCACCCTGACAATGCACATACATTTTCCTGAGTGCGACTGAATACCCTTCAACATTCACATTGAATGTTCCCCTATGCCTGTGTTTAAAGATTTAGACAGCATTACCACTAATGTTCCCAAACAGTAGCCAGTTATATCGCCACCTTGGAGCCTAAGGGCAGAATCACCCTTGAATTTTACTAAGTGTGGTAGCAAGCTTGAAAAACGATGTTTTACCCGCCAGCCGCAATGGCGGGTTTTTGCACCGCATCGTCCGCCTCCTGGTGCATTCTGCCTCATTACTATTGCTTTCAGGGGAAACACGCCAGACTGCTGGTGGGCAGGCTTGGATTTGCCCACCATGTTGTGACCTCAGCACTTCCTTGCTCCAGGCATCATATTCAAAGCACACCAGGACAGCTCCAGGTGACAGATGGCCCTAAAGCAAAGTTGACGACAGTCCCCAAATTTAATGACATCTCTCTGTGGCGCCTGTTGGACACAGTGGAAGGTCGTCATTGATGTTCTCCACCCCCGCTCAGTCCACAGGAGATCCACTAGAGTCACCAATCCGGCCAGGGTGGCAGTGGCAGTCAGTGGCGATGGGGCACAGAGGTCAGCCACCCAGTGCCTAAAGAGGATGAATGATCTCATCCGTTCCGTCAGGGTAAGCCAAACACCGCAACATCTCAACACACACTCCCAAACCCATCACACATCCACAGGGATTTCACACCTCAAGGGGCAACACCACTAACTCTCACACACACCCTCACATCTCCATCAGGCTCATATCGTCTGGAGCTCACATCCTCTTCCCGTCCATGGCTCCGCTCACACCACACCCTCATCATCCGCTGTGACATGCATCCTGCTCACACTCTTTCCATCTGTTTTCCTGCAGGAGAAGGTGGCTCACAACAGGAGGGAGAAGTCCCAGATCAGCGGTGGAGCAACTTTATTTACTTCTATAGTTATTTATATTTATAAACTATCTGATTGTTATTTCTAATGTGTTTTTCAGAATAAATTAGCCAAATCTACCTACCTGTTTGCCTCCCAGAGAGCACCATCCTGCTTGTCCTGGCTAGGAGTTGGCATTGCCTGCTATAGGGTGAGTAGACAAGAAATACTGGAAATATTCAGCAGTCAGGCAGCATCTAGGGAAAGAAGAACAGATTTAGCGGGCAGGAATTTTAGACCCAGATGGGGGCAAGTGCGAAAATTAGCACTGCCAGCTGGTTTTACATTGCTGTTCCTGTTACTAGCAACTTTCCTCATGACAGGGGAAGGCAGACCCAGAATTTAGAATTAGGCCAATTAGTCCTGTTAAAAAGCTCATTGTCATCTCATTCAGCACCAGTTTGAAATTTTGGTGGGGATGCACAGGTTACAGCAGGATCAGGGACAGATTAAGTGCATAGAGGCAGCAACACAGCGGGGAATTGGTCACGGCGACATCATATTATTAGGTAAGCCCATATAAGGGAGCAAGGCTGAGAGGGACCCTTGGCTGTTGACACATGTACCATTGAGTGTATAGTGGTTGTGGGGAAAGTGGTTTGTATGCTCTTGGGCAGTGTAGGGGGTTCAGACTGTCCTGGCATTGCTGGGACGTAAGAGGAGGGGGCTAGGATTCCAGACATTATTGTGAGTGCAACAGAGTACAAGTAAGGCAACAGCTGGTGGTGAGGAAGGGCACCTTCCTCTCCCTCCCAGAACCATGATAGGATCCCTTTTGTCCTCACTTTTCACCCCACCAGCCTCTGCATTTAAAGGATCATTGTCTGCCATTTCCGCCAACTCCAGCATGATGCCACTGCCAATCACATCTTCCCTTCACTCTCCTGTCGGCATTCCATAGGGACCATTCCCCCCGGGATACCCTGGTCCACACCTCCATCATCCCCAACATCCCAACATCTCAACCCCCTGCCACGGCACCTTCCCATGCAATCACAGAAGGTGCAACATCTGCCTCTTTACTTCCCCTCCTCCTCACAATCCAAGGGCCCAAACACTCATTTCAAAGTGGAAGCAGCACTTTCTTCAATTTGGTCAACTGCATTCGCTGCTCCCAATGCAGCCTTCCCTATATTGGAGAGACCAAACGCAGACTGGGTGATCGCCTTGCCGAACACCTTCAGTCTGTCCGCAAACATGATCCAGACCTTTCTGTCGCTTGCCATTTCAACACACCACCCTGCTCTCATGCCCACATGTCCGTACTTAGCCCGCTACAATGTTCCAGTGAAGCTCAATGCAAACTGGAGGAACAGCACCTCATCTTCCAATTAGGCACTTGACAGCCTTCTGGACTTAACATTGAGTTGAACAACTTCAGATCATGAACTCTCTCCTCCATCCTCACCCCTTTTTGATCCCCTTTTTTCAAATATTTATCTTTTAATTTTTATATACATATTTTTCCCCACTTATTTCTATTATTATTATTTTTAAAAATTTATTTCCATTCATTATTTTGTCCCCACCTTTTAGCCTATTTCGATCTTTTCTCCCGCACCATCCCCTCCCCCCACTCCGACTAGGGCCATCTGTCACTTGCTCATCCTGCTTTCTACTCTTAATGTCACCATTAGCACTTCATTTAGCCAGTATTACCATCATCAGCACCCCTTCGACCTTTCATTTATGACGTCTTTTGCATTCTCTGCGCTACCTCCACCTATCACTGGCCTTCTATCCAGCTTCACCAGTCCCACCACCCCCCCCTCCTTAAACAGTATATATTTCACCACACTTTTACTTCTCTTTAGTTCTGAAGAAGGGTCATTCAGACTCGAAAAGTTAACTCTGTCTTTCTCTCCACAGATGCTGTCAGACCTGCTGAGTTTGGAAATATATTGCTTTTTTTCACTGCTACTGGGTCAAAATCATGGAACTCCCATCCAAACAGCATTATTGGTGTACCAACATCACATGAACAGCAACAGTTCAAGCAGGCAGCTCACTGCCACCTTCCCAGTGGCCATTAGGAATGGGCAATAAGCCCTGGCCTTGCTAAGAATTTAAAAATAATTTTAAACTAAATATCCATCAAACCATTAGGTTGCAGTAACAACAACTTGAATTTATCTAGTGCCTTGAACATAGAAGAACATCTCAGAGGCCTATTAAGACCAAAATGGACATTTAGCCAAAGAAGATATAAGGAGGGGTGACCAAACACTTGGCCAGAGTGACAGCTTTTAAGGAGGGGCCTTAAAGGAGGCGAGGAGGGCAGAAGAGATTAAGGAGCAAATTCCAAAGTGTGGAGCCTAAATAGCAATTTCTTAGAACTTGTGTGCAAATGAATTGCTCCATTTATGTACAAAACAACGGTAATTAAAAAAAGGAATGGCATTGCATTAAATTGTGTTTTTAAGTTCCCCAAAGAGTGATGCATTGTGCATGAGCGATGTAAATATTGGAAGGAAAATTCATTAAAAAATGGAAAATAACTTTTTAAAAGAATTGCTTAAGTACTGAGCATCCCTAAATACATGTTCCAAGGGATGCTAAGCATAGTTGAGGCTAATTATCTTTGATCTTTGATGGTGCTTTTGTAATGCTTTGTTCAAAAACAACTGATTAATTCTCTTTCTTTCCTGTATCTACACAGCTTAATGAACTGACAAATGCTGAAGATGCACTCTGTGAAGCAAATATTCTGTGTAATACAAACGCAGAGGTCTGGGGCTACCTCTCACTGGTGTGCTTAAAGGTACTGAAAATCTTATTGAGTGGAAATAATTTAATATTGTGACAGATATAATTAGTTATGGTCACCTTGCTCATTAAATGCTAATCCGTTCAAATTTGCAAAACTCATTCCCTCTAAAAAATTTATAGATAATGACAGTGGCTGGTGTACTCTGGACAGAAAAGCTCAACCTTGAGTCTGTGCTGAGTTAGCAGATTTAACCTGGGGAGGTAGGATGTTGTTACCATTTAATCAGTCTGGGTATGAGGGTGGATTTGAGCCCCTACTTCAGAAATTAACATGTATTTTAGGCTGACACCTGAGTACAGTATTGGGATTGTGCTGCATTTTTAAGGTGCTTTCTTTCAGATATCTTATTCAACAAAGATACTCTCAGTTCAGTTCAATTTGGTACCATTCAAAGCAGAGGAGCCAGTTCTTCCAGGGCCTGAACTAGTATTTTGCCCTTAGCTTATGCCACCAAAACAGATCAACTGGTCATTTTGTTGATTTGCTGTTTCTTGGACCTTGCATTGTGCAAATTTACTGCTGTGCCAGCCAGCATGGGCCATCTAAGGACCTGAAGATGTAAAAGTTGCTATACAAATAGATCTTATTTGGCCTGAGCACCCCTAAGCTAGGGAAGGAAAATATTTCTATTCCTCATTGCCTTTTTTGTGGTTCCTTGTCAGAATCACAGAACTGTTACAACAAAGAAGGAGGCCATTGTGAACATTGGGTGAAATTAGGATTTAGTTGGCTTGTGCTTCCTATAATATAATAGCCAGCCAACTAAAAGACACACAAGTCAAACATGAAAATGATCAATTAACAGCAGGTACCTGCCTCATCCAACATTCCTGCTGCAATTTCTAACCATTTATCAGCATCTTCAGGAGAGGAAGGGAGAAAATAGGACAATAATTTTTTTAAAATTTCTCATATCTCACTCAACATTTATACAGCAAGTAAGATTTTTTATTCTTTCATGGGATGTGGCCGTTGCTGGCAAGCCAGTATTTGTTGACTACCCCTAATTGCTGTGAACGGAGTGGCTTGCTAGGCCATTTCAGAGGCAGTTAAGTCAACCACATTGCTGTGGGTCTGGAATCACATGTAGGCCTGACCAGGTAAGGATGGCAGATTTCCTTCCCTAAAGGACATTAGTGAACTAGATGGGTTTTTACAGCAATTGTTGATAGTTTCATGGTCTGAGAGAAGCTTTCAATTCCTGATTTATTTTACTAATTGGATTAAATTCCACCAACTGCCGTGGTGGGATTTGCACCCAGATCTGAAACTGTTAAAAAAATTAAAATGTGCATTGGTTTGATGCCTTTCTCTAATATTTTCTAAAGTTCAAGAAACATGCTGTTCAAAAAGAAACATTCTCATATAGTCTCTTTCCTTACGTTCTGCTTTCACAATGTTTAATAGTTCGGCTGGGATTTTCCAGTCCCGCTACCCACAAAGTCGATGGACTTTTTGCAGATTTGCCAAATTTTCCATCCCGCCTGCAATGGGACTGAAAAATCCCAGCCTTCATTTCTAGCACAGGATTGCTCAGAAATTCACTGAAGATTGCTTCTGAAAATCTTGAAAAATGTTTGTCACAAATGTAATCTTTCAATCAAATTAATAGAAATGATAACAGACAAGTTCTGTAATGAGCAGTAGACTACGCGAGCTGTTAAGGTGAAAATGATCCCCATTACATCATATATCTTCGGAGTCTTACACCTTTAACAGGAATAATTCTAGTCTTGAGAGTTTCAGCAGAACAATGAATCAAGCTTAACAAAAACAGAATTACCTGGAAAAACTCAGCAGGTCTGGCAGCATCGGCGGAGAAGAAAAGAGTTGACGTTTCGAGTCCTCATGACCCTTCGACAGAACTTTACAATGAATCAAGCTTGCTCTTTAAAAAAGGGCAAGTGGGTATATGGCTTAGTGTAAGCATATTTTACTGATAATCTTCAATCCACTCTTGTAGCATTTTATATATGACTAAAGATAGGACATGATTATAACTTTTTTATTTAGAAAAAATATTTTGTATTTTACCAGATGTTCCAATGTTTGTTTTTTGGAAGCATTGCAATGCAGCTGCAGTCCTAATTGCCTCTTGCTGTCTCTGTCCTGAGTTTGATTACATTAATTTGATTTATTTCTCATTGTTTCAGACGGGGAGAAAACTAGAAGCAGAGCAAACCTATAAATACGCAGTAAAGGTTTGTTTCAAGACTGACTTGGTTTTGTTTACCTCCTGCTCTAATAGCTTATTATGGAGGTTGCAACAGAAAGCAACAAAGGAGTAGGCCATGCAACCCTTTAAGCCTGTTCAGTGAGATCATTACTGATCTGCTCCATTCATACAGTTTGGCCCCATATCCCTCAATACACTTGGTGAGCTAAAATCTATGGATCTCAAATTTAAAATGATTAATTGAGCTTGCATCGACAGCTTTTTGTGGGAAAGAGCTTCACCCTCCTACCTCCTTTTGTGTGAAGAAGTGGTTTCTAACTTTACTTCTTATTTTGAGTCTTAGACACTCTCACCAGTGGAAAAAGTGTCTTTCTAACCCTTCAATTTATTTCAAAGTCCTCATTCAAATTACTCCTAAAGCTTCAATAATGCAGGGAATACAAAACTTGTTTATGTAATTCCTCCTCATAATTTAGCTCTTGGGACCCTGGTAACATTCCAGTAAATCTGCATTGCACTCCATCCAAAGCTATTTTATCTTTTCAACAGTGCAGTGCCCAGAACAGTACACAGTTGTGATCGAACCAGGGAAAGCTTTGCAGCTTCTAACAACAGCCTTGTGATTGGGCAGTTTGTTTTTACTGGTAGTTTCAATCAAAGAAAAGTAATTGTGACTGCATGTAAATGATAATGTAACCTGAACACGGTGCTTCCAGTATATATGCATATATAGCTGTGATGTAAATCTAGCTTGGGTGACTTCTTTTACAGACCACAAGCAGAGTGAATTAATTTACAATCAGGCTGAGCCTCAGATTTATATGACACATTTTCTGCCCAAGTTCCTTTTCTTAGCATTTGTGAGGAGTCACCAAATTTAGACAAGGCAATATTCAGCGAGGAAAATTTTTGACTCAATTCAGCATCTTTTTGTTCAAAGCCTTCAGAGGCCCAAGGTTACTTGGTTGCCCAGCCCCAAACATTCTATGCCAGAGAATGTTACATGGTTTGGAAGGAAAACAATAAAACTGAGTGTGCTAGGGAGGAGGAGGGGATGTGATGGTATGGGAGTAGTCGGTATGAGCAGAGGGAGGGCTATTTGCTGAAGAGCTTTCGAGTTACAACGCAAAATACTTGTTGCTTTCTGTAAACTTAGTTTTCAATTAGTTGCACCAGATTTTAGAATGTCACATCTCTGAAGAGTTTAATAGTATATTTTTCATATTAAAAATGTTGGCTAAGGATCAAACTATGCAAAGAATCCAAAAATGCCATTAGAAATAGGAATCGTGGCAGATTCTTCTTCTAATGAGAAACATACTTTTAGGATTATTGCACATTCAACTGAGGGATAAGTGTAAATCAATAAATGAAATTCAAGCAGACAATGGTGGACTGTCAACTGGAGAAACGTATTAGTGTTAATGCTAATTTGCAGTCTGTTTTGTTTTCCATAGTTAAACCTTCAAAATAAACAGCTTCTTGATGAGATTCATCAGCTGCAGAAAACACTTGGCTTTGGAAACCCTTCACTCTGAACCCATTGTAATCCATCAGTTCTGACATAAGCTCTGTGCTTCTTTAGACAGTCTACGTTTTTTTTCATCTTGATTACTTTATCATTACAGCTGTAAAAGGTGTGATTTTTGGCTAATATAAAGCCTGCCTTATATACAAATGCTAAAGTGTACCCAAGATGTGAACGATTCCATGATGTCACAAAAACAATAAAATGTATTTTGAAAACATTGTGTTTTCTGGTGTTTGTGATGGTGTTGTAGATCCCATTCTCTTCTCCCCTTTCTTCTGCCATTTTTTTAAGTTCAATTAAGGTACATACAGTATATACACTCTTACCTGAAATAAAACTATTACAGACGTATCAGTTAGGCTTCTGTCTCATCAGCAACATTCCAGTATTGGAATACTAGGGCAGAATAGCAATACACCATAGTGATAAGTTGATGGACCAGCTTTTCTTCTTTCAGTGACTTTTTGTAAATATAATTTCACCACTGACAAAAAGACATTTTCATGCATGTGACTTATTTATTTTTCTCTCATATATTTTGAAAATAGTAGCATAATGTGCAGGGCAGTGTATTGAAGCACTGACGTTTGACACCAGGGGCCAGATTTTCACTACTCAGACAGGTACATAACTCGAGTCGGGAAATTTCCTGACTTGGCAGACCTGCCTTGGTTTAAAGGGCCCTGTTACACCCACTTTTCATTCCAGGGAGTCAGAAGTGGGATACATTTGGACCCGCCGACCATGGAAACTGATCATAGGTGGCCATGGGGGCAGACGAGTGCCAAGGTTTGAATTAATTCCAGTTGAATACAATACAGTTCCAAGGGCCAAGCTACATCTCGATTTTGAGATTGTCATTCGCATATTCAAACCCCTCCCTAACCCTGTAATCTCTGCCGGCCCTACTTTTGAAATAACAATGAGTACTACAAATGGCTACTATAAAAAACATGACGTGTGGTATGCAGGATACTAATAGAAAATGCTTTGTAATGATAATATATAGTACTGGCAACATGATGATATGCTCCTTGTAATGGACAGCATAGTAATAGCATACAGGTTACTGTTTAACATGTGATAGTAAAAAATACATTGTTCATGGACCATGAAGATTTCAGTTTGATGTTTGTTCTCTGTTCAGTTAGTGAATCTCTGGTGATAGGGATGCTGAAATCTGCCATAACACTAAACCCTATAGATCGTGTGGGAGGGAGGGGAGTTGAATGAATAAACTTTGAAATTGTCTATTAGAAGCGCTGAAGTTTTGTTTAAAAGATGTACTGTACGTAAAAAATTGCATCCGAACCCATTAACAGAACATGTGCTCTGGAAAATTAACGCCATTGGGATTATTGAGAAGCAGATACTTTGTTCGTGAAATTTTGTAAACACTGTTCCTTCCATGTCTAGCACAAGGTTAAACTCAAGCTGGAACAAACCCCTGTTCCACTTTAAAATTTCTTATTGTCATTTCATGGGATTCGTGTGTCATTGACAGGGTCAGCATTTGTTGCTCATCCATAATTACCCTTGAAAAGGTGGTGGTGAGCCACCTTTTTGAAAGTTTCAGCCCGTCTGGTGTAAGTACACCTACAGTTAAGAAGGGAGTTTCACGATTTTGATCCAGTGACAGTGAAGGAATGGTGATATAGTTCCTCCTGAGACCCCCGGATGCCAGTCTTCAGCCAATGGTCAAAATATTGACAGTTAAAAAAATGCTAACACAATATGTATGCAAAATGGAGTTTTGCTATAAATACATCTATGTATCTATTACTGATAAGACTGTATGAAATAGAAGCTGGAATCGGCCATTTGGCCCATCGGGTCTAATCTTTAGCTGCCATTAAATAAGATCATGGCTGATCTGATTGTGGCCTTAAATCCACATTCCTGCCAGTTTCCCATAAGCCTTGACTCCCTTGTCAATCAAAAATCTAACTCGGCTTTGAATATATTCAAGACCTTACCTCCACTGCTCTTTGTGGAAGAGAATTCCAAACACATACATCTAACGATCCTCAGAGAGAAGAAATTCCTCCTCGTCTCTGTTTTAAATGGGAGATGCCTTATTTTGAAACTGCCCCCTAGTTCTAGATTACCCCACAAGAAGAAACATCCTCTCAGCATCTTCCCTGTCAAGCCCCCTCAGAATCTGCTCTCCCCTCCCCAGCTCTCTCCCCTTCCCCCAGCTCCCTCCCTGTCAGGAAGAAATAAGAATTATCATACTGTTATTGGAATTTATTGTAAAATAGTGGTATCTGTGTCTATATGTATCTGTGTGTGTGTATGTGTGTGTGAGAGAGACTTAATTGGATTAACGGCAGCTGATCTGAAAGTTTTGATGTAAACATGGTAAACATGGTGGAAGTTTGGAATGTAATGCGTAAAAGGACATTCACATTTTTAAATAAATCAGACTAGAATGTTTTCAATAGAGGGAGTGAAATGTTCACCTAGCCAGGTGAGGTTCAGAAACAGTTCACTTTCCCCAAAGATTACTGGTAAAATTTAGTATTATGAGAGATTTTTATTATCAGAAAGGTAAAGTCCAAAGACATAGTGAAACAATGGGAATTTGCATTCAAAGAGGAAAATATGTATAAAGGAGCAAAGGCTGTGTGTAAGGATAGGCACTTTAAAGACCTTACAAGTGTGAAAAGCCTTCAGCATCTATACCTCAAGCTGCTGTCTTCAAAGAACTGAAGTTAAGAAAACTCACTCTGAATTCGACTGATTCAGGGTATCGTGTTTCTTTGCCTGGGTCTTTTGAAATCTATGGGTCTTACTGTTGCCTTAACAAAAGTCTAACAGGGATTCAGATTAATTAGGGGATTTAGAAGTTATTATAGTAGTAATTTGTACACATATGTGTGTGCTTAAAAATCATATTTCTTGTTAATAAATGTTTAATCTAGTTTTGTTCAAACCTGTAAGACTTGGCGGTCTTATTACTAGTGATTTTGTATAAATTTCAAGGTGCATCTCGAAATTTATACAAATCGCAAAACAAGTTGTGGCAGTTGTTTCAAGTTTCTCTTTGGGATTTGAACAACTCAGCATTTACCATCAGCTGTGCCATAACATCCCCCCAGCTCTCTCTCTCTCTCTCCCATGCTCTCTCTTCCCCTCCCCCCCCCCCTCCATTGAAGAAGCTCTGAAGGGTCATACAGACTCAAAACGTTAACTCCGTTTCTCTCTCCACAAATGCTGCCAGATTCTGCTTTAATTTCAGCTTTCCAGCAGCCGCAGTATTTTGCTTTTATCCCCTCAGAATCTTATATGCTTCAATAAGACCTCTTATTCTTTTTAAACTCCAAAGAGCATAGGTTCAACCTGCTCAAGATCATTAACATATATTTCAGCCTTTCCTCATTAACGAACCAATATTTCCGCATTTGACGCTTAGTTTCCACATTTAATATTACATCCCCTTCGTTCCAGTCTGATCAATTCTACGCATGCGCAGACAATTTCCTGCTTTCGGGGGCGGGGTTTCTGCTGCGTGGCTGCGCGATGACGTAGCCGGCCCGCTCGGCCGGTTGGTTCGCGCGCCGTGCGCGGCAAGGGAGGCGGGACCGTCGTCAGGGAGCGGGCCTGGGGCTTGCAGAGCGTACCCGCCGTCAGTGGCTGGATTAGCGAATGTAAACACGGAGGAGGAAACGGAAACGGGGTTGGGGTCGGGGTCGGGGTCGGGGTCGGTGGGGGGGGAGAGTGAGGCGTCAGTGATGGGGGAGCGCGGCTTGGGGGAGGGAAGAGCGAGAGGGGGTAGAGATTGAGGGGGGGGGGTAGAGAGCAATGGAGGAGAGAGGTTGAATGAGGTGAGGAGAGGGACCAAGATCCAGCGGGAGGGAGCTGGGGTGGAGATCAAGGGAGGTAGAGAACAAGGGGGAGAGGGAAGGGGCAAAGAGCTGGGGGAGAGGGTGGCGGGTAGGGGGAGGGAGAGGGAGGAAAGTGTGTGAGAGGATGGGGAGGGAGAGTGGGGAGGGGGAGAGGGTAGGGTGGGGTGGGGGAGGGGGAGAGGGTAGGGTGGGGTGGGGAGGGGGAGAGGGTAGGGTGGGGTGGGGGAGAGGGTAGGGTGGGGGAGGGGGAGAGGGTGGGGTGGGGGAGGGGGAGAGGGTGGGGTGGGGGAGGGGGAGAGGGTGGGGGAGGGGGAGAGGGTAGGGTGGGGTGGGGGAGGGGGAGAGGGTAGGGTGGGGGAGAGGGTGGGGTGGGGGAGGGAGAGGGTGGGGAGGGAGGAGGGGGTGAGAGGAGGGCTGAGGGAGGGAGGAGGGGGTGAGAGAGGAGGGGTGAGGGAGGGAGGAGGGGTGAGGGAGGGAGGAGGGGTGAGGGAGGGAGGAGGGGTGAGGGAGGGAGGAGGGGGTGAGGGAGGGGTGAGGGAGGGAGGAGGGGTGAGGGAGGGAGGAGGGGGTGAGAGAGGAGGGGGTGAGAGAGGAGGGGGTGAGAGAGGAGGGGTGAGAGAGGAGGGGTGAGGGAGGGAGGAGGGGGTGAGAGAGGAGGGGTGAGGGAGGGAGGAGGGGGTGAGAGAGGAGGGGTGAGGGAGGGAGGAGGGGGTGAGAGAGGAGGGGTGAGGGAGGGAGGAGGGGGTGAGAGAGGAGGGGTGAGGGAGGGAGGAGGGGGTGAGAGAGGAGGGGTGAGGGAGGGAGGAGGGGGTGAGAGAGGAGGGGTGAGGGAGGGAGGAGGGGGTGAGAGAGGAGGGGTGAGGGAGGGAGGAGGGGGTGAGAGAGGAGGGGTGAGGGAGGGAGGAGGGGGTGAGAGAGGAGGGGTGAGGGAGGGAAGAGGGGGGTGAGGGAGGGAGAAGGGGTGAGAGAGGGGGGTGAGGGAGGGAGGAGGGGGGTGAGGGAGGGAGGAGGGGGTGGGGGGAGGGAGGGGTAGGGGTCAGAGAGGGAGGAGAGCATAGTGGGGAGAGAGGGACGGTGAGGAGAGCATGGGGGAGAGTGCAAGGGGCTAGAGAGTGACGGGGAGAGAGTGAGGAAGGAGAACGTGATAGTGTGTGACGGGGTAAGTGAGGGAAGAGTGGGAGGGGCTAGAGAGCGATGGGAGAGAGAGGGAAGAAAGCACAACGGCGTGGGAGGGGTGGGAGAGAGCGACAGTAGGGATGGGAGAGAGTGACGCAGTGGAGAGGGTGACAGGAGGGGGGGGAGAGAGTGAGGGGGGAGGCAGGAGAGAGCAAGGAATGGGGAGAGCGTGAGGAGTGGGGAGAAAGAGCACTTGGGACTTGTGCAAAGGACTGAAAATTTTTGATGAAGGGCCTTTACCTGAAATGTCAACTAGACTGACTTTTGGGCTGCTGATGAGGCATTCTGATCAGTTGGAAGAGAAAAGGGGCTGGAGGCCAAGTATTGGCCTTTGAGAAATGTCACATAGATTTGTTTTTGGATTTTTCTTGCAGTTGCCCAATGCAATTTTTCTTTCAGGTGATCGGCTCTGCCAAAATGTTCTTTTGCATTGAAAGGTTTGATGCCCACATTAACTAAGAGTGATCTGCTGGGGTCATAGAAAAGAAGAGCATTTGTTGAGGGAAATTTTGACCAGCATGGATAAGCCCAGAATAGGTGAGAAAAGAAATGGTCATCATTGTGAGTTCTGCTGAGTCTCTGTAATGTAATTAAAATCTGTTTGCAGGATTCTGATAGTCTATTGCATAGGGCATCTTAATTTATTGTTGTAGATAGCTATTTGATACATCTGTATGTGCCATCTGTTTTTGTAAAATTATTACAGCATTATCGTGATGCACTTTTATCCCCGCTGCTTTCCGGGAGTTGACCATGTGAAATGTTTAGCTCCCTTTCTGTGGCATTCACCTGTTATTTGGTGTGACAGTCATGTTGTTTTACTCCTTTAAATCAATTCCTGTCTTACTGTGTTTCAGGTTCAGTGAAAATGCTGCCAAGGAATGCCTTATCTTAATGGAACATAGTTCCATCTAATTCATTAATATGTTTTGTAGCAGGGAATTATTGATGACCCCTTCAGTATGAAATTGTTCTAGGCAATGAATGTTTCTTCAGCTTAAAAGTGAGAGAACTTGCACAGGACAGCTCCTCTATTGTTTGTGTAAAGAATTAATAACATTAATCTGGTTTAATTTTTGAAAATTCATCGAGAGGTGATTAACAAGCCTTCAATTTTCAAGATTTCAACATTATGTTCAGCTTCCCAATAAAATGTTATGTTGAACCATTTACATTTCTCCAGGCACGAATTTAAAAGCACTAAAAAACACTATTGTGCAACACGCCATTTTTTTCCCTTTCATATCACTATTTCCCCACACTCCTCTTGAAGATAATCATCACCTTTCTAGAGTGCGGTTCCACAGGGACTGGTCACTTTGCTAACCTTGCTCATGTGGGAATGTGATCATCACAGGTACTGAAGACATTTAACGTAGAGGCACACTATTATTCCTACCTTCTCAGGGCATCTAGAGATTGGAAATAAATGTGGCATTGTCAGTATTGCCCATATCTTGAATGAGAGAGATGTGCATCCTGGGAGTTCCCATTGACCAGAAACTGAACTGTTCTAATCATATAAATGCTCTAGCTACAAGAGCAGGTCAGAGGCTGGGAATCCTGTTGCAAGTAACTCACCTGACTCCCCAAACCCTGTCCATGTCTCCAAGGCATAAGTCAGGTGTGCGATGGAATACTCTGCACTTGCCTGGATGAGAGCAGCTCCAACATTCAAGAAGCTTGACACCTCCCAGAACAAAGCAGCCTACATGATTAGCACCCGATCCACCTCTTTCTGTATTCACTCCCTCCATCACTGATGCATAGTGTGTACCATCTAAAAGATGCATTGAGGCAACTCTGCAAGGCTCCTTTGACAGCACCTTCCAAACCTGCGATCTCTACCACCTAGAAGGCAGTAGATGCACGGGAACATCATCACCTGCAAGTTCCTCTCCAATCTGCAAACTATCTTGATTTGGAACTATATTGCCATTCCTTCACTGTCACTGGGTTAAAATCCTGGAACTCCCTCCCTAATAGCACATTGGGTGTACCAGCACCACGTGGACTACAGCAGTTCAAGAAGGCAGCTCACCACCACCTTTTCGAGGGCAATTAGGGATGAACAATAAGCACTGCTTAGCCAGAGATTCCCACATCCCATGAAAGAATAAAAAACAAATCACAGAATTTTGGTCGTATTAGTAAGCATTCACCTGCAGAGGACTTTACAGCTGAGCATAGTCCTGTTGTTTTCTGGTGTCCATGCATGCACAATTCCATCAAGTGCTGCTGTATAACAATCTGAAGTGTGGGCCCTTGCTGATATTTTTTTTCTCTCCCCAGTCTAATGTGTGCTGTAGCCAACCATGAGACTTATCAATGTCCCAGCTGAGATTTGCTAATTTTGCAAGACTAGGGATTTAACTTCAGAATTTTCTTGATGGTATGGCTGAGATAATAACCACTACTGTGCCTCCGTTGGAGCTTATTTCTTCTCTCTGGTGTGCATTTTATTGTAATTTTAGTTTTGCTGCCCTTTATCCTCCTACATGGTTCTCCCAAGCTCACTAGGTTGGCTAGACACCTATTCCCCAATGTTCTAATGATGCTTAACAAACATATGAGCATCTGGATGCATTGACTTTGCGTTTTTCTGTGGAAGCAGATTTCCAATGGTAGATTTGCTGTTTGGCTAACCTGAATTCATGGCATTCTATGTTCTAGGATATTCTCTGCGATTTAAAAAAATCTTAAACTCTTTTAAATATTTTCCTCTCGTTAACCTGCTGGGAAAACGATTGCTTTGATTGATAACTCAAAGATGTATTTTGCCTGTGGCAGAATTTCACTGCAGTGAAATCGCTCAACATTTAAGCTAAATTTTAAAAAGTTGTTTTAACTTGCATTAGCCTCCCTTTTTTGCCATACAGACAAGGTGAAATACATTGGTAGCTTAAGACATTTAAAGTGTATGCACTTTCCTTTTGGTTTTGTTTTGTTAAGTTGTGCTTAAACTCATTGCATTTCTTAATCTTGAACCTGTTTCAGAGTCTGTGTGGCAGCGTCCATATGTGAACATCTTCAAACACTTCAAATTGGAAGAATGGAAGAAATCAGCAAAAGAAGGGGATGTCACAGCTGTTATGGTACTATTTGATTTCCTATTGGAAATATTTTGCCACCTCCGCAGATACCAGCAGCCCTCTGGTAATTTTTCCATGTAGGTGTTTTTTTGTGTGTGAACTGAGACAGTAAGTTTTTACCTGATTTTAAAAGGATGAAGACGGTACAGTGCATGCAAGCACCAAAGTAGGAGGTGTATTTGGGGAAGTCTGAGGATGTTAAGGCCCGTTCGATCTTCACTTGAGTAATTTCCCTGACTCCCATTACCTGATTGGTGGGCAGTACTGGGAATTCTACTGCACAGCTGGAAATGAGTGAAAACCGGTTTCTGGCATAGTTGGGATGGTGGGGAGCCAGGACAAGGGAAGTCCAAGGCCACTATATGAGGCCTGAATTAGCACAGTTGATCTTCCTGGCCCACGAGGAAACCTAAAATAAAAATGTTCACACTTGAACTGTGTCAGTGCTCCAACATGCACGTGCATTTGTTTTTAAAAATCTTTGTGCACAATAACATCTTCAGTTAATGAAGGTAAACAAGGGGACATTGTTCTATAAAGGATGCTTAATCCTTACTTTTAATAAGAAGTACATCTCGATCAATTTTTGACCACAGTAATGTGCTTAAACAGAGGAACACTTGATAAATTCTGTGTAGGGTAGCAGAGAGATGATTGCAACCATAATTGCAGATAGTTTAAGGAGTTAATCTTGAGCTTGCAGGTTTAATTGATGGATGTTTATTCTGGATTCTTTGCTAGGATAAAACCCTGAAGTGCACGGTGTATCGTATCAGAGGCCCCATCCCTCCTGGTAACTACATTCAGTTACCAAAAACTAGCACTCAATCCCTTGGACTAGTTGGTCGCTACGTCTATCTCCTCTTCAAACCAATTGTATCCAAATACTTTGTGGTTCACTTTGATACAGTCACTGAGGTATGTAATGATTAGTGCCTTCATTTGTTGCAGGACTGTTCCTTTAACAGAATGATCTAACGCAGGAACTGAAGAGTTTGTATTAATGTTCATAGGTTAAAGCTGCAATGTTTGCTAAGATCATTCAGCCAATTAAACTGCACCACTGTAATTCAGTAGTATGTTTGGTTGTTACTGGTGATAATGGTGCAAAATGGGCATCGGGACCTGGTGGAGAACCATTTGTTTTTTTCTATTCATTCACGGGCTATAGGCTTTGCTGGCTGGGCCAGCATTTTATTGCCCAACCCTAGTTGCCCTTGAGTAGGTGGTGGTGCATTGCCTTCTTGAATCGCTGCAGTCCATGTGGTGTAGGTGTAGCCACAGTCCTGTTAGGAAGGAGTTCCAGGATTTTAACGCTATGCTGATTGAAGCCAAAGAAGCTTTAGACTTAAATAGGCTCTTCAACTACTGTAATCAGTCAGGTTTAAATGTGTTTGAATATTCATTGTATTTCCTATGAGTTATTCAAAATTCATTTTTTTTATCACCAATATGGTCTACTTACTCTTCTTTGCCTGAAGGCACTGACAAATGACTGGCAGTGTTGACAATTTGTTACAGTCCCATGTAAGCCTGTATCCTGAATTTTAGATGGGGGTCATTGCTACTGAGTCAGTTCTATTCACGCTTTCTGCACACTTTTCAACAGTGATCACTGGACAGCAATTAAGATCAGGAACACTAGCAGGCCCACCATATGAACTAAGTTTGACATCCCTGTTCTAGGAAGAGCTCAGAATTTTGTGAAGAGATTACAAAGTTAATGAATGATGGAAATCTAGTAGATACTTAAATTAATAGAACAAAATTGAGCTTTCAGTTTCCTTGTTAACAAAACAAATCTTAAATCCTTTTTAAGTACTTTTCGCAGAATCACACAGTGCAGAAGAAGCCCTTCGGCCATCGAGTCTGCACCGACACGTGAGAAACACCTGACCTACCTACCTAATCCCATTTACCAGCACTTGGCCCATAGATTTTTCAATTAAATAACTTCACAGATATTTCCTTTAGATTATTGATGATACATTTGAAGGAGCAAGCTTGCAAACACGTGAAGGTAATTTCTTTAAGTATATTTATGTTTCCTACTTAACTTGCCTTTCTGCTCTTGGTGTGTCATTTCTCAACTAAGACTGGGCACTGCTGCCATGTCTGCATGAAGGAGTGTATGAGCACAAAAAAGAATTTGACCTGTGTTCGTAGACAGGAGTTGCTGATATAAGACTTGCAGGCACCAGCATGAATCTAGTAGCTCTGCAGTACATTACTCCAAAAGCATTTATCTTCTTGGCATAAGCCAATTACTTGAATTTTGATCTTGGTCTCTAATTCTAAGTGAAGTGCCTGTCTGGGGATTGAGGAGAGCAATTGATTGGACTGTGCAACTTTCTGTTATAGGACTCATTCATTGTAATATTTCTGTGAATTGTTAAATCTATCTCTCTCCAGGGGAGTCAAGTCATTCGGATTTCATTCTCCAACCTCTTCAAGGAGTTCAAATCCACAGCCACGTGGCTCCAGTTCCCCTTTGTTTGTGGTGCTGTGGAAGGCTCTGTGTATAATACCACTGCAAAGACTGCAAAGCAAGGTACCCTGGGCAGAGTATTCTGTATGCTCACTGTTCTTTCCTTCATTATATCAGCACCTCAGTTGCTCATCTTTGGAAAAGGCACCAGTTTATTGAACAAACTGCCAGAACATTGTGTAACTGTACTTTTATTTGCATATTTTATTCTATGACCACTTTACTTCAAGGTACAGTAATAGAACAGTTCGGTGTCTGAGAGCTTATGACTGTGTCTCTACAAAAGAAAATATGAGTGGACCATGTAGAAACAGAAATATCCGGAGTCCAAAATCTTCCTTCACAAATACTACTTCCAATTCAATAAAATTAAACTGCCTATGAGGACCTCAGATTTTTATTTTATAGACTATGGGTTACATTGTGACACTTTCTTCCCCCCTCATAGTTTTCATGTCCTTTGCGTACAATATTCTCCAGCTTATTCTCAGATCTGTCACCAGGACACTTGAACTGCTTGATGCCATCTAGATTACACCACTGTTGTGTGTGTATATCCCTTTCATTGGTCCCTATGGGAAAGCACCATGCCTGCACTTCATATCTTATTGGTGGCACAGCCAAGGTCACAAACTCTCGGGGTGTGAAATAGCAGGGTGAACCAGTGTCCGTTCACACTATTGTTGAGCTTGTTGGCTCTTTCAACTCTGCTGCTTTGATTTGACTTGTTTGAGCAAGATTTTGCTTTTTGGTTATTATTTGTTCTATTTCCTTGTTTTTTCAGTTTTTCATGTTTGCTTCACTCCAAGGTGCAGGCAAAGCAAATTACTTGGCGCTGCGCAGCTTTGTTTAGTTTGCCTAATGTCTGGCTCCTTCTAATTGCACCTTTTAATTGGAAACTTGCTGAAAGGACAGATTGCAGTGCAATCAGTGATTCATTGTGATGCTTACAAGTCAAATTAATTTGCTTCTTTCCAATAATCCTAATAAAATTAAACATTCATATTAATTTTACAGCACCCATTTGACATTCCTGAACCACAGTGAGTAAATTTATAGAGGGTCATTTGTTTTGAAGCTACATCTCTGGAAAAACACGAGGCCATTGCCACTCTTACTGAATTAAGGCTACGATTCATATTGAATCCATGTTTTTCTCACATGATCTCAGTATGCAGGGAAACTTTGTGTCACTGAGAAGGTGGTGGCTGTAGGACTTCAGTGATGCACATTAATTTTTTCATATTACTTTTAATACCTGTGGTGTCATATTCCATTTAGTATCACAGTGCACTGATTTGGTGCTAACTTCACTGAGATTGTAAGTTTGCATCTGACCATGGCAAATTTTGAATTTAAATCTAATAAACCATGTGGAGTGGCATCAGAAAAAATGACCAGAGGAGTTGTCTGGCTTTTTGTGTATCAACCTAATTGGTTTATCAGTGCCTTTCAGAGAAAGGGACTGCTACTTCTACCCAGTCTGGCATACATGCAAGTGGTAATGTTCTCTTAAATAGCCTAGCGATTCATTCAGTTGAACAGCTGAACGCCTATGAAGCTGTTCAGGTCTTTAAATAAATAAGGATGGACAGTAGCTTTTCCAGCATTGTCCACATCCTGAAAAGATTTTAAAAATTATGTTTGGTTTGAAAATACACAAGTTGTCTGACTTATTTGGTTCTGTGTTTAAATTTATCTGCTGTAAGTCCTGTGATGTGTTTCTGAAGATGGTATGATTGTGAGCTAAGTTCCTGTTTTTTTATATAAAAGTACCTTTTTTCCATCTCTTTATCTGAATCCTTTGTTCTTTTGATGCTTGTAAATTAGTTATTTTAGAGGAGAAATAATAATTACCATTACTACTAGTTACAGATTTTATCAAGTAGGAGTATTCATCTAATTATTTGGGATAATGCATGTAATCTTTTCCTTTACTTCTGTATACAGACCTGGTAGGCCTTGCACCTCCTGGTGTGAAGTGGACATGCCTGATGATGGACCTGCAGTATCTTCTGTCATTTTATCTGAACCGACACTACAGCCATCTGAAGAGTATTAAGCTCTGCTCCAATATGTTTGTTAAGAATATATTCACCAGTGACCTGGTATTTGAGCCAAGTAAGTGATCACATTGCTTTCAAGGACTAAGTTAGGTGGACATTGATCTTGGTGTGATCTAACATTCATAGAATGCATAGACCTAACTACACAATATATGTGTGGAAATGGTTGGTATTTGGTCAGGTTTGAGAGTCGTATACAAGAAAATAGGGCCGAATGAAGAAAAATTAATAAATTCATGATCATTACTGACAAAGGCAATTTGACTCAGCTTAGTTTACCTATCCAAAACAATCCTCAATTCTCCTCCCATTTAATTTTCGATTGTTCCTTAAATAATTCCAGCCTTTTTTTGCCTTCACTACACTTCATTGGATGTATGTTGTCCACCACGTGTGCAAAGAAGGATTTGCTGATATCCTTCCTAAAGTTACTTTTTACTAGTTATCCTATTCTTACCATTTAATGTAACATTCCAGCTTATTCTTTTTTCAGTCCTTTAAGTATCTTGTATACCTCTAGGATCAGACCTCAGACTCTTTGAGTTGAAAAGCTTTATTTCCTCCAGTCTTTAATCATAACTCAGACTTTTGAGTCTGTTGTTTGAATCATTCTTTGCTTGTATGTCTCCCTTGAGGCTTAGCAACCAGAACTGGACATGGCACTTGAGATATGTCACAGTTTGGTTGTAACTTGTTATCCCACATTGTTTGGATGTAGCCCCTTCCAGGTTCATCCTTAGCTGTTTTCATTAAGTGCAAGATTTTATATTTGTTTGCAATAAATTTTGCCTATTTTTCTGATTGCTCTTAATTATTTAACTAATTCTGTAATTTCTGACCCTGATTCTACAATTCCATTGCCACTTCTAGTTTGCTACGATATGCAAATTTGACCATTTTGCATTTGGGGATGTTCGCTGATGATTGCGCAATGTTCAGCACCATTTGTGACTCCTCAGATGCTGAAGCAGTCCATGTCCAAATGCAGCAAGACCTGGACAATATCCAAATTTGGGCTGACAAGTGGCAAGTAACATTTGTGCCACACAAGTGCCCGGACAATAACCATCTCCAACAAGAGAGAATCTAACCATCGTCCCATGACGTTCAATGCATTATCATCACTGAATCCCCCACTATCAACATCCTGGGGTTTACCATTGACTAGAAACTGAACTGGACTAGCCATATAAATACTGTAGCTACAAGAGCAGGTCAGAGGCTAGGAATTCTGCGATGAATACCTCACCTCCTGACTTTCCAAAGCCTGTCCATCATCTACAAGGTACAAGTCAGGAGTGTAACGGAATACTCCCCACTTGTCTGGATGAGTATAGCTCCCAGAACACTCAAGAAGCTTGATACGGTCCAGGACAAAGCTGCCCTCTATATTGCTACCATATCCACAAATACTCACTCCCTCCACCAGCAGTGCACAGTAGCAGCAGTGTGTACCATCTACAAGATGCACTGCTGGAATTCACCAAGGCTCCTTAGACAGCACCTTCCAAACCCACGACCATTACCATCTGGAAGGACAAGGGCAGCAGATAGATGGGAACGCCACTACCTGGAAGTTCCCCTCCAGATCACTCGCCATCCTGACTTGGAAATATATCGCTGTTCCTTCACTATCGCTGGGTCAAAATCCTGGAATTCCCTTCCTAAAAGCACTGTGGGCTGCAGCAGCTCACCACCACCTTCTCAAAGGAAACTAGGGATGGGCAATAAATGCTGGCCCAGCCAGCGAAGCCTACATCCCATGAGTGAATATAAAATAAAATTTGAATCCCATTCGTTAATATAAATTAGAAACAGTTTGTGTTTTGTAGTTCATATTTTTTCATTGATTTTTACAATAAAATAAGCAGAATTAATTTTAATACATCTTCCCAGAAAATTGCTTTTTAAATTATTGTTATTTTAAAAGCAAGAAAAATGAATGCCATCACCCCTCCTCATTACTCTTTCTTGGTCCACCCAAATGGTATTGTCCCCATATGGTTTTGAAATAGCCCAGCTCATCAGTTTCTCCTCCAGTCCTTGTTTGTTTTTCCCTTGGCTTGCAATGAAATTTCAGTCAGCTGTATGTTTGCTGATGACATCCAACTCTTTGCTATCTTACTCCATCCATGATTGTGGCACTCAACTGTTTATATGACAGAGTTGTGGATGAGCCTAAATTTTCTCTAGCTTAATGTTGGTAAGACAGAAACCATCTTTTTTGCCCCCTGACAGAAACCATCCTATTTTAAGATATGTTACTTATGTTGATCCTGATGGTACGCAACATGAGTATGTGTTTTATCCTGAGCAAGGATCAACCCCAAATTCCATGAACCACCCAGTACTGCCTAGTTCCATTTCTAGATTGCTCTGCATTAATTCATACCTCATCTTCATTGCTGCTGAACCTTCCTTTCATATCTTTGTCACCTCCAGGTTTAACTTCTCCTGTAAGATAAAAGCAAAATACTGCGGATGCTGGATATCTGAATAAAAACAGAAAATGCTTTAAAAAATCAGGTCTGACAGCATCTGTGGAGAGAGAAACAGCTCTGACAAGGAGTCATACGGACTCGAGAAACAAAGAGAAACAACTCTGCCGTAGAGTCATATGGACTCAAAACGATGCTGAGAGACCTGCTGGATTTTTCCTGCATGTTCTGTTTTTATTAACTTCTCAAGTAATCTTTTTACTTGTATCCTGAGCTTCACTGTAGGCATTCAAACTTGCCAAAGGTCTGTCAGCTATATCTTATCCCATACTAACTATTGCTCACCTGTCACCTCTTTCACCAACCGTTGCAGCTTTTTGCCCTCAAATGCATTGATTTCAAACTCCATCTTGGTCTTCTCCAGCCTGAAGCTATGATCCCTTTCTCTGTTAGTGGCTGAGATTTCACCCATTACACTCCTGTAATCTAGAATTTTCTCTCAGAACCCATCTGTTATGCCACATTTTTTTCTTTATTCATTCATGAGATGTGAGTGTCGCAGGCAAGGTCAGCATTTGTTGCCCATCCCTAACTGCCCTTGAACTGACTGGCTTGCTAGGCTGTTTCAGAGGGCAGTTAAGAGTCAATCACATTACTGTGGGTGTGGAGTCACATGTAGGTGAGACCAGGTAAGGATAGCAGATTTCCTCCCCTAAAGGATATTAGTGAATCAGATGATGGTTTCATGATCACCAATACTGAGACTAGCTTTATATTCCAAATTTAATAATTGAATTTAAATTCCGCCTGCTGCTGTGGTGGGATTTTAACTCATTTTTTAATCTGCATTTTTTAGGTGTGACCGCCTTCAAGGTCAAGCGGGCAGGACTGGTGCTGCATGATGTCTCCCCAATGCCACGAGAAATGGCTTTCCTGGTTCCCAAAGGAGAAAATTGGCATGACATTTATGATTATATCAGGTCAGCTTCACTGTGCTTCAAGAGAGAATACTGCAATAGTAATCAGTGATGTCATATTTAAAGAAATTCAAATTATCTTAGCTCATTATCAGGTCTTTGGGGCATTTCTAAAATGTATATGTAATGGAATATTTCTGAAATAGTCACCTGTAGGTAAATACATCACCAATTTGTTTACAGCCAGGCTATGTTGGTTATGGAAGCAATAGTGACAAAAGCACTAGATTCCCTGCACTCCTCACTCTTCTTTGAATAGTGTGACGTGGTCTTTTATGGCCACCTGGGTAGGTGGGGAATGGGGGTGACACAGCTTTGGCTTAATGCTTCACCCAACAGAAAGCATCTCTGATGCTGGAGCACTTCTGCAGCCCTCACAGATTTGTCAGCTTAGCGTATAGCCCTGAAATTTCACACACTGGCATTGCACCCCACCATGTACACGCCAGCTTTCCTTAAATCTAGATAAGTGTTCCAAGCTATCTGTCAAAGGTCTATTCAGACAAAAATAGACACTGAGCTGAAGGAGGAGTTTTTATGAGGAGTGACCAAGAGATTAGTGAAAGAAGGGATTGAAAGAATTGGAGAAAAGTGGAGACGTGTTTATGTAAGAAATTTCAGAGTTTGGGGCCTTGGCTGAAAGCACAGCCACCTAAGGTGAAAGGTGGATAGCAAGAGGCTGAAGACAAAGGAACAGACCGGACTGAAGGATATTGCGGAGATATAGAGAAAAGTAAGACTGAGGAAGTGATTTCAAATCGTCGTTTGGTAGTAAAGATCTTGAATATTGCTGAAAACAAAGACAAGTTACCAAAGCTTTTTGTCTTGCAGTCATCGGGACAAATGTAAGAATGTTAAATTTCAAACAGAGACAATAATTTATACTACTGGAAAACGAGATTATGTGATTGTGCAGCACTTGCTGTACAATCCAGAGTGTGCTAATAGCTGCATTAACAACCAATTTAAGATAATCGGTCAAATTTATAATCTGGCTCGTTTATGCTTGCTAGAAGCAACTTACACTCATATGCAGGAACTCCTTCTCTGCAAAGTAAAAGAATATGTTAAAGCATTGTGCCATTTTTGAATGACCCAGGAGCTTGGGGAGCCTGTAGCTCCCCATTTTTTTTCTCCATGGCAATGCTTCGGCCAGTCAGAGTCAACATGCCAACCAATCAGCACCCTTTTCTCCTCTAGTTTAAGTTGTTGTGATTGTTTGAAATTTGAGATTCTTATGTCTGTGCTGATGAGTGCAAGATGAATGGCAGCATTTCTCTCTCTTCAGCAATATTGAAGTGATTTCAGTTCTGAATTGAGAATTTCATTTTGGACGTGTTGGGTGCCAGGAACCGATGTTGTTCAGCAAGGACAGGACTGGAAGACAAGTGGACTTTGGTGCCAAGCAAGATATGGAGATGAAAATCAGCAGACCTCACAATGAAGAGGTGTGGAGTTGGAACAGGATGCAAGGTTGTTAATAGTCTAGCTCAAACTGAAATAGTGGTAGAGGAAGAAAATGGAATTGGTTGCAAAACAAATGTCTGTGATAAAGGAATGAGTTTCAAAACCTCAGAATTTCCCATAGTGCTTTCTAGCTAATGAATTCATTTTCAAGTGCAGGCACCTTTGCTTTGTAGGCAAATGCAGCAGCTAGCTTGCACACAGCAAGGTTCCACAAAACATTGAGATGTTGATTGATAATTGTTAACCAGGAGACTGTTGTAACTCATTTGCATTTCTTTGAAAAGTGTCATGGAATCCTTTATGTATCTGAGCAGGCAAATTGGGTCCCTCATGAATACCCCATTTGAAAGATGGCACCTCTAGAGAAATAAGGGAGGTAATTTTAACCCCCAAAATGGGTGAATTTAGGCAAGTGGGACGTTAAAATTTTAACAATCCCAAACCCTACCCAACTTGAGTTGGATTTGCCCAATATGATATGGAGTATAGATCTGCCAGTGTTTATGCTCCAGATAAGCTTCCTCACATCCTATTTCATGTAAGCCCATCTACATACCCTTCTATTCCTCTCTTCCTCTTGTGCTTATCTAGCTTCACCCTAAGTGTATCAATGCAAAATAGATCTGGTAGCATCTTGTTTGGCTCCGTTACATCTAGCTTTGTATTGCAACATCTAGATTTTATCTGATTTTTATGCTTGACTCCAGGTTCCCATCAGATGGAGTTAAGATGCCATTCGACTCCATTCAAAAGGGACAGTCCAGCCCACACAAAAAAGGTTAGCAATGCAGTTAATGTGAGACGTAAAAACTTGTGAAAGACTTGAACAGCTTTTATTATGCATTATGCTTTTAATGTTTCTATTCTTGGCATAATTTCAAAACTGCAGCATTGGCAGCTCAAGACTGTACAACCTATGGCAATGCAAAGGACTGCAGGTTGATATTTGCAGAACCTATGGTAGGCTGCCAAGGATTTCTTCATTATACTTTATGAATGCCAATTGCACCTGCAAGATTTTTGAAATTTAATTGTTCACAATTTCATTCTAGACTGAAATAATAATTTATAGACATACCATTTATACTGATGTCTCTGATCCTGCAAGCCAGTCTCAAATGATGCATTTATATAGTCCAACCCACTTCTGCACACACAACCAGTCCTTTGCTGTCTTTGAGTCAGTCAAAAATATTTAATAATTTGTCCCTCAAACATCATCAAAGGCCAGCATCTCTTTCTGCTTCAATTTCAATTTGCATTTTCTTATTTGTAATCTTGCCTTATCTAGGACACCCAACACATTGCACTCCCATTAGAGCAAATCCACACACTGTGAGTGTCAGTAAGGCAGTCCAAGACCGAGTTTCCCTCATCCAGCAAATTACCAGCCCAGAGACGGTGAGTACCTGAAAAAAGTTGACACACTACTTACTCAAGGTTTTAAAGAACTTGCATTTATAGAGTGCCTTATCTCATCCTCAAGATGCCTAATGATTTCAGCAGATAACTTTTGAAGTACAGTTACTATACTTTGTATGAAAGAAACAGCTTGCATTTAAATAATTTTATGGTGTCAGGACATCTCAGAGCACTTCACAGCCAATGATGACCTTGTGAAATTAAGTCGTGTGTAGTGCAATGCAGCAAGCAGTGTGGGCAGAACAAGGTCAAACAGCATTGAGATAAATGTCCACTTAAGGAGTTTTAAATCATGTTGTTTGAGGGATAAATGTTCAAAAGGACAAAGTGGGAGGACTCTTTTTTTGTTTGAAAAGTGCCCCACAATTTTTTATGTCTATTTGTGAAGGAAGACTGGACCTTAATTTAACATTACTAAAAAAAAAAAGTAATCTCTGACAGCGCTTGCAGCATTGTCTGCACTAAAGTATCAGCTTGAATGATGTGCTCAAGTTCTGGAGCAGGATTTGAACCCAAAGCCTTTTGATTTATGCTAGAGTTCTGCTATTGAGCCAATGCTGACGCTACTGCAGCCAAACATGTCAGCCAGTTTATGTCCAGCAGGATCTCTCAATAATTGATATGTAATTGTTTTGGTGCTTTTTGGTTATTGGATGAATGATAACTAGGACACTCAGAAAACTTGCTATTCCTTAAATAGTGCCACAATATCACCTGACACCCACCTGAACAGGGAGACTTCCTTTGTTTGATATCTTATCCAAAATATACAATTTCCAACACTACAGCACATGCTCACTTTATGGATAATGTACAAAAAAAACTGATGTTTCGACATGCATGCAAGTTTACTCCACCCTCTTGGGGTTGATCAGAGATTTTCTGCTGCAGCTGGAAATTCTCAGAATTAAAGGGCATGAAGTACATTGTTTAACAAACAGAAGATTTTGACCTTTTAAACATTTACACATAACCGTATATATTGACGTATAACTCAACCTTTGAAGCCTCAAAAAATCCCTACAAAAACTACTTAAACGTTGAGTATAAAAGTAAGTTGCTGGCTTGGGCAAGGGTGGTCACCATTTTGAAATGCCATCGATATCAGATGCAAAGTGTAGGCGTGCATTAAACTCCTTCAGTCCAATTATAAGGCACTGGTAAGGAAAACATGCAATTGTGGGGTGAAAAATTGAGGCTGACTGCTAATGCAAGTACAACATGTCATGGCTGGAAAGGAGGATCAAGTTATACAGAGAGTCTGTAGAATTGGGGAGCTGTACGCGAATACCAATGGGTTTCATTTCCTTTGCAGTACTTTTAACATACAGATTGATTGCTTACATTTCGTTCTGTATTATTTTAATGTGGCAATTAGTTCATTTTGTTTTAAACAGGGGAGTGACAACATTAGCATTGAGCAGAGAAGAATTTATATAAACATTAACTGTTATGCTTAAAAAATAACAAAAATGAAATAAGTCTCCAAGTGTTTCCTCATGTAAACATACAAATTTTTATACTTGGGGAATCTAGTTAATATCAGGTTTTAGGAACATAGGAGCAAGAGTTGGGCATCAGCCCCTTAAACCTGTTCAGTGAAATCTTGGCTGATCGTTATCCTAACTCCATCCACCCATGTTGGTTTCTATAATCTATTAATATCATTTACTAGCAAAAAAATCTATCAATCTGAGATTTAAATTTATTAATGAAGCTAGTATATGCTGCTTTTTGTGGGAGATAGTTCCACCACCTCCACCGCCTTTTGTGTGAAGATGTGTTTCCTAACTTCTCTCTTGAATAACCTGGCTCTGATTTTAAGATTATGCCCCCTTGCCTTAGATTTCCCCAACAGCAAAAAGTTTCTCTCTAACCTACTAATTCCTTTCAAAATCCTAAAAACCTCAACCAAATCACCTCCTTAACCTTCTGTATTCCAGGGAATTCAAGCCTAGTTTATGTGCATAACTAATTGTAATTTAATAGTCTTTATTTATGTTGAACCTTATTGAATGTCTTTTGTAATTTTCCTTAATTTTAGTTGTGCTTGCAGTAGTTTCAGTTCATCAGCTGGGTTGGTCATCCATTAACCTTTGTTAAATTGCAGATTTCATGAGAGCATGCTATTCTCAAATCTTCCAAAATAATTATACTTAAAAACAAAACAAAACCTTTAAAATTATTTATTGAAGTTGAGAGCTCTTCAAATAAACTAAGAAATTATGCACTTTAGTTACTTGCTATATGCTTCAAGAGTTGCTTCCTGTTCCAGGCACCTTGTAGACGGAGATCTTCTCGGATCATTACGAGCATCCCAGAAATACACTTGGATACAACTGTATCGCCCCATCATGACAAAGATAACAGAGAACATGGGGATCAAACCACAGCTAAAAGTGATGAATGTATGAAAGTGGCTCCAGTGGATGATGGTGGAATTCATGTTTTTGCAGGTCAAAGTGGTAGAGTTGCAGTCCAAAAGTGTAGCAGTGATACAGAGGAGGTGAGCCATAAAACGCAGAAAAATTGCTTGTATTTTTATTACTATTATGTTTGGATGAACAACTTGAATTTTCATTTCAAGTCCAGAGCATAATTTGTGAAATGTTTGGTCACATCAAACCAAACAAACCTGCACAGAAATACGACCCAGCTACTCTGCTATCCACCTTCTCAGCCAAAGGATTGAGGAGAAGAGGAGGAAAATTGGCTCCTCCTTTGTCACTGATGCTTTGACATTGGCTGCAAGGAATCCTGAAGGTGTGGTCATCCATGGGCAGTTTTTAAAGGCTGGAGTTTTTATGTATATCGCTTGAGCAGTATCATTTGCCGCTCTGGAGGAGCCTCATATGAACAAGGAGCAGGTGTCGACCATTCAGCCCCTCGAGCCTGCTCCGCCATTTAATAAGATCATGGCTGACCTGATAGTAACCTGAAATCCCAAGTGCCTCTGATAACTTATCTCCCCCTTACCAAGAATCTGTTCACCTCTGCCTTAAAAATATTCAAAGACTCTGCTTCCACTGCCTTTTCAGGAAGAGAGTTCCAAAGACTCTCAACCCTCTGAGTGAAAAAAACTCACCTCATCTGTCTTAAATGGGTCATCCTTTATTTTTAAACAGTGACCCTTAGTTCTAGATTTTTCCACAAGAGGAAACATCTTCTCTACATCCACCCTGTCAAGACCTGTCAGGATCATCAGATTTGCTGCAGATAATATTGTTTCTCCTTTTTTGAAATGGAGAAGCTACTTCTTCGAATGAGATTGGAACCTCCGTGTGGAGAATCACAGCGAGCCTCTATTTATTCTGTATCACAGCATTTTTGCTACTGTGCTGCACCTCTCATTTTTTGTACATAAAGTGCACCAATTCAGTACATCATGTTTTAAAGCATCACTGCCTCCTTATTTTGGACATAAAGGTCTCATAGAAGCATAGAAAGTAGGAGCAGAAGTAGGCCATTCAGTCCCTCTAGCCTGCTCCGCCATTCAGTATGATCATGGCTGATCCTCTATCTCAATGCCATACTCCTGCTCTCTCCCCATAGCCCTTTATGCCATTAGCATCTAGAAATCTATTTCCTTCATAAGTATATTCAGTGACGTGGCCTCCACAACGTTCTGTGGTAGAGAATTCCACAGGTTCAGCACCCTCTGAAGATATTTCTCCACATCTCAGTCCTAAATGGCCTACCATATATCCTGAGACTGTGACCCCTTGTTCTAGACCCCCCCCCCCTCAGCCAGGGAAAACATCATCCTTGCATCTAGTCTGTCCGTCCCTGTCAGAATTTTGTACGTTCTTAGTTCTGTGTTGCATAATGTTTATGGCCATAATACCTTTGTTTTACAGCCTGTACGCACCAAGGTTCCTTCACCTACTAGGCTTCTTTGTCAGAAGTTCAAAGACCCTAAGGTAGGTCACTTAACCTGAAGGTTTTCTTCAGCCAACAGGACAGATCTTGTATCTGAAATATTTTAATTTTGGAAATTTTTACAGGGAATGAGAAAAGCAAAACTGCATTTTTAAGAAATATCCTTAGGAACACTACATATTCAATATGAATAATCTAATGGCACTCTTCAAAGCGTGTATGTGACTCTGAACAATATCTTTTTACTGCTTAAGCCTTATATTAACATGACTATTTTCCAGTGGCAGCCCTTCACGCCCCCAAAATAAACCATTGGTTTTTGGATCTATTTTAGAGTTTGACGCTGTTCCTTCTCTTGCATGTTATGCCTATTCCTGTTACATGTGGGATCATACATTAACCAATATTTTTACCTTTAGTGAACCTCTTCCACAGGACCCCAGTGTAAACGAGGTGTGGTTTTTCATTTAATTGTCTTGTTACAAATGATCTTTGTTCTGAGCAACTCGGGAGATGAAAATTAAAAAATATTCTATTTAAGTTGCTCCTATATATTTTAGGTTTAAATTTTATTGTATATTTATCCATTCTGCTCAATCCTATTTTTTACAGGGGCTGCAGCCAGACCCTATACTAAAACTAAAGAAGATTATTGGATATGGAGGGTGCACTGTGAAATGTGTAAGTCTGTTTTGAACCTAAAGATGTAGTGCAACATGGTGAAAATAGCTCTTTTTTTGCTTTTTGCCTTTTGCCTTTTCTGCTTTGCATTTTTTTTGTCTTGAGCTCATTTTTACCCATGCAAGCAAAGTCAAATATTGTGGAGAGGTTGCTAGCTGCCTTTTGTCACAGATGGCTTGCAGTTGCTGGCTAACAATTTAGAGAAAAAAACTAAATATAGGACATTTTAAATTGGGAAGCTACATTATGGAATGTTTTTCCTAGTAATTAAAGCATGATTTCTCCTACTTCAGAGAAAAATCTGCACAGATGTGATTTTTACTACATTGATGAGTAAGCCAAACTTACTGATGTTTGGCAAAAGATTAGTAATGCTATTTCAAAGGCAACTGTGGTAAATCTTAGTAAAGAAGAATTGTCTATTTTGAGATGAATTTACAGTGTCAGTAGTTATGGACCGCGATGGGAAAAGTGCACAGTTAATTCTAGCCCCACCTCTTCACAGTTTGCAACAATAGTTTAATTGTTTAATTTGCCCATAAATCTGGCCAATTGTCTATCTTTATGCCCAGCATAAAAAGACTCTAACCAGGCTTATTTCAGTAAACACAAAAGTAATTGATTTATTATAAAACAAGCAACTTTTTAGAAACAAGTTAATAAACTGGTTAACATACAAGTTGTAGTTTAGAATTGTAATGATTTTTCCCTTTTTAAAAAAAAAAACAGATATTCAAGCCCCCATACACTCACACACAAACACAAAACAGGACCAAACAAACAGTCCTCTGCAGAGGCTGGAGTATAGGAATGTTTCTTTTAAAATAGATAAAATTCGAAAAGATCTCAACGCTGTTGATGTAACAGAATTCTAATCACAATAGATCTGGAAGTTCTTTCAGATGGATTTTTTAGTAAAACTTGATGACTCTTTCTTATCACAACTTTGCAGACTTTTAAAAAAAATATGAATTATTCTGATGAGACGTTTCTGAGGAAAGTTTAACTCACTCTAGACCACATGTAACACAAAGGTGGGGCAGAGTGAGGGAAAGAGAGAGTCATCGTTGTCTTGCAGCTTTCTCCCAAGGCATGAGCGCACTGACTGAGAGTCAAAGAATCAAATGTTCAGCGAATACTTCTACCAGGCCAGTAGGCAACAACAGTTTTTTGTTAATTTCGATATACAAAGTATCTCTCCCCTCTCCAGCTGTTCCCCACTAGACATCTATCTTGACCTGTGGTTTTTTGAAGAATGGCATATTCGTAGCTCCAAATTAATCTTGCAGATTTTTAAAATAACTCAGGAGGAAGAATGTCCAAAATTCAGTGTCCTTCAAATTTTCCAAAAACAGGTTCCTCTCATGGTGAAATAGTACAAGTGATTCCATGCACTGTACATGGGAAAAGTCTTGTGCATTTGGTATAAGTTTTTGGAGTCTAGAGTACATCTGTTGAGGCATAGTCAGATAAGGCAAAAGAAATGTGTAGCTGTTGATTTCTTTTGTAAAGTATGCTGTTTCTAGTATTACAGTATTTTGATATTGAGATATAGGTTTCTTCCAGAAGTGGTGAAATAGATCTTTGGGTATAGGTGATGGCAGATTTAAAACAAAAACAAGTTTTTTTGAATCGGTGTTCATGATGCTGTCGCAATAAGTATCTCTAGAAGGTTTGTGCCCAGTACAATTCTGAACAAATAGAAGCAAAAACCTTTTTTGCATTTTTTTCACAAATCATTTGAGCATTAAAATTTAACTTGTGTTAACCTAACACTGCATTTATCTTAAATAGATATAAAATGACTGGCATTGTTTCCTGTTAATTGTATTTTAACATCCTTAATAGAACTTGGCCCCGGGAGAAGTGTTTATGTTCCACAGCAGTAATTTCTGTTATTTAGCTACAGAACTGGGGCTGATTTGATTTTCTTTTATTGTAATGCTTCCACATCTTCCCATATCCCAGAAGATATAAATAATTTCGGGTAGGAAAGAAGAGAGCTTTGAGTTTGTGCAATCTGGTAACCTCCCTGAAAATAGAAATATTTACACCTTTCCACCTGCACCAGAATCACTCGGTTATCTCACTGAATTGGAGATCGATGGACTGTAAAGGTGGTTTTAATTATTTTTTAAAGGGATAATTTCCTCCCTTTTCCTTTCTGATCTTCTATCTGCACCATGGACCAACCTTGTGCTGAGACAGGGAGGCAATCTGCTGCAAGGGTTCTTTAAGTGCTACTCTATTACTAGCTACAAAGAAGTGGCAGGACCAGTCTAGAGGGCACCTTTCTTCCTCGTTTTTGTGAGGAAGAGCTTGGCTTTATTTGTTGACTTCCGACAATGGCTTGATTGAGATGCTTGAACTTGTGATTCTTGACACATTATCTTGTAGGTTTGTCTCTAGTTAATCACAGTTATCAAATGAAAATTGTTAAAGTTTGCAGAAGGTTTAATTTTAATTTTAATTTTTTTTTGAATTTTTGAAATAAATTTTGCCTTTAAGTGACCTAGCCTAGTTTACCTAGCCACAGTTTTTAAAAAAATCTCTGGATGTAAATGGCACGCATGCATGTTGGGAAACCTTTTGGTAACAGTTGTAAAATATATTTGATAATGTGTAACTACCTAGGCAGCATGGACTAAATCTGGATCAGCTGTGGCCTACCCTTGTCATGCCATAGTTGTGGTGATGGAAATTGACACCGGACAGCAGAGATTTTTCATTGGACATACAGACAAGGTAAGGTAGATGCATTTGTTTTATAATTCCTACATTACTGTTTTCAGGAAGATTTTGAAGTATATTATTTAGATCTGTTCTTTATCAAGGGGTCTTACGATCTGCTCCCAGGCGTCTGCCACTCTGATCAATCAAAGACTGGTTTGTTAGAATAGCTGGCCTTGATTTTAAATTGTTCCTGCCCCCATCTCTTTCCATCCCCCGTTTACGACTTACTAATGGCTTCAATTTGGGTGCAGATCTAGGTCCAACTAAACCTTAGATAGCACACATTGTGGTATCCAATGAAAGTACCATATATAATTTCAGCTTTCCTGTCAAACCTATCTATTTCTCTTCTGTCTGCTTTCTGGCAGGTTTCTGCTTTGTCCTTTAATGGCAACTCAACACTACTCGCGTCAGCACAGACTGGGAATGTGAGCCTGGTCAGAGTCTGGAACTTCAACAAAGGGAATTGCCTGGCAATGTTCAAAACCCACATACATTCAGTGTCATCGCTCAGGTAAGGCTGAACTACAGGATTGCTGTTGTGCATCCCTTCTTGCTTTGTTGATTATAAGTGAATTGAATAAAGTGATTGAATGTTTTTTATATTATTTCTCAAATTGCTTGTTGTCAGGAAATCCAGATAGCTAATATCTGTTACATATGTTAAATTTGAGTGCTTTCTTGGATTAATTATTCAAGATCTAGCCAAAACATTTATTGTGTTAAATGGATTGAGTTCCCTCACTTAGACAGTTTCAATTTGAGTATTGCTGAAAAAAGAGATGTACTGAAGCTTTTCATGAAGCACTCATCAAGACACTTTGCAAGAATGCCAAAATAAGGGGAAAACAACAATTTAAAAATTGTTTTTCAGTATGCCTCGAACCAATAGTTTTAAAGTGACTGCATATAAAATGGCGGACTAGTTAAATTCAACAGTAACTTCAGATGTCTTATTTGAAGCATAATGGGAATTTCGGCACATAAGATCAATTGCTGTGCTGTTGTCACCTACACAGTGGAGCTACCTATTCCAAACCATTCCCTATTTGATATTTTTCTTGTACAAATGTTTGATTTCCTTGTAAATTTAATCTCCTCTTATTACTCATGTTCTACACATTGGTCATAGAATTAAACATCAGGAAACTGCAGGAAAGTTTTATGTTACAAAATGTTACTCTATAGGCCATTCATAACTGTTCTAATGGCTCTTTTGAATTTTGCATCTGAGAATCCTGAACACTTCAATGTAGTTGCAGAGTTAAGTGTTCCAAAAAGAAATCAACAATTAAATCCCTCCACAAATAAACAATACAGTTGCTGGGGCTTTGGTGTCTTTTGTAGCAGTTTTATATTTGAATATTTGAAACACCTTTGGGAGCTTACAGTTAGAATGTTCATTGGTTCTGAGTATTGCTTGGGTAATGGGTTACTCTAAATATTGATATATTGGTACAATTACAGGCAGTGCTCCAGGCTGGTTAAGATTTGTCCAAATAACAGGAAAGTTTTTCAACATAGTGTGTTTCTTTCCTTTAGTTTTTCTTTCAGTGGAAGAGTTCTCTGTGGCGTGGGCAAGGACAGTCGTGGTAAAACAGTAGGTACTTTTCAGTTCTTATACAGACACACTCAGTCAAGCCTGTCCAGCGATAACCAAAATCATTCATTGCATTCTGGGTGGTTCAGTTCAGTATGTTGCTTTGTAATTTATATTTATAGTAATAATAATGGTAGTAGAATAATATCATCAAACATTGACACACACAGAATTTGGTACACTTGAAAAGCTCAATAGAACACTTGTAAGCCAATAAGTCCAACAGCCTAGAGTATGTAGAGAAATGCTGTAAACTGTGTCACATTATAACAACGCTGTAAATGCTTTGTTTAAAGGTTGGAACCTTGGGTCAACCTGGATTCTATCAAGAGAATCTTGTCATTTACTGGCATTTTGAAAGGTCTTAAAAAAAAAATCTGGTTCACGAATGCCCTTAAGGGAAGGAAATCTGCAGTCCTGTGACAGAAAGGGACAGAGTGTACAAATATAAAAAAAAGCAGCAAATAGGGTCAAAGGGGGAAAAATGGTAAAGAGGCAAAATTAATGGGCCTTTACTTAAATGCTTGTAGTTTTCAAAACAAAATAAATGAATTAAAGGCACAAATAGAGGTAAATGGGTATTATCTTATAGCCATTAAGGAGACATGGTTACAAGGAGGTCAAAGCTGGGAACTAAATTCAGGGGTGTGTGACTTTTCGAAAGGACAGGAAGGAAAAGGTGGTGGGATAGTTTTGTTAGTATGAGATGGAATAAGTACGATAGCAAGAAAGGATCTTGAATCAGAAGATGTAGAACCCATATGGGTGGAGGTAAGAAATAATAAGAAGACACTGGTGGAAGTAATGTATAGGCCCCCTGACAGTAGCTATACTGTAGGACGGAGAATAAATCAGGAGATAATGAGGGCATGTAAAAAAGGCCGCATATTAATGATGGGTGACTTTAATCTTCATGTAGATTGGGAAAATCAAATTGGCAGAGGTAGACAAGAGCACAAATTCATAGAGTGTATTCGGGACAGTTTCTTAGAACAATGTGTTGTGAGTCCAACCAGGGATCAAGCTATTTTGCATCTGGTAATCTGTAATGAGGCAGGTTTAATAAATGATCTCAGAGTAAAGGATCCCCTAGGAAACAGTGACCATAATATGGTAAAATTTAGCAGTCAGTTTGAGAGTGAGAAACTTGGGTCGGAAACAACTGTGCTAAATTTAAATAAGGGTAATTAGAATGGAATGAGAGCAGAGTTGGCTGGAGTGGACTGGGAAAGCAGTTTAGCAGAAAACAGGGTTGATGAACAATGGCTGACATTTAAGAAAATGACTGTCAACAAAGATACCCCGTGAGGAAGAAGGATCCAAGGATGGGGATAAACCAACCATGGTTAACCAAGGAAGTTGGGGACAGTATCAAATTGAAAGAAAAAGCATACAGTGTGGCAAAGGTTAGTGGTAAGCCAGAGGATTGGGAAAGTTTTAAAAACCAACAAAAGATGACCAGAAAAAATAAAAAGGGAGAAAATACTCCTTGAGGGAAAACTAGCCAGTAATATAAAAATGGATAGTAAGAGCTTCTTTAAATATATAAAAAGGAAGAGAGAGGGCAAAGTGAACATAGACCCCTTAGAGAATGAGGCTGGGGAAATAATAATGGGGAACCAGGAAATGGCAGAGGAGTTGAATAAATACTTAGCTTCAGTCTTCACGGTAGAGGATACTAATAGCATTTCAAAAATACTAAATAATCAAGGGGAAAAGTGGTGGGGGAGGAAAGGAAATAAATACAATAACTATCACTAGAGAGCAAATACTAGAGAAACTAATGGGGCTAAAGGCTGATATGTCCCCTAGACTTGATGGGTTGCATCCTAGGATATTAAAGGAAGTAGCTACAGAGATAATGGATGCACTGGTAGTAATCTTCCAAGAATCCTTAGATTCTGGAAAAGTCCCTGCAGATTGGAGAATGGTCAATGTAACACCCTTATTTAAAAAGGGAGGGAGATAAACAACAGGTAACAATAGGGCAGTTAGCTTAACGCCTGTCATTGGGCAAATGTTGGAGTCTATTATAAAGGATGTAATAGTGGAGCATTTAGAAATACATAGCCTAATCAAGCAGAGTCAGCTTGGCTTCATGAAGGGGAAATAATACTTAACAAATTTATTAGAACTCTTTGAGGAGGTAACAAGCAGGATAGATAAAGGGAAACCAGTAGATGTAGGTACTGGACGTAAGGTTATTTAATAAGATAAAAGCCCATGGTGTTGGGGGTAGTATATTAGCATGGGCAGAGGATTGGCTAACTAATGAGAGTTGGGATATTGGGTGAATTTTCAGGATGGCAACCTGTAACTAGTGGAGTGCCACAGGGATCAGTGCGGGGGCCTCAATTATTTACAATATATATATTAAAGACTTTGAGGGAAGTGAATGTACTATTGCCAACTTTGCGGATGACATAAAAATAGGTGGGAAGGCAAGCGGTGAGGGTGACACAAGGAGTCTACAGAGCGATTATAGATAGGTTAGATGTGTGAGCAAAAACTTGGCAGATAGAATATAATGTGGGAAAATGTGAGGTTATGCAGGAGGCTAGAGGAGCTGAAAATTATTTAAATGGAGAAAGACTGCAGAAGGCTGCAGCAAAGAGGGATTTGGGAGCCCTTGTGCATGAATCCCAAAAAGCTAACAGAAGTTCATAGGGAAGGCAAGTGGTATGTTGGCCTTTATTGCAAAGGGAATGCAGTATGAAAATAGGGAAATCTCGCTAAAATTATACAAGGCACTAGTTGGACCACACCTAGAATACTGTGAACAATTTTGGTCCCCTTATCTAAAGAAAGATATACTGGCATTGGAGACAGTCCAGAGAAGGTTCACTAGGTTGACCCTGGGGACGGAAGCATTTTCTTATGAGCAGAGGTTGAGTAGGTTAGGCCTGTACTCATTGGAATCTAGAAGAATGAGAGGTGACCTTATGGAAACATATCATATTCTTAGGGGGCTTGACAGGGTAGATGCTGAGAGGTTATTTCCCCTTGTGGGAGAGTCTAGGACCAAAACAAGGACCGGGTGAACAATTGGGGAATTTCATTCAGTTAAAAGCTGTAGAAGAAACCTATGATAGTTTGGAATATCTGGATGAATGAAAGCACATTGTTTTAAAATAGATTAACTTCTCCCATTGGGTTTGTCCACTCAGAATTGGATTAAAGAACATGCTGTGAATATGTAGCCATTATTTGACTGTTAGATTATTCCCTTCATTATTTTTATTACAACTTTCTTTCTTTTTAAACTTTTAAAAATGAACACCAGCAATTTCCAAAGGGGAACTTCCTACTATAACATTGGTGGAAATTTGGAAGTAACTGTTTTGGCTTTTCAGAAAGTTTCTCTTTTCTGCTGAACTTATAATGGGGTATCAGGGAACCCCAGTGCAAATTCCACCCCAAATTCTACCGTGATGCTTCAAAAACCATTTTCGAAGATTGAATTGAAATTTTATGATAGTATAAGGGTAGTTCAGCATCGAATAGAGAATACTGTTTGCTAATTAATGTTCATTTCCAGGGAAAGTTATCAAAATCTTACCTACATTTCAAGGAATAGATGTGTAGTTGAAGGTTTGGGGAATTAGGTCACCATTACAAGAATGATCTGAAATATGAGAATCAAAATAACCTAGGCCAAGGAGTCTAACAAGACCCAAAAATACGATGATGATAGCATGAGATTCAAATCCGTGGCATCAAATTGCCCGGTGTCTTCAATGGGGAGCTACTACAACACCAGGCAAATACAATACAAAATGAACAGATGAGGTAAAGATCCCATGATGTAAATGGGAAGAACAGAAATAAAACTGCAACTATAGGCAATTGAAAACTGTTTTCATTTAGGGTAATAAAATAGGGATTAAAAATAAAAATAGCAATTGAAGTTGTCCTCAGTTATTGGAAATAGTAATATTTCTCTGCAGATGGTTGTGGTTTGGAACACAGCAAAAGTGAATCAGGATGGTGAAGTAATGGTGTTGGCAAAAGCTCACACTGAAGTCGACATTCAGGTGATGAAAATAGCTTCTTTTGATGACACCAGGTAAGACTCTCTACTTTTATATTGAATTTTCTCTCTCAAATTGTATTTCTCTCCAACCTTTCCCTGTAAGATGGCAATTAAATTTTTTCTCCTACAAGATGACATTGTTGTTTTTTCTCCCTACTCTGGCATAACTGATATGCAGATTAATTTCCCTGATCTCCAATTCAATTCAGTGTTGGGTTAAATGTTTGTTCATTGATTGGAAGCGGCATGTAGATTTGAGAGTGTACTGTGAATCTAGTTGGAATACTTATTACACAAAGAACATACAGCACAGAAACAGGCCATTCAGTCTGATTGGTGTCTGCTGGTGTTTATACGCTACACACGTCTCCTCTCTTTTCATCTCATCTGAATCTTTGAGCAAATCTTTGTATTCCCTTTCCTCTAATGCACTCATGTGGTTTCCTTTTGAAAGCATCTAAGCTATTCACCTCGGCCACTTCCCATCGTTGCAAGTTCCACATCTAACCACTCTGAGTAAAGACGTTTTTCCTTATTTCCCTACTGGCTTTGTTGGTAACTATCTTGTATTTATGGCCCCTAGTTCTGAATCCTATCAAGTGGAAACATTCACTCCACATCCACACTGTCAAACCCAATTATAGTTTAAAAGATTTTTTTGGGTACCTCTAAGCCTTATTTCCTAAAGAAAAGCCCCTGTCTTGTTCAAACTGCCCTGGTAGCTATAATCTTTCAGTTCTAGTACCACCCTTGTAAATTGTTTTTGCACTTCCTGTGGTAACAGGTATGGAGGCCAGGACTTTGTGCAGTGCGGCCTGACCAGGGTCACATGCTATTTTAATGTAACTTCATTACTTCTGAACTTTGCACCCCTAGAAATAAGTCCCAGTTCTTTATGAGCATTTTGAATTATTTTATTGATGCTATTATTGACTTGTTCACCTGTACCCCTGGATCCCTTTATTCTCGACCCCATTTAGTTTCTTATTTTCCGAGTGTAAATACAACCTGTGTGACACCATGTGACTGCACAATGATTGCTTTGTTTATTTGACAGGATGGTGTCATGTGGAAGAGATAATATTCGCCTGTGGCGTGTTCGAAGTCGGGCATTGCGATCTTGCCCAGTAAACCTGGGTGAATATCATTGTTTGGAATTTACAGATGTAGCGTTTGAAGAAGGGCATCTGGCTGACAAAGACCCTGCTGACCGAATGCTGTAAGGGTAAAAGTGAACAAAACCCAAAAAAATGTTTGATAAGATCAATTCCATGTCATCTAACTCATGTGGTGTTTTGAACTAATTTGACCAATCTTCCAGTGTATGTAGCATATTTTGCATCCTTTTAATGGGTTTTAAAACACATTTACACAAGGAACGAACATATGACCTCTCCAATTTCTTAACCATGTATCAAATAGTAATAAGAAGCAGCTTTGAAGAGCTTTCTTGTCAATTGGCAAGCAGGGATTGTCAAGGCTTGGCCTGTATCATGTTAAGATTTTTATTGGTTTCAATGCCCACTCTAAAAAGTAAATATTTCAAACAAATTTGAAGGTTGCCATGTTAAACTAAATTTGTAGATTAAGGTGTTAAAGCCAATAAAAGATGCAAAGAATGGTGTGAGACTAGTGGTTGAACTGAATGTTTTGTATGGAATAAAGATAGAAGCTGTAATTATAAGCACAGCTACATTCTGAGGATCACAGCAATTTGGAAACGAGATTAAGATTCTGAATGTTTACTCTCTTACAGAAATATACCAAGGGTATATTGAAGTTTAGGAACAGAAGAAATGGGGTAGATATTTATCATCATCACTTTGGTGGAAATCTGCCGGAACCAATAACCTGCCTTTCATAAAATGTGTTTTGATATTTATTTTGTTGATTTTCAATGGAATCGGTTACAGATAGCTGCTCTGCCCCACCATATTACCACCTGAGGGTGAAGATGGAAATTTACCCCAGACACAACTTGTCACCTCACAATTTTCTTTCCTCAATAGCAGTACCTATTTTTTTGGAGAGGGGGAAATGCAAAACTTCATCTTGCATATCTCATTATCCAAGAGACCAAAATCCAGTAGAAATTGGCTAATTCTGTGCAAGCCAGTGATCACACATGAGCGCTTCCTGTTCCTACGGCTCAGCTACAAGAAAAACTTGTTGACCCATCATGAGATCCTGGATTAATTTGGTGTTTTTATAGGAAAGAAAACTGAGGGAAATAAAATAGGAATAGCAACAATTGATTTTTAAGACTGTGATTTGGAGGACCACGAGTGAAAGGGTTTAATAGAGATGGGATTCATATTCTTGAATCAAGGCTGACACCTGTGGCCAATGAAGTCACACTTAGACTTTCGGACCCTGTCTATTTATGAAGTAAATGGTGTCCTAAATGAACATTATTCTGATTTAATTTAAACTTCTTGATTTTTGACCTTTTGAAAATGTTGATTTTTTTGAAATTATGAATTGATTTAATGCAATTATTTTCATGTTGTTCATCCAGGATACTTTGACAATCATGTCTTTTTCAACTATTGATAAGTTCATTTGCTTGGTGACTCTGCCAAGGTTGTCAGCACTCCTTCTTTTGCTATCAGCTGTGGCTCAGTTGTTAACTATCTCGCCTCTTGAGTCAGAAGGTCATGTGCTCGAGTCTCACTACAGAGATTTGAGCACAAAATATATAGGCTGACATTCCATTGCAGTATTGAGCGAGTGCTGCACTGTTGGAGGTGTTGTCTTTTTGATAAGACATTAAACCAATGCTGTCTGTCCTGTCAAGTTGACATGAAAAAGCTTGTGCTCTTGTATAGTAGGCATTTCCTACTATACAAAAGCGAATATTTAGTTTGCTGCAAAATGCACTGGGACATCCTGAGGTCATGAAATGCCCTATAGAAATGCAAATCTTTCATCCTTCATTAGTCAAGTTGGGACATTAGATGTGGTAACCAATCCGAATATGAACAATGCATTTATTTCTATTATTTTGCACATTTGCAGCTTTGCATGCAGTAAAAGTGGGCACATCATCGAAATCGACTATAAAAATGTTGTGATTAAGAATGCACGTCGCTTGTTTCCCTCACAGCAAAAGCATTCACACCAACGGGAAATGGTTAATTCAGGTAAGAAGCTACATTTCTGCACAAACTTAATTTATCTGCAGCTTTGTGTGCAGGATTGCAAGTAAATGCAACTTCACAAAATAAATGTGAATTAATGCATTGAAATTATTGGAAAATTGGTCCATTGTAGCAGTATAGCTGTGTTTTGTACTGAAATTGTCACTTCCATTATGCAAAATCCAAAGGCTATTCCACTGAAGGACTAAAATGTGTTTTGATTGTTCATGATGGAGTGATGGGATAGAGGTTTGATTTCTTTCCCACTCTAACTGAGAAGAGTTGGTGATTCCTACTGTTAAGAGGACTGAATTATGATGATGAGCTAGAAGGAATTTAAATTTCCCTGTTCAAAAGGGTGAAATTGAAGGAATGCCAAAAGCATTGAGCAAAAAAAGGAATCTGGAGCGCCATTTAAAATTAAATCTTAATGTGTGAAAAGGAAATGAAAGAATAAACGGGTGTTATGACCCTAGACCAGATCCCCAAGTTTTTGGTACAATCAGTTAGGAACCAGTAAATTTTGCTAAAGTTTGAGATTCAAGACATTTGTGAAGAGAATAAAGGCACAAGATTCCATGGGTTTTGAACAAATAAAATAAGCTTTACAAGGTCAGAAAGATAAAACAATTTGCAATATCTATCTTATGTTCTAACATTCAGGATTAATATAAGGTACATGTGAATTAACAGGCAAACTGGTTGAGCACACCACACTGCAGAATCGATGACCAATGCGACGTAGACCGATTCTGTGGATTTCTCAATAATCCACCCAGACGTCAGTAAACACAGAGTTAACCAATCTCGTTGAAGCTCTGCCTCTGTCATGAGGGATTCCAGTCTTCACCTTCAAAGATCTTGCCTTGGAATTCTCTCCAAAAATCGCTCCAAGTCAGGCAGCCTCAACAACAGCCCACTCTGAAGGGTTTCATTCTTGCCTCCCAAGACTCCGTTCCTCTGGATTCGTGAGTCTGCACTGCAGCACTAACTCACAAGCACAATCTCAGCTCTTTGGCTGCACGAAGCAGAACACTATTCCAAAGGGGTATTTTTGTCCCAACAGCCCGCAGCACAGAATCACCAACCTTCTGCTGCTGTCTTCAATCTCCAGGGCGTCTTCTGAGCTCCAGTTACTTAGTCTGCCAGCCCCAGCCCTTTTGCTACTGGGAGCTTTTTCTTCGTGTCCTGTCCTCTGTCCTGTCGATCTTGAAACTAGGTTTCTGCCACACACAAAGCCATCATTTCTGCAAATGATGCTGCTAACAAACCTAAACATAATGTAGTTTACTCTTCCTCTTGGTAACAGGTTGATGTCAGGAAGCATTGCACACACTGATCAGTATCAGATGGTGATAGCGGAGACAAAGACTTTGGAATAGCTCACAGTGTGATTAGCTTCCTTGTTGGGACGGACCACAGATTTGTATCATAATATGAACTTCGTAGGTCAAAGTTCTTCATTTGTACTTACCTTTTGAGTGTTTTCAGCCTGTTAGGTCTATCTCGAAAAAGAATTGATCATTGTAATGCACCTTGAAATCCAGCAGGTGGTGCTTTTTTGCACTTAATATCTTAATGCGAATGGGGCATAATTGCATTAATCGACTCAAGATGATTCTCTCTGTATCTCAGAGATGATGTATAATTTAAAATAAAACCTAAGGCTTTGAGTGTAAAGCTTCAGAAAATAAGTTAAAATCTGATGGTTTGAAAAGTGGGATCTGCAGGCTACATGTCAATACACAAGATGTAATGGATTTTCCATTTGTCTGGGATCTGTTCTGTGACTGTCCTCCATTGTAATAAAAATGTATGTTACAGAAATATTTCAAATCCTCTGTACATTTAGTTATGAATTCCTCATTTGATAATTTGTGATTCATTCTCTATATTATTGTATTCTATAAATAGTTGGTAATCCCCATCATCTAGGCCCCTATATAAGTCTCTCAGAGTGGGCTTTCCATTTCCACAGAAAAATTATCAAACTTATGGCGTGTTCTTCCTTTGCTGCCTAACTATGAATTGTAGCAACATGCAGACATTAGCTTAAATGGTGCAAGAAAAGTTAGGAGGAAACATACATCCATTTTAATAATATTTTGATCTGTCTCAAGTTTAGAATTTGTGTTTTTATGATAATCTTTCAGACATGTAAAATTAGTATGCTAAATAATATTTTTTTTAAATTCCAGGTGCTGGTATTGCCATCAATAGTATTAGTGTTTCTGCTGCTTTCTGTGCCACAGGATCTGATGATGGTTACTTGCGTCTCTGGCCTTTGGATTTCTCCACTGTCTTTCTTGAAGCAGGTGACTTGCTATCTTTACTTCATCTAGCAGTTTTGCTGTGGATCTGTACAAATTATTGTAAATGCACATTGATTTGTCAAGTTCAGTCTTTTCTCCCCCATCTTCTCTTCCTGTGCATTGTTCCCGGTATTGGAACAGCCAGGCAATTTGCTTCCCAGCTTGTGCTTAGCCATCCATAAGACAGTTGTTTAGGGATTGCCAAAGTTTAGATTGCACAATATAAGCTAGCCTGTGTAGACTCTTCTTGGTGAAGGAAATGTTAGCATAATTGATGAGAAAACTGATATAGGGCAACACCTGTTGGAGGCTGAAAACAAGAACATTTGCATGTATTCATGGCTGATGAGTTGTTTGTAGAAAGGCAAGAAGCTGCTGTTGGAACTCTGAATTTCCTGGAGCCATAATTGAATAGGGTTTCATGAGTGTCCATGTTGCAATCAGCGAGCTGGTGGCAATGCACTCACACAGCTCATGTCAAGTTTTGTTGCTCAGTATACCGTTCAGAAGATGTTCCTGAAACCTGGTTTTACCGAGGAAGGGTTGAAGTTCACACTTGTCAGTTGTCATAATGAGCAAGTAATGACTATCCTCCCTGACAAGGAAGAATTAATTGGGTTCTCAACTCCAAGGTGACTTTGCTAGTATTGGAAGTTCAGAACATCTTAACCAAATACCTGAATCAGGCAGTTCTGCATGTTTCAAGGCCTGTTGGAACATGGGACAGTAAATCCATCACTTGAGGCTGGAAGTTTTTCTGAATCAGCTCCAGAGAATCCTATATGCCAGTGTTCTAACAGATGGTCTAGTTCTAGCTTGAAAATCTGTGGGAAGAGTCTAGTGCTTTCTACTGATAAGCTGTGCAGTTTTAGCCTCAGTAAGACTCCTGTGCATACTTGGAGATGTCTAAATCTTGGGTTAACCAAACTGTACCGTGCAAACTATTTCTTATGGTAATAGTGTATCAAGTAAACATAAAATCTACAGGAGTATATTACTCATTATCCTGGGAATGCTTCTTCTCAGGTCAGACAGCCATCTGATCGGAAAGGAAGCAGGTATGAAAATTGGCTTCTGATATATTTTGTTCTTGACATTGATGGTAAAATGCCTTTTACCCCTTGCTTTAAAAAAAAAGCACTATTGTATTTTTTTTAAAGTCAGTTTTGAAATTTCAGTATGACATAAATTCATAAATAAATGACTGATTGTACAGAGTTACTTAATTCCTGCATCTATCTATAGAGCACGAAAGTGGTGTCAGCTTTGTAAACATCGACCCTAATGGACTGAAAGTGCTTGCAGCAACCACTACAGGTAACCTAGGATACCTGGATATACCCAGCAGAGGTTATACCACACTAATGAGATCACATACAAACAGAATTCTGGCTTTCTCAGTGGATGGAATAAGGAGACATCTTGTTACTGCATCTGAAGACTGCACCATCCGTTTGTGGGACCTAGATTCTATGCAACAGGTGTGTATGGTCAGGTTGGAGGATGAAGGATTGTTATTTTAAAGAAGTACTGAGGGTCTATCTTTGTATGTTTATTTGGAGGGTTCCCATTTGGAAAAAATACCTATTTCTAAAATCACTTTATTATTTTTACTTCTTGTAACTGATCTCTTAGGCTTTTAAATATACCAAAACATTAAGAAAAGATTTACTAGGATGTTGCTGGGTCTTAAGGAGTTGAGTTACAGGGAAAGATTAAACAGGTTAGGACTTTATTCCTTGGAGCGTAGAAGGATGAGGGGAGATTTGATAGAAGTTTACAAAATTATGAGGGGTATAGACAGAGTAAATGTGAATAGGCTCTTTCCACTTAGATTAGGAGAGATAAACACGAGAGGACGTGGCTTTAGGGTGAAAGGGGAAAGGTTTAGGGGGAACATTAGGGGGAACTTATTCACTCAGAGAGTGTGGAACGAGCTACCATCTGACGTGGTAAATGCGGGTTCACTCTTAAGTTTTAAGAATAAATTGCATAGATACATGGATGGGAGAGGTCTGGAGGGTTACAGACTGGGTGCAGGTCAATGGGATTAGCGGAATAATATTTCGGCACAGACTAGAAGGGCCAAATGGCCTGTTTTCTGTGCTGTAATGTTCTATGGTTCTATGAAATGGGCCTATAGCCTAAATTTTGGTTGCAATTCCTTTACATAGCTACATGATCTGCAAAATAATAAAATTACTGTTGTATGTTGCTCTATAGTGAGTTCTCTGAGAGATGTGTTTCTTGAAACATTTTATATATCTGTTTTTTTTCTCCCCCCCTTCACTTTTTTCCTCCCACTCCAAAACAAAAATAGACACTCAATCTCTCCCAAAAAAGGATTGTACTCTAAGTAATTTTGTGTCACTCTGCATCTTTGTGTTTTTGATTTGTGTAGAGTAGGTTGAGAGAGAGGATTTGTTTAAATTCAAAGGAATATATTTACTTAAATATCATGTTAATGTGGTTGTTTTGTAACTGAATATATGTTTTTCTGATTAATAGTTATATGACTTTGTAAGTGCTGAAGAGACTCCGTGTGCTGTGACATTTCACCCTACACAGCAGATTTTTGCTTGTGGATTCAGCAGTGGAGTAGTAAGAATTTTTAATGTGGGGAATTCCAGTCTCCTGACTGAACAGAGGTGAGTGCTGAATTCTATAGCAATATGTTTTAGGTTTATGAACTTTAAAAAAAAAATTCAAAACCTATTTTGTACAATCCAGTGTTAAACCTGTTCGCATAATTTGCTGTGGAATGGATGAATCAACAAGGGAGTTGAGGGTTAAGGGAGGTGGACAGGAAAGTGGGGGTTGAGGCCACAATCAGATCAGCCATGATCTTAACAAATGGCGGAGTAGGCTCAAGGGGCTGAATGGTCTACTCCTAATTCTTGTGTTCTTGTGAGTGAGGTTTCAGTTCCAAGTTTTGCTGATATTCCATGTGTGGTCTCCAGGCAGCACAGAGGACAGGTGATTGGACTTGTGTTTTCCCCCAAAGGAGAGTATATGTACAGTGCTGGGTCTCTGGGTTCGTTGGCTCTGTACAATGCAACTGAGGAGGATCACCATGTTATCAGGATCTTGGGTAAGTTACACTGTTTCGATTCAGCTGATAACTACTTAAGCACTTGCAGCACATTCCAGTGGCCAGTGTCTAAATTGCAGGGTTAACTGATAGTTGATGTGGGATGTTTGTGAGGAGAGGTTTGGAGGGAAGCCTAGGAAAGAGTTGAATGGATATGGATTTCACAAGTAACTGGGTGCCATGTTCCCTGAGACCAAAATGGCTGCTGTCCCATAACTGCAGCCAATGATTTTCTTACATCATTGGACTTAAATTTACTTAAACAAAATTCAGAGAGCAGGAAATAATGGGATAGAAACTGAAGAAAGTTCATCTTCTTAAACCAGACAAGGGAACAAATTTTCTTCCAGCACTTTGGACATAAAGCATTGCAACATTACTTACATTATAATTGTGAAAACACTTTAAAAGCACTTAATTAGCTGAAAAGCACTTTGAAATACCTGGGGCTGTCAAACATGCAGTATATCAGTGCAAGTCCTTTCTTTATTGCTTGAGTGCACTGTTACCTCTGGATACCCCAAAGATCTACGCTTGGCCCCCTCCCATTTTATAATGGCATGCTGCCCATTGGCAATATCATCTGAAAATATGACATTAGGTTCTGCATGTACACTCCGATACCCAGTTCTACTTCATTAGCACCTCAGTCAACCTTTACACTGTTCCTGATTGATCTCACTTCTTGTCCTGGATGAGCAGACATTTCCTCTAAGTACTGAGAAGACTGAAACCATTGTCTTCAAACTCACCATAAACTGTTCCCTAGCCACTGACTCCATCCCTTTGTCTGTTGCCTGAGGTGAAACCAAACCGTTTGCAAATTTGGCATCCTATTTGAGACGAGCTTCTGACCATGCTCTTTCGCCAAGACTGCCTGTTTCCACCTCAATAACATTGCCTGTCTCTGCCCCTGTCTCAGCTGATCTGCTGCTTAAAAACCTCATCTCTGCCTTTGTTACCTCTAGATTTGATGATTCTAATGTTATCCGGGCCATCCTTGCATTTTCCTCCGTAACTTGAACTGATCCGTAACCACTGCCTGTGTTGTAACTCACAACAAATCCCACTCAACCATCACCCCAATGCTCGTGAACTACGTTGACTTCTGGTCTGGCAATCCCTTTGATTTTAAAATTTTCAACCTTCTTTTCAAATCCCCCCGAGGTCTTGTCCCTCCCTATTGCTGTAGTCTTCTCCAGCTCTAAAGTCCTCCAAGATCTCTGAGCTCCAATTCTGGCCTCTTGTGCATCTCCAGTTGCTGCAACCGTTGACAACTTTGTCTCCAGTTGCCTGAAACCTAAGTTCTGGAATTCATTCTCTAAAGCTCTCAGCCTCTCTAACTCTCTGGGTGTCCTTGTGCATGAATAGCTGAAAGCTAGTATGCAGGTACGACAGGTAAATGGAAGGCAAATGGAATTTTGGCATTTATTGCTAAAGGAATAGAGTATAAAAATAGAGAAGTGTTGTTGCAACTGTACAAGGCATTGGTGAGACCACACCTGGAGTGCTGTCCACACTTTTGGTCCCCTTGAGTAAGGAAGTAGTTGCATCGGAGACGGTTCAGAGGAGGTTCACTAGATTAATTCTAGAAATGTGGGGCTTGTCTTATGAGGAGAGATTGAGCAGTTTAGGCCAATACTTGCTAGAGTTTAGAAGGATGAGAGGAGAGCTAATTGAGGCATATAAGGTGCTAAAGGGGATGGACAAAGTAGATGTGGAGCAGATGTTTCCCCTTGTGGGGCATTCTAGATTGAGAGGCCATAGTTTTAGGCTAAGGGGTGGTAGATTTAAATCAGAGATGAGGAGGAATTACTTTTCACAAAGGGTCGTGAATCTGTGGAATTCACTACCTCAAAGTGCAATGGATGCCGGGACCCTGAATACATTTTAGGAGGAGATAGACAGATTTTTAATTAGTAATGGGTTGAAAGGTTATGGGGAGAGGGTGGGAAATTGAAGTTGAGACCGAAATGAGATCAGCCATGATCGTATTGAATGGCGGGGCAGGCTCGAGGGGCTGAATTGTCTACTCCTGCTCCTAGTTCTTATGTTCTCTCTCCTCCTTTAAGACACTTTTTTAAAACTTACCTCTTTGCTGCCCTAATATCTCTTTAAGTGGTTCAGTGTCAAATTTTGTTTGAAAGAGCTCTTGTGAAGTGCCTAGGTACGTTACTATGCTAAAGGTGCAATATCATTGCAAACTAGGGATGTTGTTAGAGGAATGGGATTGCTTAGATCAAATCTCAGTGGAGTTCGTCAACTTTCTGTCCATTTAAATAAATTGGATGAAAAATTAAGAGTTGGGTCCTCCCTGCCAGATTTTCAATTATGTTCTCTTTAAACAATACTTTGCTTCCAAGAGCTAGAAGGAAAATTTGCCTCATGTGTTCATATAGTGAAAAAGGGAAACAGAAACAGAATTACCTGGAAAAACTCAGCAGGTCTGGCAGCATTGGCGGAGAAGCAAAGAGTTGACGTTTCGAATCCTCATGACCCTTCAACAGAACTGATTTTTCTTTACAATGAGAGGGTTGAAATATAAGCTGGTTTAAGTGGACGGCGGGGTGTTGTTGTAGGGGCAAGCAAGCAGTGATAGGAGCAGATCATCAAAAGATGTCACAGACAAAAGATGTCACAAATATCCTTATAATAACATTTTTGATGATCTGCTCCTATCACTGCTTGCTTGTCCCTACAATAACACTCCGCTCTCCACTTCTCTCTCCACCACCCCCCACGTTAAACACCTTAAACCAGCTTATATTTCAACCCTCTCATTGTAAAGAAAAATCAGTTCTGTTGAAGGGTCATGAGAACTCGAAACGTCAACTCTTTTCTTCTCCGCCGATGCTGCCAGACCTGCTGAGCTTTTCCAGGTAATTCTGTTTTTGTTTTGGATTTCCAGCATCCACAGTTTTTTGTTTTTATCTTAGTGAAAAAGGGAGATGGTTTTCTGACCTCATTGTACAATCAAAGCTGTGTGTGCCGAAAGATGCTTTAATCTTTATCTAAATTGTTGTAGTTACTATGTGTACACTATTCTTCCAGGTAATGTTGTGGCAAGAGGCAGTCATCATGGTCCAGATGCACTGACAGTGAGCAGTGATAGCCGTTACTTGGCTTTTGTGGGCCCATCTGAATACATAGTCACTGTGATGGATGCTCGCTCACTAGATGAGGTAATCTACCATACTTCACCAGAGCAATTTTATCCTGATAATAACATTTACAGGCCTGGTAAATGAATTTTTTTTTCCTGAGTGCAAGTTTCTTGTGCTTTAAATGTTCTTGTGCTACAAGTTATTTGTAGCTCCAAATGGCTGGGTAGACCTTCTCCCTCCTCCTCCCCCACTGTTTCAGCCAATGTTAATCCAGCCTCTAGGAAGATAAAAACAAGAAATTGCCAGAACACCTCAAGTAGTGGCAGTTCAAAGGGTGACCTGTATTTAATTAATACAGTCAGAATTAGAGGGGTGAAAACTTGAACAATAGATGACCCATCTCTTAACTTGTGGTAGAACCGGGCGGTCGATATTTACCTCAATAAAATGTTTAAATTATGCATGTAGTTCCCAGATGAAAATAAGCTAAAAGCAGTTTGTAAGTGAGGGAGTTTCTTGATGAACCCAGCAAGTCTGGAAGAGTGGGTCATTAACTCCATTAGAGGTATAAATTATTAATGTGGGTCTCAGAATCAAAAGGTTTGGTTTTAAAGGTAACAGGTAGTTTACATTTCTGTTTGGAACATCCCAAGTATGTCACATTGCCATGGAGATGACCTGTTGGGATTAGGGAGGTTCCCTTGTTTAATTTATCTCTGTGTATGCTGACAGGAACAAGCAACTCAGTTTGGGAACAGACAGAGACAGTCGCAGCTCACTGAATGAAGGAGCAAAAAGATAATGTTAGCCAGTTCTGCACCTTAAGCAGAGAAAATACTAACTTTATCGTTCACAACATAGAATACGGGTGGGAGTTTGAGTTCAGTTTGGAGACTGAGTTCGTTAGGGAAAAAGAGGCTGGAAGATTTGCCTAACTTGGAGCTAGAGGAAGCAATCAGCAGTAACCCTCATAGTAAAACAAGCAGTTCAGCCTGGAATCTGCCAAAAGGTATGGAACACCTGTAGATTGGAGTTATTAGAAACAAGGGTGTTTTAGGAATTGACGTTCAGGCTTGAGCTGAAAAGTCCTGGACCTTAACAACGGAGCTGTGGAAAAGTTTAGAGTTGGTCCCAAGAAAGTGTATAATCTTCAAGAACCTTATAAGTAGCCAACAATTTTCTGGGGGGGACATTGGGAAAAGGGGGAGGTTCAGTTAAAGAGTTTAGCTGAAAGTATATGTGGTTGTCTTTTATTGTGCTTTCCAATGTAAAGTATAGGTAGTTATCTGTGATAGTGTTTATTTAGTAATGCTTACTTGATTCTTGTATAATAAAATTCATTTGTTTTAAGCCTTGGAATCCTGTGACTTACTCCTTTCAGTAGATAATAGGGATTTCAAATTATTCAAGTGTCAAATGGTCTCTATGAGAATGGTAACTGTACGGCTGGACAACTTTAACTTCAGGCCATTAGTGACTGTCCCCTCTTCCCCCCCCCGATTCACCCAATTGATAAGTTCCCAACCATGGGGAATGGTGACCCCATTGAAGATCAAGGTGCAATGGCTAAGTCTTCTCTTGCAGAAGGTCAGCAGCTTACTTTTATGTGTGATGGTTATTACCTACCATTTATCAATCCAATTAGGAGATTATCTAGGTCCTAGTGACATTTACTCCTTTTTTCTGAGGAGTTGTGAACGGATCTGAACACAGATACCATCAGCAGATTGTCCCACTCCTGTCCTTATGACTGTAGGATGATCATTAATGAGATAGCTGAAGAAGCTTCCTTGAGGAACTCCAGCAATGATATACTATGGGGCTATGCTGGCTGGCCTCCAGCAACCAATGCGGTCTTCCTTTGCATCAGACCTGCCTCCAGCCACTGGCACATTTTTTTTTGAGTGCTGCTTTTATATAGAATGCAACTTTTTTTTTCTTGTGGCATTTAGCTCTTGCATCCATGCCTGGATCAAGACTGTGATGAGTTCTGGGACCAAGGGTTCTGTCAGAATCCACCCTGAGTATCAGGTTATTCTTGAGTAGTTGTCACTTGATGGTACTGCTAATGACTGGAAAGAGGCCATTAGGACAGTTATTGTCTTTTTATCTTTTTTCGTGGATAGGACATAACTAGGAAATTTCCTATATTGTCAGGTAAGTGCCTGTATCAAAGCTGTACTGGAACAGTTGGACCTGGAGAGCGGTTATCTGTTGTGAACAGACCTTCATTACTACAGTTAGGATATTGTCGAGACCCATCGCATATACTGTGTCCGGCATTGTTAGCATCCCCTTAATTTCTTCTTGTGGGTTAAACTGAATTGTTCTGACATGGGCATCTACGATGGCTGAAACCGCAGCAGGAGCCAGAGTAGGATTAGCCACTTGGCTGAAGACACTGCAACTTTTGCATTCACATGCTGGGCTCCACCATGGTCAAGGGTAGAGATGTTCATTCAGCTGCTGCTTCCTGCTTGATTGTCCACCACCAATCTCAATTGAATATGGTAGCACTGGGAGCTTTGCTGTCATCTGTTGTTTGTGCCATTGCATAGCTACTGTAGATCAAGGTGTATAAGTCAACACAGCAGATAAGACGACCCAATTTTTTTTAACACAATGCATATTTAGACTTATGCTCGGTGTGTAAGTTGACCCCCCCCCATTTTCAGCCAATAAATGCATCTTTAGGCTATACTCCCATTAGGAGTTGGCTTTAAATTTTCAGCTCAGAGATACATATTTAGGATTATACTTGCCTTATAAGTTGGTAATGCCCAAATACACTGCCTCACACTTTCAGATTAAATTCTATTCACTATTTCTCTGCCCACTCAACCAAACCATTGGGATCAAGGAGGTAATATGGGCTGTGTTGTCAAGAAGATGCACAAGAGCTTAAGACATGCCCACACAGCAGACTGTGCATAGTGACTGACTAACAGATATGGATACTCCTGCACCAATACTGACAGTTTATGTTTTATACTTGTATAAGTTGACCTCCGTTTTTGAAAGGGTTTTTCAAAGCTTCAAAGGTCGACTTATATGCTGTGGCCTTCAGTATGCCTATGATCTATTTTTAATATACAGGTGCAGAAAGTGAGATCCTGTGGGATACAGGGGAAGGTGTCAGGTTGGATCCAAAATTAGCTCAGTGGCAGGAAACAAAGGGTAATGGTCGATTGATGTTTTTTGCAAATGGAAAACGGTTTCCAGTGGTGTTCCACAGGGCTCAGTATTGGGGCCCTTGCTGTTTGTTGTATATATTAATGAGTTAGACTTAAATTTGAGAGGCATGATTGGGAAATTTGCAGATGACACAAAAATTGGCTGTGTAGTTGATAGTGGAGAGGATAGCTGTTGACTCTAGAATAATATTAATGGTTTGGTTGAGTGGGCAGAGAAGTGGCAAATGGAATTCAATCTGATAAAGTGTGATGTAATGCATTTGGGGAGGGCAAACCAAGCAAGGAAATACTCAATAAATGGGTGGACTGAGAGGGGTTGAGGAAGTGAGACACCTTGGAGTGCATGTCCACCGGCCCTTGAAGGTGGCAGGACTGGTGGATATGGTGGTAAGGAGAGCATTTAAAATGCTTTCCTTTATTGGGTGAGGTATTGAATGCAAAACAGGGGATGTGATGATGGAACTTTATGAAATGCTCGTTAGGGCACAGCTGGAATTTTGTGTGCAGATCTGGCCACATTACAGGAAGGACATAATTGCTCTGGAGAGAGTGCAGAGGAGATTTACAAAAATGTTGCTAGGGCTTGAAAATTGCAGCAATGAGGAAAGATTGGATAGGCTAGGGTTGTTTTCCTTAGAACAAAGGAGGCTAATGGGTGACCTAATTGAGGTGTACAAAATTATGAGGAACATAGATAGGGTAGACGGTAAAGACTTGTTTCCCCTAGCTGAGGGGTCAATTACCAGGGAGCATAGATTTAAGGTGATTGGTAGAAGGATTAGAGGGGACATGAGGAAAAGCTTTTTCATCCAGAGGGTGGTGGGCATCTGGAATTCACTGCCTAAGTTGGTGGTTGAGGCCGAAATGCTCAGCTCATTTAATAGGTACCTGGATCTGCATCTGAAGTGCTGTAACCTATAAGTGGGATTAAAATGAGTGGCTAGTTTCTTTTTTCTCTTTTTGACCGGTGCAGATATGATGGGCTGAATGCACTGTAACTTTTCTATGGTAGCCCTATGTGGTAGCTTAACTATATTAATTACTCATTCAAAGGTATGCCCAGTGCTACTCCTTGCATACCATTCTGCACTGGACCTGGTGGTGTTCCTTTTTCAATCCATGCTGCGCTGGGTAACTCTTCTGGCTTGGTGGTGATCAAGAACTGAGGAATTTACTGGCCCCTGAATTTACATATTGTGGTGATATATAATTCTCATGGCGATGGTCCACAGTGCCTCACGGATGCCCAATTTTGGGTTGTTGGATCTGTCCTTAGATGGTCCATTTAGCACAATGGCAGTACCAAGCTATGCAGTGAAAGATACCCTCATGGTGGAAACAAGACATGATCTCTATGAGGACTGTGTGCACACTTCTACCAATGCTCTCGTGGACTGGTGTGTCTGATGTTCTATTAAAAGTAAGGTCAGGTACTTCCTTGTGTTGGATTTGCATGACCTCACTCAGGCTCAGTCTTGTAGGGTTCAGTCAGCAATTAGTGGTGGCTCTACCAAGCTGCTTTTAGTGGTGCATTCCCTTATCCTGTAGAATTATTTCAATCAACTGATTATTCTGTAAAGTATATGTAGAAACTGTTAGCATATGTTATTAATTCTTGCGTTGCATCTAAATTTTCATTCACTAAACGTGACAGAACTATCGCAGTGAATGTTTGCAACAGAGGAGAAAAGCTGCTTCAGCCACCATCTGCAACATGCATTAAAGCAAACATGGTCAAATCAGTGATTAGAAATAGTTAACCCCATTGAAAGTGTGCACAATTCAGGTTTCACTGGTAATGTGAAACTTCTACTTTAAACAAGCCTTGCCATTGTTTGTTGGGTAGTTTATGGATGGCACTTTTTAAAATTCATTTATGAGATGTAGGTGTTGCTGGCTAGGCTAGCATTTATTGCCCACTCCTAAATGCCCTTCAGAAGCTGGTGGTGAGTTTACTTCTTGAACCGCAACAGTCTATGTGCTGTTAGGGAGGAAGTTCCAGGATTTTGACCAGCGACAATGAAGGAACAGTGGTATATTTCCAAGTCAGATTGTGAGTGGCTTGGAGGAGAAATTCCAGGTGGTGGTGTTCCTTTGTCCTTCTACGTGGTTGTGGGTTTGGAAGATGCTGCAGTACATTTTGTAGATAGCTCACATCGCTGCTACTGTGCGTCAGCGGTGGAGGGTGTGAAAGTTTGTGGATGGGGTGCCAGTCAAGCGGGCTGCTTTGTCCTGGTGTCAAGCTTTTTGAGTGTTGTCGGAATTGCACTCATGCAGGCAAGTGGAGAGTATTCCATCACACTCCTGACTTGTGCCTTGTAGATAATGGACAGGATTTGGGGAGTCAGGAGGTGAGCTACTCGCCACAGGATTCCTAGCCTCTAACCTGCTCTTGTAGCTATAGTATTTATGCGGTCATACTCCCAGGGTGTGACAACTACAATAGGGGTTTTTCTGTACCAGCTACATTGTAATAGCAGCAAGGGTCTATTTTCAACTATACCTTTTTTCCTGTAGATAATGCTTGTTGATGTCAGTATTTTGGACCTGGAGACAACCACCCTTGACACTGCTGTCAAAGTCTGCTATCCATCTGCTGCAATCAGCCAGCTGCTAGTGACTACCTCCTCTAATAAGATACTGTGGCTGAACGCAAGGACTGGGAAACTGATTCGAGAGGTATGTATCTGATGATGAGGGCATTTCTTAGTAAAACCTGTAAAGTTAGGTGGTACTTACTACAATTACAATTGTAGCACTGCATTAATGGGTTACTACAGTTTAAGATGCAACAAAGTTCTTATCAAAGATTTGAAAAATATAGTCCTATATTTAGAATTCTTAAATATTTATTTACAGTTTCCTGATGGTTTAGCTAGTTAAGGCAGTGAGTAATTGTCACACACAGACAAGAATATCCTAGATTCAGTCCCTGAGCCGTACTAAGTTAGCTGACCTCAGTCAGGTTGAGCTTTGCAAGTGTCCTTCATATCAGTTTAGATTTATTTTAAATTAAAATGTTGGGTTTTCATTGTGCTAAGTTGGCAATTTAATTGTTTGGTTACATGTTTTAAGCTGTTGGCCACAACCTGTACTACTTTGATTTACGTCAGACATCTTCTCTTCCTTGGTCAATGCTAATACCTTCTTTAATAATCTGAGTGTGGGAATAATCATTTGATATCGGATGAATTATTGCAGGCTCCAAACCAGGAACTTAGTGGAGTATAGTAGACATGCTTATTCTCTTGGTGTTTTACAGAAAATATACCCTTTGCTTTGCACTAATTGGACTTTTTGTTCCAATAGGTTTGTAATATACACAAAACGGTCTCTTCATCTTTAGCTGTGAGTGAGGACATTCGGTATCTACTGACCACTGGAGAGAAGGTCATTAAAATCTGGGATTACCATATGAAACAAGATATTAATTTCCAGGTATGAAATTCCAATGTTAATATTTTTTGAGCAAGTTAGACCAACATATTACTTCAGTACCAATACACAGTGAAACCTGAGTTTAGTTTAACATCTCATTCATGCTGATGCATTAAGTTAGAAGAAAAAATAAAAAAAGAACTGATTCTTTAAAAATTTGATTTCCCACTTTTGTTTTCTTCTCCCCCCCAACCCCCACCCCCACAAGAAATATCTTGATATATGTCATCCAAAGCTAAAAGGATAGGTCAGAGTCAAATTTTTGGACACTTATCATTGCTACTTTGTGTGTCATCAAGAGCTTTGCTGTAGTGATTTGGTGTGACCTCTGATTTTTGACTGTCTCTCTGCCTATAATCAGAACTGAGATTGTCATCTCACTGTTAGGATCTGGGGAAGCATGGTGGCGATCACCCTTCTAGTATACCATGATGGAGTTCCATTACCACTGTAGGGCCCTGGGAGTACTTTACAGGGAGGGGGAACATGGATCGCAGTTAAATCCCCTGATGGAATTATGCCTAGTCATTCAAAGTTACTGTTTTGAGATATATTTCAATTATGTTTCTACGTGTTATGCATTTGTAGCTTTCTTAACGTCAAAATGCATCTGAAAGACAGTTAACTGTAAATTGAAGCAATTTTTTCTAGCTTTGTGTAAATCATTGGCAAGGGGAAATGTTCATCAGTCAATTTTAAGTGAAAAATCAGTAAAAATCTGAAATGTCCCTTGATGGCAGTGCAGTACATGCTATAATTCTAAACCTTGTAAACTACCAAAGTTCTCTGTTCAGTCTCTAGTCTGTGTTGAGCTGCCTCATATCAGCCAAGACAGAATTGTTGGTATCACTACTGGACTTAATTTCATTAGGATCGGAAAATTTAAAAAAAAAAAGTTGCCACGCTTCCACTAATGTTTGTCCAATAACCACAGCTGAAAAGTATATGTTCAAGCTCAGAGCTGGCAGGGTTATTTGGTTGTGGTGCTTCGCACAGTTGAATAGCATTTCAACACACTGTCTAGGTCCACATGTGAAGAGTGGGCACTTGGGCTGAGTTTTTATTTATTCATTCATGGGATGTGGGCTTCACTGGTTCGGCCAGCATTTATTGCCCATCCCTAGTTGCCCTTGAGAAGGCGGTGGTGAGCTGCCTCCTTGAACTGTTGCAGTCCATGTGGTGTATTTACACCCAAAGTGCTATTAGGGATGGAGTTCCAGGATTTTGACCCAGCGACAGTGAAGGAACAGCGATATATTTCCAAGTCAGGATGGTGAGTGACTTGGAGGGGAACTTGCAGATAGTGGTGTTTCCATGTGCCTGCTGCCCTTGCCTTTCTATATGGTAGTGGTTGGGGGTTTGAAAGGTGCTGTCTAAGGAGCCTTGGTGAATTTCTGCAATGCACTTTGTAGATGTTACACACTGCTGCTGCTGTGTGTTGGTGGTGGAGGGAGTGAATGTTTGTGGCTGTGATGCCAAACAAGCAGGCTGCTTTGTCCTGGATGGTGTCAAGCTCCTTGAGTGCTGTGGGAGCTGCATTCATCCAGACAATTGGAGAGCATTCCATCACATTCCTGACTTGTGCCTTGTCTATGGTAGACAGGCTTCGGGGAGTCAGGAGGTGAGGTACTCGTCACAGCCTCTGACCTACTCTTGTAGCCACAGTATTTATATGGCTTGTCCAGTTCAGTTTCTAGTCAATGGTAATCCCCAGGATGTTGATAGTGGGGGATTCAGTGATGGTAGTGCCATTGAATGTCAAGGGGTGATGGTTAGATTCTCTCTTGTTGGAGATGGTCATTGCCTGGCACTTGTGTGGCGCAAATGTTACTTGCAACTTGTCAGCCCAAGCCTGGATATTGTCCAGGTCTTGCTGCATTTGGACATGGACTGCTTCAGTATCTGAGGAGTCAGCGAATGGTGCTGAACATTGTGCAATCATCAGTGAACATCCCCACTCCTGACCTTGTAATGGAAGGAAGGTCACTGATGAAGCAGCTGACGACGGCTGAGCCGAGGACACCACCCTGAGGAACTCCTGCAGTGTTGTCCTGGAACTGACAGGACTGACTCCAACAACCTCAACCACCTCCTTTTGTGCTACGTATGAGACCAACCAGTGGAGAGTTTTCCCCCTGATACCCATCGACTCCAGTTTTGATGCCACACACTGTCAAATGCTGCCTTGATGTCAGGGGCAGTCACACTCACCTCACCTCAGGACTTCAGCTCTTTTGTTCACGTTTGAACCAAGGCTGTAATGAGGTCAGTAGCTGAGTGGCCCAGGTGGAACCTAAACTGAGCATCAATGAGCAGGTTATTGCAAAGCAAGTGCAGCTTGATAGCATTGTTGATGACCCCTTCCATTACTTTACTGATGATCGAGAATTGGGTGATGGGGTGGTAATTGGTCGGGTTGGATTTGCCCTGCTTTTTGTGTATAGGACATAGCTGGGCAATGTTCCACATAGTTGGGATAGCTGCCAGTATTGTACCTGTACTGGAACAGCTTGGCTAGAGGTGCAGCATGTTCTGGAGCACAAATCTTCAGTACTATTGCAGGAATATTGTCAGGGCCCATAGCCTTTGCACTATTCAGTGCCTTCAGCTGTTTCTTGATATCACATGGAGTGAATCGATTTGGCTGAAGACTGGCATCTGTGATGCTGGGGACCTCCGGAGGAGACCAAGATGGATTTGGCACTTCTGGCTGAAGATTGTAGCATATGCTTCAGCCTTATATTTTGCACTGATGTACTGGGTTCCTCCATCATTGAGGATGGAGATATTTGTGGAGCCTTCTCTTCCAGTGAGTTGTTTAAGAGTCCACCACCATTCACGACTGGATGTGGCAGGACTGCAGAATTTAGGTCGGATCCGTTGGTTGTGGGATCGCTTGGCTCTGTCTGTCACTTGCTGCTTATGCTGTTTGGCATGCCAGCAGTCCTGTGTTATAGCTTCACCAGGTTGACACCTTTTTAGGTGTGCCTGGCACTGCTACTGGCATGCCCTCCTGCCCTCTTCATTGAACCAGGGTTGATCCCCTAGCGTAATGGTAGAGTGGGGGATATGCCGAGCCATGAGATTACAGATTGTGTTCGAGTACAGTTCTGTTGCTGCTGATGCCCACAGCACCTCATGGGTGCCCAATCTTGAGTTGCTAGATCTGTTTGAAACCCATCCCATTTAGCACAGCAGTAGTGCCACACAACATGATGGAGGGTATCCTCAATGTGAAGGCAGAATTCATCTCCACAGTAACTATGTGGTGGTCACTGCTACTGATACTGTCATGGATAGATGCATCTGCAGCAGGCAGATTGGCAAGGATGAGGTCAAATACATATTTTTCCCTCTTGTTGGTTCCCTCACCACCTGCCGCAGACCCAGTCTGGCAGCTATGCCATTTAGAACTCAGCCAGCTTGGTCAGTGCTGGTGCTACCGAGTCGCTCTTGGTGATGGACATTGAAGTCCCCCACTCAGGGAACATTCTGCACCCTTGCCACCCTCAGTGCTTCCTCCAAGTGGTGTTCAACATGGAGGAGCTGAGGGAGGGTGGTACGCGGTAATCAGCAGAAGGTTTCCTTGCCCATGTTTGACCTGATGCCATGAGACTTCGTGGTCTGGAGTCAATGTTGAGGGCTCCCAAGGCAACTCCCTCCCGACTGTATACCACTGTACCGCCACCTCTGCTGGGTCTGTCCTGCCGGTGGGACAGGACGTACAGTGATGGTGAATGGTGGTGTCTGGAACATTATCTGTAAGGTATGATTCCATGAGGATGACTATGTCAGGTTGTTGCTTGACTAGTCTGTGAGACAGCTGTCCCAATTTTGGCCCCAGGTGTTAGTAAGGAGGACTTTGCAGGGCCGATAGGGCTGAGTTTGCTGTTGTCGTTTCTGGTGCCTAGGTCGATGCTGGGTGTTCCTTCCTGTTTCATTCCTTTTTTGAGACTTTGTAGCGCTTTGCTACAACTGAGTGGCTTGCTAGGCCTTTTCAGAAGGCTCTTTAAAGAGTCATCCACAATTGCAGTCAGTCTGAAGTCACATGTCGGCCTTACCAGGTAAGGATGGCAGATTTCCTTGCCTAAAGGACACTAGTGAGCAGATGGGTTTTTAACAACAATCAGCAATGGTTCCAGATTTTTATTGAATTTAAATTCCACCATCTGCCCTGGCGGGATTCAAGCCCGGGTCCCCAGAGCATTACCCTGGGCCTCTGGGTTACTCGTCCAGTGACAATACGATACGCTATCACCTCCCCCATAAGTTGGCTTCCAACACCTGAAACTCTACCACAACAAGAGGAAGAGGAAGGAAGAAACTGGAATGAAATTAAAAAGGACTAAAAGTGAAGAATCTTACTTATGACATATAACCACAAATCTGATGTATGTATAATCACGTTCAAATGATAGATAATCACATCTAAGAATGCATGTCTTAAACCCAGCTCTTAAATGACACACTAGAAACTATGTAAGTTTTATGTTCATTATAACATAACATCTGATCCTGCACAGCTGGATGTCTGTTTTCAGGAAGATGTGTCTTATTTTCTAGTTGGGTATATTGATACCCTGTGCAAATGGAGTTTGGTTCAGCATGTCACCCAGCTTCACAGACTGCATGTGTTCTCCATTCTGAAGCATGTCTGTTAGTTTTGCTTAGATTGCTCAGCTCCTCTTGTCTACTGTTTTGTTGCACATTGTACTCTTCAGGATAGTTTCCATTCTTGCTTGTGTTTATGTTGTTTTTTTACCAGGTGTTCATTGGTCACTCTGAAACAATTCAGCAAGCTGCATTCACTCCAGACCAGCTAAGTGTAATCAGTGTGGGTGATGCAATATTTGTTTGGGATTTTCTTGCTTCCGTCCTAGACCAGGAGACCAAGTAAGTGAAATGGTATTGGTACTGTATACACCGAGTATATTCTTTGGCCCTTGCTGAAATGTGGTGATACTTTAATGGGCATGTGAACCGCTAGCTATTTTGGTAAGATTTGAATGTTTTGGTCTATGTGCTTTTGTTTTCTGGAGTGACATTGTTCCAAAGAACAGAAACTCTTGGAACTATGTAAAAACGGAGACAAGTTGGTAAGGAATGCAGACAGTCAGCACACTGTTTTGGATAAGAGCTTAAATGATTAGGTTGTGTTGTTTCATTATGGGTTGTTAATTGTTTTTATTTTTCTTCCTTGGCAGCCTTCCCTCAATTCAGCCATTTGCCCTTCATGAACCTGGTGAGTTTTCACCACTTAAATTATTGATTTCAAGCTGCATAATCTTAAACCATGTGGAACATAGAGTTATAACAGCACAGAATGAGGCCTTTCAATCCACCACATCCATGCCAGCTCTCTGTAAAGTGATCCATCCAGTCATTCCCAATCCCCTGCTCTCTCCCCATAGCCCTTCAAGTTTATTTCATTCAAGTGCCCATCCAATTTTCCTTTGAAATCATTCATTGCCTTCGCTTCCGCCACCTTCTAGGTTATTACCACTCGCTGTGTACAAAACATCTTCCTCACATCTCCCTTGCACCTCTTTCCCAAAACCTTAAATCTGTGTCCCCTGCTCCTAGTATCACCAGCTAATGGAAATAGCTTTCATTTGCCCCCATTATCTAATCCTGTCATAATCTTAAACACCTGTCAAATCTCCCCTCAATCTCCTTTGCTCCAAAGAGAACAACCCCAACTTCTTCAACCTAACCTTGTAGCTAAAATCTCTCATCCCTGGAACCATCCTCTACACCTTCTCGAGGACCCTCCCATCCTCCCTAAAGTGTGGTGAGCAGAAATGGACACAATACCCTAGTTTTGGCCTAACCAGAGCTTTATAAGGATTTAGCCCAAGACCTCATATATTTTGCTAAATGCTCTCTCAATATTATCTGCCACCTTCAAAGATCTATTCACGTGAAACCTCTGTTCCTGTATACTGTTTAAAACTGTGCCATTTAGTTTATATTGCCTCTCCCTATCCGTTCTGTCAAAATGCATCACTTCACACATCTCTGTATTAAATCCATCTGCCACACATCTGTGCATTCTGCTAGCCTGTCTGTCTCCTGTTGCAGTCAATTGGTATCATCCTCATTGTCTGCCACATCTCCAAGTTTGATATCATCAAACTTTGAAATTTTACCCTATATTCTAATATCCAAGTCAGGTGTATATATATCAGAAAATGCAGTGGCCCTAGCATTGAACCTTGGGGAACACCACTGACTACCGTCTTCAAGTTTGAAAAACAACCAGTTGCCATTTTTTAAAAAAAATTATTTCACAGGACATGGGCATTGCTGGCTGGCCCAATATTTTTATTGCCCTTGAGAAAGTGATGGTGAGCCACCTTCTTGAACTGCTGCAGTCCATGTGGTGTTGGTACACGTACAGTGCTATTTTGGAGCAGTCGCTCCCTGTTTTTTGTCCTAATGCCAGTTTTTTACCCAAGCTAACATTCACCCCTGACCCTCCTATGAGCACCAGTTTTGTTAACCCATCTTTTATGTAGTATTTTGTAAAACACTTCCTTAAAATCATCATGGACACCATCCATTGCTTTCCCTTCATCAACCAATTCAATTAGATTAATCAAATACAACCTGCCTTTTACAAATCGGTTATGGCTTTATTTAATTAACTCATACATCTTCAAATGCCAATTGATTTTTTTTCCAGATTATTGTTTCCAAAACCATACCCACCACGATGTTAAACTGACTGCCTTGTAGTTACTAGGAATGCCTTTGCATGCTTTTTTGAATAGGGGTGTCACATTTGCCACTCTCCAATCCTCTGGTACGTCACCATATGTAGGGAAGATTGAAAGATTAAGGCAAGTTCTTCTACTATCTCCATTCCCATTTCCTTTAGAAACTTGGTTGCAAGCCCTCTAGACTAGATGACATAGCCAGCTTTTCCAGTACATCCTTCCTATCAATGTTTAGCCCATCTGTAACATCTATCATCTCCGCTTCATTGATATTTTGTCAGCATTCTCTTCCTAAGTAAAATCTGGTTTAAAAAAAAAGTACTCAAGTATTCCAGCCTTGCCCTCAACTCTTATGTTTTGTTTATATATATGTATATGCATAACCCTCTTTGTCCCTAATAGGCTCCATCACACTTCCTGCTTACTATTTGCATACCAGAAATTGATTTTCAGGTTCTCTTTAATGTTAACCACCATTCTATTCTCATATTCCTGCTTTGCCTGAATTATTTTCCTATTCTCAACCTCTCAATTTACTGTATTTGGCCTTATTGTGTATTGTTTCTTATCTAGTTCTTGGGTTCTTGTGTTTTTGCGCCAATATTTTAACTCCTGCCAATGCAGTTATTGACTTTCCAATGAGATTCTTCCTAACTGAGGTATTTGAAAGCAGCAAAAATAGATACAGACAGGAATTTCAGGGAGATAAAGCCACATTCTTTGTGATGACCTGCTGTAACCCTAATGTTCATTACGCTGAGAGGGGGTACCTAACCTCACCCCACAGACATTAGTGTTTCCAAAAACTTTGTTCCGCAAGGGGGAAGGTGCAAGAGCAGACCCAGTGGTGCCACTAAGATGTGGGAATGTCTGACTCATCACAAAAAATGCCACCCCAGAAGCACCCAAACGCATGTATGTCATGCTTTTGGTGATACTTGCAAGAAAACTTACCCAACAGCCAATATATTTTGGTCATCAGTCAAGGTGCCACTAATTCTTGCACATTTACCTGTCAATGACCTTGAGAAATGTCTTCACAGGATCCAGATCAGCAGAGCATCAGATGTAGAGCCTTGCTATCTTTTGGAAGGACACTTGCAGCTGGCATGTGCTATAGAGCTGACGCACCCAGTGACAATAATGGCCAACTGCAGCCTGAAATTTGGCTCCACCTCCTTTTGATCCATGCTGATCTGTGTGGATGGTTCAGGAATATAATAGGGGCCATCCTTCCTTATAATATCTCATGTAGAACTGTTTCAACTTCAGCCACCAAATGAGGTTGAGTGCTGGGTTGCACCAACACTTGTTTGTAGACTGATGCCTGCACTCTGGGCTTCCTTTTCCTTCATCTTTGCCTGTCATTTAGCACCTTCTGCATTGCAGGGAAACATCTGACCCTCCACTCTCCCACAGTATCATGACTGTGACCACAGATTATGTGGAGGGCTGCAGGTGCAAACCTGCATCCAAACACATTTGTTGTTAAAAGGCCATATTTCTCCTTCTGGGTTGTATTCATGATGAGCAGCATTTATACTGAAACAAAAACATTAAACAATGAATCTGACTTCTTTTATTTTAGATGCTCCCTCAATTGCAGAGGGCAGTGAGCTGTTCCAAAACAATGGGATGCCTCGCCAGTCAGTGCCAGTCCCCATCTCCTCCCCACCGCAGCTCAGTGTCAATGCTATTGAAAGAACTGAACAGGATGGTGAGTAGTACAGAGTAATTTAGGGTTCCCCCAGTTACTGGATGGGAATAATAATGTGCCACATTTCATTACAATCATCATGGGAATTATACCTCGCTGATACTTATTGATTTAAAAGGCACTGCTGGTTTTGGGTAAAACTGGGTCTTCAAACAATTTTGGTCAGCTACTCGCACCTCGTTAAAGTGAGGTTACTTTTAGTGATGGGATTTTGGATGCAACTAACATCAGTTAGAGGCGGTTGCTATGTTGGGACTTCCTTTTCTTAAATCTGTTGGTTATTTGGCTTTTTAGTTTTACCATCCACTGATCTTAACATGTAAATTGCGTTGAACCAATTTGCTTGTTGTAAGCCATGAGGAGTATTGCGATAACGATTAAATTTACTCAATGAATTGTTTCATGTCTTTTAATATCTCTGTTATAAAGTTATTTCAAGGGCTCTGCTTTAAAACTTGTTTTCAGAGAGTTGAAATAGAAAGGTGCATGTGTTTACCTTTTGTGGATTTGAGAGTTTCTTTCGTGAATATTTCGAAATAAACCAGAGATAGAATTCTCACAACTTTGCTAGACAAGTTTCACATCAAAGTATTTCAATTGTCATGAAAGCAAAATACCGTGGATGCTGGAAATCTCTCTCCACAGATGCCAGACCTGCTGAGTTTTTTCAGCATTTTTCATCTCAATTATCAACTGCTTAATTTATTTTACCTCACTGACCAACACCTGTGATTAATTATGCATGTGGTTTCTTCAGCTGATTTTTAGAACGAAAATCAAAGATTGTTTCATGTAGATAATTTCTTGCTAATTTAAAAATTGAGAGGACTTCACTTTATTTTTCCAACTGAATTAAACCTCGTCGGTAGATGAATTTGAATTATGAAGTTCTCCCTTAGCAGTTATTGTACATCTCAGTCACAAGAAGCCACTCCTTGAATTCAAACTCCAAATTCAGTTCTAAAGAAGTTCTTTCTGTGAAAGATACAACCAATCTATTCAATAAGATTTTTGTATGAAACCTTGGAAAATACATAATCTAGGAAATTTTGAACTTTTTAAGACCATTTTTCTATGTGGGAATTGTATGTTTATTAAAACTTGATTAAGTCAGCAAACACACACGTGCAGACTAATTGTTTTAAGGTAACAGAGAAATGGGGTGGGGCTGGAGGGCGATGGTGCCGAGTGAACCCAGAAGCGATTGGGTTTGGGGAGACTGGCCATTTGTCAGGAGTGTTGTAGGGAAGAGAGTGATGATTGAGAAGCAAAAACTACACACAGTTTGAGCCCATTGTCTTGGGCCCCACTCTGGCTTAACATAGGCAAACTCTATAAATGCTTGCCCCAAAAATTGCCAGACCCTACAATCCCCAATATTACCAGACCTTGGCTGTGCAATGTGGTTGGAATAATTGAAGAGGATTTTTGTTTATTTTTTCAAGTATTTTCAACCTCGCTGGAAGATGAATTTCAAAATGAGCTTTCTCCTGGTTGGCTACTGGCTAAAAAGAGGATATTCTGATCTGCTGTAACAACTCAGCTGTTTAGCTGTCACAGCTGTTTTGTTGTTTAATAAATGATTTATGACTACAAATGTCAGGTGATACTTGGTACAGATATGACACTTTCTGTTAATTGATTTGGCTCATTCTAACAGTTTCTTTGGGATTTTTTTGCTCCCAAGTGTTTTTGTCTGATGCCGAGAATAAGGATGACCACAGTCAGAAAGATGACTCAATCGCCGTTAAAGAACTTGGAGACTCATTTCTGCAAGTACATGAAAACTTGCATTGCGGGGAGGATGTGTCACCTTTTTTGAGGCCTGTTTCTCTTCAGGAGTGCCAGGAAGAGCTGGAAGAACCAGGTAGCTCAGCAGATGCAAAGTAGCCTTGCTTTCCCACCTACCCTTCCTGTTCCACCCCATCACATCCAGACATTATCCTCTGCTTATTCTGTAATTAACCAGTGCAACAATTGGGAGAAAAAGCATAGGCAGTGTAAACAAATCCCTCTCTTTTGGATACCTCATTCTTTCTCTTTTCTGCCTGTGAGTTATTTTGAACCAAGTTTTCAACATTGAAAGTACAATGTATGTAAGTCAGTTTACAGTTTTGCATTGCAAGTTATTTTATCAAATGTTGTAAAAGATTAATTAGAATTTTCTTAAACCTTGCATTTTAACGATCATCATATCATTGATCACTACAAGTTTTGTAATTGGGGTAGTTTATTGCATTCAGAGCTACATAAACTGAACTGACAAATTTAATTCTGTGGTTCTTTGGACTTGGTGATTGATGTTGATTTGCAGTGGGTATCACCACTAGCTCCAGCACCACTGCTAGAGAGCTTAATTTTTAAATTTTAAATCAAGCGTGCAGTGAAAACAGGCACTACAATAAGCTATCAACTCCCAATTGGCAATAATTGTTGCCTAAAGTACAAGAGGAAAGGTGAGAGCCCATAGTGTGAGAGGTTTGTGCTCTGGTTTTTTTCTTCATATTTGTTTATATCTGTTTTGCATCTGATGACCAGAACAGTTTTAACAGAGTTGGAGAAACTCACCCCACCTTATTAATATATGAAGTATTTCACAATTCCAAAAACAGATTTTCCAGTAGAGGGTCAAAAACATTTTGCTCTTCCCTTCAAAAGAACAAAATGGTTTTTGTTTTCTTCTCCTTTTGCTTGCATCAAATAAAGCTGTAATTTCTTTGTAAAGCTCCACTAAGCACATTCTATAGATTATGACCCTTACTGCAGTCACATCTATCTGTGAATCTAACATTGATAGCATGATTATTCCTCATGTGTATCTATGATTAATATCTGTAGTATTTGTACATTTATATGAACAAATGTATCTGTGAAGAATATATTTTTCATCGAAGCTCAGTCCATTGCTATTGATCTCAAAAGTACATGGAGTTGCAGACCTTTACTGAGTGCATTTTGAGTTTAACACACTCTTCTTTCACAGTATCCCTCGTTGGAGATGGAGATTTTCCGCACAATTATACACGACCAGATTCTTATAAACATTTCGCTGCTCAATTCAAAACCTCGTCGGTATCTCAGGTACAATCCCTTAATTCCTTTGTTTTTGTATATAGTTACAATACTGTGAGAAGGCCCAGAGCTGGTATAATTGGCTGGTATTTTGTGGTTTTGAAGATGTTTTCTCTTTGCATCCAATTCAATCCAAGTACACACAAAATCTGGACGAACAAGTACCATAATAGTCGAGAACCCTGCTGTCCTCTCTGAGACCACGGTTCCAGAATTGAAGAGACCTGAGAACCTGGCTGGGAGAGAACTGTTTTGTGCTGATTTGTTTGGAGTTGACCAAGCATCACCCACTAACTATCTGCAGCAGAAAGTTGGTTGAGTTCCTTATCATTGTCTGCCAGACAGCCATGTAGAATTGAAGCCCTTTATTTCTTCCATCTCTGAAGCTTTGCCCCTTCATATTGCTGCACAATATAGAAATGGAGATTGCAGCATGGCTTTTTATGCATACGTTTTGTTTTTAAAAAGGGCAGGAACATCTGACTCTGAATTTGGCTAAAGTTCAGCATGAGAGTATCAAATTCCATTTGCAAAGGTGCAGAAGTTGCTTCAAGCCAAATAAGTGAGGTGCCATTTTTTTTTAATTCTCCCCATTGAACAGGGACAGTTGATCTGCTTCCAGGTTGGAGATACCTGAACAAACAGCCTACAATTGCTTGCATAATCACTTGCTTCTTATGCTTATCCACTGCTCCCTGAAAAATGACTAAGACCTGGCTCACCTGGCCTTTTTCTGCTATGCTATAGTTGCTATCCCCGCCAGGCTATTAGGCTTGTACTTCTAAATTAATTTTATTATTGTGGAATTTTTCTTTGCTTTGGGATGCATTGGGAAAAATTAGCCAAGTTTTGTGCTCTGATAACTATCTTGCGATTCTCTGCTTGGAAATGCATGTGTCTGGAAATCTCATGAGAAAGAGGACCAGGCTCGGGTGTGATGCTCTGTACACCCCATAGAGAAATGGCTTGATGCTACTCACCACTCAGGGTAAAAAAAAATTGGCTATTGGGCTGAGTTATGAGAAGATACTTAATGGCTATGGCCAGGTGAATGCACCAATTTCAGGAGAGAAGGAAAAAGGGAGAAAGTAATCAAAACAAAAAATCAATTTTGTGACTATGATGAAATGGGTACCTTATTAAGTTGCGTGAAAGAAAGCAAAGCTTACTTTGTGTAGCTCTTCATCATATCCTGAGGTTCTCACGTAAATTAATTAGAAGTAAGTTCATTATTTTGCCCCAAGTAGGATCCTCCAAACAGCAATTTTTGGTAATAGTGATTGAGGGGGGAATGTTCACCAACACGTCAGAACAACTTCATGCCTCTCTTTGAAATTGTGTCATGGGATCCTTAGCATCTACCTGAACAAGATTTTGGTTTCATCTTGAACCTGAATAGCACTACCTCTGGTAATGATCTGATCTGTTATTCTGCACCCTACAAGGGGCAGGTGGATTGACTGATTAGAGGCCAGCACTGATTTGCAAATACAAGCAATCTGATATCTAACATAATGGTGAGTGAATGTATTGAAAGCTTTATCCTGCCTGAAAGGGCAGGGAGCTTTGATTAGGACAGTGTTGGTATGATAACTCGAGTAACTCACCTCCTGACTCCCCAAATCCTGCCCACCATCTACAAGGCACAAGTCAGGAGTGTGATGGAATACTCCCCATTTGCCTGGATAAGTGTAGCTCCAACAACACTCAAAAAGCTTGACACTGTCCAGGACAAAGCAACCTGCTTCATTGGCATCCCATCCAAAAACATTCACTCCCTTCACCACCGACACACAGTGGCAACAGTGTATACCATCTAAAGATGCACTGCAGGAACTCAACAAAGCTTCTTAGACAGCACCTTCAAAACCATGACCGCTACCATCTAGAAGGAAAAGGGCAGCAGATGCATGGGAATACCACCTACTGGAAGTACCCCTCCAAGCCAAACACCATCCTGACTTAGAAATATATCGCCGTTCCTTCACTGTCACTGGGTCAAAATCCTGGAACTCCTTCCCTAACAGCACTGTGGGGTACCTACGTCACATGGACTGCAGTGGTTCAATAAAGTAGCTCACCACCACCTTCTCAAGGACAATTAGGGATGGACAATAAATGCTGGCCCAGTCAGTGAAGCCCACATCCCATGAATGAATAAAAAAGATTACTAGAATGATTCTGGGGTGAGGAACTACAGTTACATGGATAGATTGGAGAAGCTGAGGTTATTCTCCTTAGAGCAGAGATAGCTAAGAGGAGAGTTTATAGAGGTGGTCAAAATTATGAAGAGATTAGGCTTAGTAATAAAGAAAAACTGTTTCCAGTGGTTGAAGGGTCACCAACCAGATTGCACTGATTTAAGGCGATTGGCAAATGAACCAGAGATGATCTGAGGAAAAACCTACTTGTGCAAGTGTTTAGGGTTTGGAATGCAGTGCCTGAAAGGGTGGTAGATAGAGATTCAATAGCAGCCTTCAAAAGGCAATTGGATAAATACTTGAAGGATAAACATTTACAGGTATACGGACAAGTGTCAGAGAGTGGGACTAACTGGCTTGCTCTATGAAAGAGCAGATGCAGATTTGATGGATTGAATGGCCTATGCTGTAGTATGTGATGATTCTATCTGTACGCCTTACTTCACTTTGCAGTTTATTCCACATTCACTTTGCTGTCGCATGCACATGATAGTAATTTTATGAACTCAAGCTGTGAATTTGTCTCATAGGTTGCAGTCCTTCCTGATGGGAAGGAGGATCTGAAGCTGAAAGTAGTAATTGGATACAATGGCAATGGAAGAGGAAATATGGTCTGGAATCCTGATACAGGTAATTGTTAGAAAATGACCTAAAATGGATGCAGTGAATCAGTGGAAAAGAAGATATTGTTTGGAATTGGAATGTGGGTGATCAGTAAATATGGGAAATATGTAAGATCTGGCAAGGAAGCATACATTATGCAGCAAATGTTATGCTATATTTATGGCTGCTGTATCTACCTTGAGATGCTTACTAAATTGACACCTTTGTTTGCATCTACAGTGGCTTTCCTATTCAATGTCCCTTGTCAATCAACTGCGGTGGGCATTAAGTATATATTGTAACTAGGTATGAGATTAATGAAATCTCACTTTTTCACCCTGTGTACGCTTTAACTGTACAGTGGCTGCCACTGAGTCATACATTTAGCATGGCACAGCTAGTATATGACAAGTTCCTTTTACCCAGTGTAGGACTTTAACACTGAGTAATACAATAATAGATGTATATGAATCTGCCTTTGTGCACTGTTACAAAAATGCTGAAAATAAACATGACATGGTGTGACTTTATTAAAACATAATTGCATTAAAATTGCATTTTAGTTCTGATAGCATTTTCTGCTACTGAGCTGTTCAGACCAAGATTGAGGTTTAATTCCTGGTCTGTATTAAGTTAGCTGATCCCTGAGTGCTGATAATGAGCAAATCACTGGACACAATAATGGAGATAAAATTAGCCAGGGCTCGAGTTCTTGCCCATTTTCCAGTGGCATCTATTGGAAAGAGCATCTATGTAGATGTCTGGTTGAATTTAAGGTTGTGACATTCATCATACAATTAAATAATCCACTGATGTTTGAAAATGCTCCCACAAGAAGAACGATCACTTGGCCAAGGCAGTGGAAGGTTGTTGATCTTTGTTGAATTGTGCTTATTCCTGTCAGTAGGAAATTAGTGAAAAAGATTGTTTTGCAATTCAAAATGAAGGCTTGATGGAAACTAGCCAGATAATTTCTTTAGGTAAAGTGGCTCTTGGAGAGATTGGCTGATTTACAAATTGTCAGTTGCTGTTTCATGTGTTCAATTCATGTATCAAAACACCCACTGAAATGCAGCTTTTCAGCATCAAGCTGTAACCTGCATCTGACTAATCAGCTTGTTGCATTCTGTGTTTACTAGTGACCTAATAAGTTTTCAAAAGTTTAGACAATGTTCCTGCCATTGTTTTCATTGTCCTTGTTTCTATTTGTCTCTCCCAGCACTCTTTGCATATTCCTGTGGCTGCTTGGTGGTGATTGAGGACTTGCATTCTGGATCTCAGAGACATTTAACTGGTCACACGGAGGAGATCTCTACTATTGCAGTTAGCCATGATGCGCAGGTATGCTCGGGCTGGATTTAGTTTAAATTTAATCCTGTCACTCATGAGTGACATAGGATACCCCTACAGTTAATGTTCCATTTGATTGCTAATCTAATAATTTATAGAATTGTCTTCAACACAGATTGGAAGATTGTGCTTCCTCAGTTGTTATTTGACAACGATCCTTTTTAGTTCTGTATTTGTCACTGAAGTTGTAGTCCTGCTTTTGATCTGTAGATCTACATTGTGTAAAAAACTCGTACTCTGGTAATAAAAACAGAATTACCTGGAAAAGCTCAGCAGGTCTGGCAGCATCGGCGGAGAAGAAAAGAGTTGACGTTTCGAATCCTCATGACCCTTCAACAGAACTAGCTAGTTAGTTCTGTTGAAGGGTCATGAGGACTCGAAACGTCAACTCTTTTCTTCTCCGCCGATGCTGTCAGACCTGCTGAGTTTTTCCAGGTAATTCTGTTTTTGTTTTGGATTTCCAGTATCCGCAGTTTTTTTGTTTTTATATTTGTACTCTGGTAAGTTTATTGGGGAACAGAGGAAGGAAATGTAGTATGTTACTTTCTGTTGGTTAAAAATTATTTAATAGTGCTTTGTAATATTCATCTGTACATATAATATTGCAGTGTACTTCTGTAAACCTTGACTTGAAGAAAAAAAAATACACTCAGCATCCATTGTAGTAATTAGTCCTCTTAGGGCCAGTGCGCCTAGGTCATCTAGGAACCAATTAATTTAATCAAATGTTGCAAATGGAAGGTTTGTGGCCCTTTCAAAACTTAGGTTACATAGGGCAGAATTTAGCCCTCGATAGGCGAGCAGGCCCCACTGGCTGGGCGGCGGGGGGGCAGCCGACCCCTGCCACCAAAACGGGGCCCGCCGCCATTTTGAGTGGGCGGGCCAATTAAGGCCAGCACAGCAGACTGCCTGACAGGAAGTGCTATGCGCTTCCTGTGCAGTGGAGGAGGGAATCCCCAACTGTCAAAGTGCACTCTTTCATGCGCATGCTCCCTGAGGCAAAGTGCTGTCTCAGGGAGTTTACTGACAGGTAAGAAAAGTCAAAAACTGGAGAAATATTAACATATCCCCCTCATCTGACAATGTCAGACGAGATGGGAAATGTTAATAAGAAACACACAAAGTTTATTAAATTTTTTTAAAACGGCCATGAAACTTCATCCTGCCAGTGGATTAAGTTTCATGAATAATCTGGAGCCTGCTGGGGCTCCTGGCCTGCCCACCAGCCTTAAGCTTGGACGGGCAGTGTCTTTAACAAGGTTAAATCCCCACCCCCTTTCTGTTTCCCCCTTCCTTTTTTTTTCCAATAAATTATATAGATTTTCCTTTTCCCACCTATTTCCATTATATATATATTTATTTTACATCTTTTATGCTCTCCCCACCCCCACTGGAGCTATACCTTGAGTGCCCTACCATCCATTCTTAATTAGCACATTCGTTTAGATAATATCACTAACTTTAACTTTAACACCTATGTGTTCTTTTGTACTATTGTTGTTGACATCTTTTGATGATCTGCTTCTATCACTGCTTGTTTGTCCCTACAACCACACCCCCACTCCACCTCTCTCTCTCTCTCTCTCCGCCCCCCACACACACACCTTAAACCAGCTTATATTTTAACTCTTTCTTGGACTCGAACTCAAGTTCTGTCGAAGGGTCATGAGGACTCGAAACGTCAACTCTTTTCTTCTCCGCCGATGCTGCCAGACCTGCTGAGTTTTTCCAGGTAATTCTGTTTTTGTTTTTGTTTTGGATTTCCAGCATCCGCAGTTTTTTTGTTTTTATCTTTAACAAGGTTAGTTAGCCTGTCAATGGCCTTAATTGGCCATTGACAGGTCGGCGGGCGGACAGCTGATTTCGCTGTCTGCCGGCCTTCCTGAAGATTTAAGTGGACCGGGATGACATCGGGGATTCCTCCCGACGTCGTCCCTCGTCATTTTCCCCTCAGCGAGCGGGCCCTGCCCCCCATATTGCCAAGGGGAAAATCTGTTTAATAGTCGTAAGTTACAAACAAGGCCTAAGCCATGTTCTTTCCATGGAAGCATATTAGGTGGCCTGCCTAGAGGAAGAGCAGTATATAAAGATAAGATTAACTCTCTCTCCATTCGCACCCCCACCCCCGCCAACTCCACCAGCCCAAAGGGAGATGAGCTTTTGTAGAAGTTTTCAGGTTTTGTTCACATTTCTTCAGCTTTGAGTTAAGTGCTCCTTGGAGTAAACTCTTTATGGTATTTGATGATTGCTTCAGATAGTGATTTCATCCCTTAACAAAAATGAGAAGATTTGCCTTATAATTACTGTTGTTTGTTCTGTCTGGAAGGATCTCGCCTCGGCTTCAGGAAGTCAGGATAAGACTGGCTGCAGTATCTTTATTTGGAATATGACAAGTGGCTGCTGTAAGAAGGTAGTCTCTCAACACATGACTGAGGTACAAGCTATGGCCTACTCCAGAGATGACCGGTTCCTGATGTCTGCTGGTAAGTTCAGAAGCGCTACTTCACACTTGGTACAGTTTTGTTTCAGATATTGTATCTTTACAGGATCTAATTATAGAAGTGGAGAGGTTTATGTTATGACTGTATTTAATTAATGGTCACTACAGTAACATCAAAGTGCTTCAGCAGATTTTGACTGATCTTCTGAACTGCCATCTCCCACCATAACTTGAGGTATTTGGGTGCAGTTTGCATATGCAACAAGGAATAGATTTATTCAGCAAGTTAAAAATACATTTGTTGATGATGGAGCTCATTGGTGATCCAACAGTCTATGCCACAAAAGTTATAAGACAGAGGTTATACGTTAATTCTATCAGTTGTATTGTTGGGAAGATTGAACTAGCTTCTGCATGCTCTTTTATGGTCTCTTAAAGGCCAGATCAAGGCTAAGTACATTTGGAATTTTACCATATTAGGAAGTATTTTTTTTATTTTTTGGCTCAGTTGGCTAGCAGCTACTGTGTGGATCAGATTAACACCAGCAGCAAGGGGTTTGATCCCCGTTCCAGCTGAGGCAAACTGGGGCGGCCTGTTTCCGCACCCTATTTGTCGTTTAAAAAGAAATTCCGGGACTTTGCTGTGGTTTGGCAAATACCTTTTGCAGCTTTCCACTTCTCCCATCCTATTTTATTCTGCCCTGATCCTTATTCCAACCCTAAGGATTTTGAGCCTATTCTACTATCAGAAAAGGAAAAAAATACATCAGTTATGATAAACATGGCTTATGACTAGTATACCCTCTCTCAGCAAGTTTTCTTCCCCAAACATCAAAATAACAAAAAGCAGGAGTAAACTTTGGGTAAGCTCTTTGGAATCAGTCTCACCTAATTTCCTTCAGATTGGTGCTTCCTCTGAATGCATCAGAATGCACACTGTTTCCTTTGCTAACAGAGACACTTCTAAGAGCAAAAGCAAAATATTGCAGATGCCCGAAATTTTAAATAAAAAGAGACAATGCTGGACCCACTCAATGGGCCAGGCAGCAACAATAGAGAAAGAAACAGTGTTAACAGGAAATTTAAAGTTCTTGACCAGCCAGGAGGAAGGTAGGGGGAAACTGGGCTGGAGGTAAGAGTTTCCCCCCACACTGTGGAATTTTAACTCCATAGCATGCATCACTGGCAGGTTCCCTGGCCAGAAGTCAGGCTAATTGACAGCCTTAACTTTTGGTCAGGTGGGGAACATTCGAGAAGAGGCTGTAGGACTAGTTAAGTTCGATCCCTGTTCCTGGTGGGGTCTAAAGGTGGGGTGAGTTTAGGGGGGTGGGGGGTCAGCTGTGGGTGCGTGGAATTGGAGGCTTTGATGGTGGGGGGGTGCGGAGATTGGACGCCTGATCGGAGAGCAGAGCTGTGCAAAGTAATGGGGTGTCAGATGCCTTT